>NC_088104.1:45970156-46326450 GCF_036370855.1 Dromaius novaehollandiae
ATCCAGGTGTCCGGGCCCTCCTGGTGTGCTGCAGGGGCCCTGCAGCCCTGCAGCCCTCTCCCACGGGGTGGGCAGTGGGGCTCCGCTCTCCCTGCCTCCCCTTTCTCAGGGAACAGGGGCAGAGACAGAGGCATCTTGAGGAGATCCCCTCCTTAGACCAGGAAAACAAAGCCCAAAACAGGGAAGGAAAGAAAGAGATTTAGAAAAGAACGGGGCAAAGAAAGGACACTGATCTTAGGGCTCCTTCAAGCAAAACCTTCACCTGGTTTCTTTCCAGCACTGCCGGGAGCAGCCTGGGCCGCCATCCTCCACCACAGGCACCCAGACAGGGTGTCTGGCAAAAAGGGAACAAATTAATCCACCGGGATCATGGCATAGGGTCACACTCATGCAGGGGACCAAACCTCCCACCCAGGACCCTGCTGCCAAGTGGCAATATGAGTGTCTGTGACAGGGTCCTTGCAGTGGTGTCCGCGGCTGAACCAGGAGAGACTCCCCGCACCATAGTTCTGCTCCATCCTTATGACCTACCTGCAGCAGTCGTCCTTGTAAGCTACCTCCATCTTTGTAACCTACCTGTAAGCTTGGGTGGCCAACCCAGCACATGCATGACCCATTGCTATTGATACACCTTAACTACGTACAAAAGCCTGTCTTAAGTGACCATTTCTGCAAGAACAATGCCTCCTGACTCTTTACACATGTCTGAACTGTGTCCAATTTGGTCACTTAGGCAGCAAGACCTACCCACGGGAGTCTTTAGGACATTCCACCCAGGATGGTAACCAACACATTTAAGCGTACACATTGGGCTAGACACAGCAGGAATTGCCTGAGGACATTTCTTAAACCGTCCAAAATTTCTACCTGGAGGGCTCTTGTAACAAGCAGTCGACTACTGAATTGTGAAGGGTCAGTCCATCTGTCCTTTGTCTCCAGCCACTCTCTTTTCTTGGAAGTTCAGATAACCAGCCGGGGAGTCCCTGGTCCACCACGGAAGTAACGGCCGATGTGAGCTGCGTGCACGTACAGCCTTGATGCCCAGCAGGACCACAATAAGTAAAGAATAAGTTGCATTTTTATCCTTACAACTCACTTTTAATTTCAGCCCTGTAGCTCTTGAAATATGAAGCATCTGAATTAGGCAGTGATGTCTGGGCAGAGGTTCATCTCAACCACCTTTTTGGTGCAAGAAATTTGGGCATCTGGTTAAGGGTAGCTGTGCGGGGCCTTTCATGGGTAGCTCTTACGATAGGATAGAAAGGCCTGTCTCAGCTTACTCTTAGGGGAACCTCGACATTGAGTTGGCACTCAAAGACTAATTTTTCAAAGATGGCAATTTAGGTGAAACAAATTTGTAGGTACAAATGAATGTGTCTATTTGTGGACAGGCAGAGGATTGAAAAAGTAAGAAAAGACTTTTTCACTCTGAGGGTGGTTGAACACCGGAACAGGTTGCTGACAGAGGTTGTGGAGTCTCCAGTCTTGGAGCTATTCAAAACCCAACTGGACACGTCCCTGGGCAACCTGCTCTAGCTAACTCTGCTTGAGCAGGGGGTCAGGACAGATAATCCCCCGAGGTCTCTTCGAACCTCAGCTACTCTGTGATTCTGTCATTGGGTGGGTGGGAGTGCGAAGCGGGGAAGGTGCTTGCACTTCTCGGTCTAGTGAGGCAAGAGATCCTTTTATGCAAAATTGAGTCATTCTTGAAGTCACAGCAGTTTAGACATAAGAAAGGAATGAGATTGCAGTAGATAAAATGTTACGGTATTTCAAAATGCAATAAAGAACAAAACTTGGGGCTGTATTTTCTTGATGTGTATTCTCTTTAATGCTTCAATCCATAGGTTGTCCTGGCAAGAGCTTCTTAACCAAATACTCATATTTTATCTGTGAAAACCTTAATTGCGATGATGTGGAGTGGTACAGTGAAACGGTGCTGTGGTGAGGCAACAAAAGGTGCTGAACGAATAAAGATGGCAGTAAGAGTCAGAAAAATGCTTTTAGCAAGAAAGAAAAATAAGTCAGCAGCAGAAGCAGACGAAACTGAAAAACTACTCCTTTTGACACAATCCTGGTCTATGTTACTGACAGCGGAGATACACAAACACAAAGCACCCAGGAGCAAGGTCAGACCCTTGTCCCCCCTCCCCAGTCTGGGAAGTGCAAGTGAGTCCTAGGCCACAGTCTAATTACAAGAGAGAGGCACCATAACGTCCTTTGGGACTAAGGTGCTGCCTGTGCTAAGAGGACTAGAAACCTTCAGGCCCAGCAGGCAACAGCCACTTCTCTCGGCCTTTGAGCAGGAAACATCAGTAGCGAAGTATCCTCCTGGGGTGGGATTCGAGAGCTATGTGAGCCCCCAGGCTGACCCATTGGCTTGGGACTGGCAGGTAGGATGTGGGGCGGTAGGAGGATGGGACCCCCGCCCTCTTGGAGCATTGCTGGCACGCCATGGTGCCACGAGTGCCCGTGTATGGGCAGCCCTGGAGTCTATCTGCTGGGTGTCTCAGGGTTTGCGTTGCCTCCCAGAGAAGTTAGAGGACAAAGCAAAGACAGAGCAACGCGGGGCAGGCAGCAGGGGTTTCTGGAGCCCTGGCTTAGGTGATCTGTCCAAAGGCTAAGCATTTTAGGCACACCAGCCTGGTGAGGGGCTTAGGAACAAGGGCACGCAGAGGCTTCTGCACCACACCAAAAGGCCCATTGATGCTCCTGGATTGCAAAGCAAGTCAGCTGGAGGCCCCTGGGGCATGTCATAAGGCTCTTGGAGGGCCCTCAGTGCAGGGAAAGACCAAGCAAGTGATTTGGGGAATGCTGAGAAGTATTCGGAGAGCTCTTGGGCCGTCCTGCATTTGCCGCTTTACCCACCTCCTCGGCTTCTGGCAGCCAGTGCCCGCTGCAGCTGCTGGACAGGCACTGCTAGAAAAGCTTCCTCCCCCCGCCGGAGCGCTGCAGACCGGGCTGCTCCTCCCCAGCCACCGAGTCCTCAGGTGCCCAGGGGCCAAGCGGGGCTGGGTGCAGCGGCAGGCCATCTCACTGACTTCTGCTACGGCTTCCGCAGTGCTACAAAGGGACTGAGAGCCCTTCATTGCCCCCAACACAAGCACCGGCCGGGCTGGGCTCAGCACCTCCAGTGCAGTGAGAGCAGGATCTGGCCATCTGCTCTGGCCGTTGCAGGGGCAGAGAGGGCTGGAGCCAGGGCGGGCACCCCTGGCTGCCTGCTGCTGGCGCGGGGCTCTTGCCTGGGACACTCGGTGTGGTGCAGCCTGAATGGGAGGGCGAGAGGGCTTGGGTGGGACACGAGCGCTTCTCCCTCTTCTTCCTCGCGCTGGCTATGGCCTGTGCAATCCCCGGCACCACAGCAGTGTTTCAGCAAAGCCCAGCATGCCCGCGACAGGCCTGGGGCTGCTCCTTGAGGCTCAGCCATGCTGGTGTTCTTCCCGTCCCTGGCCCCATGCAGCACAGGGGCTTTGCTCTGGGGTGGGACCCCCTGGGTGGGACCCCCGGGTGGGACCACCCCCCCCCCCCAACGCCGCCCTGCCTGGGCTCAGCGCTCAGCCCGGCGGGAAATTTGCCATGCAAGCAGACTTCTCCTGACACCCCATCAGCTGTGCCAAAAGCATCCCCCCCCTCCCTTCTCCTAGCTATCCCAGGGACCCTGCTAGCACAGCTCTCCTTGCTCCACCACCAGCTCCTGCAGCAGCTAGTGCCAGCTGCCTCCCACTCTGGGGGGGGTCAGGGCAGGGCTGCCCCACACCTGCCACCAGCCCCAGCCAGCCCTGATCCCCCTTCCTTCTTCTGCGCCCCGCTCCCCAGGGAAGGGACACCTTCAATCGGCCCCTGCACCCCAGTGCCTTCCCTTGCACTCCCTGGGGGGAGTGGGCAGCCCCATGCCTCCACCAAGGGCTGCGTGTGCAGGCGAGGGCAGCCCCAAGGGCTGCGTCAGCCCCCGTCTCCCTGCCGTGGTGCTGGGCACTACGGCACTTGCAGGGACCCACGCACACGGCCCTCGGGAGCCTGGGGCCCCGGTGGGGCTCCTCTGCCTCCAAGGTGCCCGCGCTGATGCTCCACACGTCTCTCCCGGGACTCGGAGACCAAGAGAGGGCCCCAGTGCAAGGGAAGAGCAGCAGAGGGCTGCGGGGACACGGACACCGCAGGCGCCGGGGCGTCCTGGAAAGCAGGCAGAGGGAGGCAGAGGGCAACAGCAGGCAGAGAGGAGGGCGGGAGAGAAGGCGTGCGGGGTGTTGGTGTCGCCTTCAGCGCTCGCACGGGCACTGCTGGTTCTGCCCTCCCCGAGGGCCGCAGGGGCAGCCCGGTGGAGAGCCAGAGCCGAGCGGTCGAGGGCAGCGGCCGCACGGGGCTGGGCGAGCTGCCGAGCCCGTGACACCGACTAGGGGGTTAGGGTCTAGTGAAGTGAAGTCCCCACTCTGCAGCACTGATGTACTGAGCACCGCTGGTTGCACAAGGGGCCCAGAGGCCTGATGCCTCCTGGATGGGCTGTGGTGATCTGCTTTATGCACAGCTATTTAGGGGCTCCTGCTTTTAATTCTGGCTGATCAGCAATAGTGATGGGGGGTGTTACAGCAGGGATCACCCTGATTGTGGCCATGGAGAAGAAGGGCCTTGAAGGAGAGAAACCACCAGGCATCAAACCCTCATCGGAAAGGTGTAAAATCTCTGGGCAAATAACATGCCATCGCTTTGAAGGGGCACGCTCAGCATCTTCCTGCTGTTACACTGGGCTTCTGCAGTCAGGGTGCCCGAAGAGCTCCGGCTGCAGAGGGGCTGGAGCCTCTCGTGCCTGTGCAGAGCTCGGGGCCCTGCTGCGCTGGTGCCTGCATGGGCAAATCCTGCGGGGCCTACCAGAGCATCCCAGCAGCCTGCTAACTCCTGGGCTCAGCCACACCAGGGGAAGCCAGCGCCAGCGAGGGGCCAGCTCATGCAGGGTCCTTCCTCATGCAGAAGAGGTCATGGCTTTGCAGGGCAGAACCCTGTCAAGACTGCTGCCATTCCTGACCCTGCTGTCCGGAGAAATGGGGTGCTTCTCTGACTGCTGGAAGGGGGGTATGTTGTGGCTGCCCCAGACTGCTGGAGAGTGTGTGTGCCCCCCCCCTCCCAGGGTGACCCCGATTCCTTCAGCACCTGACTTTTCCACCACTTCCTTTGCCCAAAGAAAAGACACTGAGCCGTGGTGAAGAGACAGGGCTGCTTCTTTGGGGAAAGCCCAGCAGAGGGGGGACTGGCAGCATAAGCCTGGGACGGGCTGGGCCTGAGGGCTGGAGCTGTCCTGCGGGCAGGGAGAGAGGCCAGGAACCCCCCGACTTCCCTGCACACTCAGGTGGCCGCTGCGGGCAGAGCAGCCTGGCATCAGGAGGCAGCCGAGCTCCAGCAGCAGACACGGCCACCGCGCAGAGGACAGTGCCACCGCTCCCACGCTCTCCTCAGGCGGTAGCGCAGGCCTTCTGTGGTGCCTGGGGAGGGAGTCATCTTCCCTGGAGCTCTCAGGAGCAGGATGGTTTGCGTCGCCAGGGAACGGATGGACAGGCTGCTGTCCTCCTGCAAGCCTTGCAGGGCTGAGAGAGAAAGGAGCAGAGCAGAGATCAAGGCGCCGTGTCTGCACAGACGCCAGGCATCCCTTGCTGACGCAGCCAGTCCCACCCAGCTCTTCTCACAGCCAGGAGGCAGCAGGAGCAAGAAAGGGATGAGGTGGGAGTTGCTGGCCAGGACCGTCCCAAAGGCGCCTGAAATCTTCTCTCTACTCTACCCACAGCGGCCCTGCTCTGCACGGGCAGCAGAGCCCTCCTCGCCTGGGGCAGGGGTGGCAGCTCCCTGCCCAGCATCTGTCTGCCTCCCACCAGCCCTGCCTGACACCCTGCTGCCCTCGCTCACCCGTGCAGATGTCCTCCAGCTTCTCCTTGCTCCGGCCCCTCAGGTGCTGCCCGACAAGCCCTAGGCACACACACACAGCCGCTCAGAAATCTGGCTCCCCAGCCCACCCCCAGCAGCACAGCTGCCTCCAGGCCCTGCCAGCCTGGCCACGCTCCCTCCTCCCTTTTGCAGCGCTGACGCCAGGGTGCTCCGCACTGCGTGCCACCCAAGGGCGTTGCTGTGAGGGCACAGCAGGAGGCTCCCACCAGCCCCACACGTGTGGACAGAGATGGCGGAGGGTGACACGGAGCCCCCAGGCACCCAGGCCCTGCATCAGGCACACAGCAGCTGCAGCTGCAAGGCTGCTTCTTGCTGCTAGCGCAGCAGCCGGGGCTGGGACCAAGCTGCCCCGGGACAGAGAGGGACCCCAGGGGTTGGGACTCACCAGTGAACCTCACGGCTGCCTCTCGCAAGGACTCCTGCGGGCTCTCCAAGTACGTCAGGCTCTGGCTCAGGTACTCTTCTGCTCTTCTGCTGCCCCCCTCCAGCTGGGGAGGGCACAAGGGCATGGGCTTGGCGCACCCCCCCCTCACCCAGCCAGGCAGTCCCTGCGCCCAGGACCGGCCTCCCCGGCCTTGCCCTGCCAGGACGCTCATGGCTCCCACACACGAGCTGGGCAGTGCCGAGCTTCGGAGGGAGCAGAGGGCAGGCTGCTCCCCAGGCACGCTGAGGTGCCCTCCTGCTGCCAAGGCCCAGCTGGGCCAGGGGCTGCTTTAGCATCCCAGGGGGCAGCGAGGGCAGAGGAGCCTGGAGAAGAGCTCGCCAGGGCAGCGTGCTTGGAGAAGGGCAGCGTGAGTGCTGCTCCAGCCTGGCGGCTTTGGGTGCCAGCCAGGGCCAGGGGCACAGCTGCCTGCCCCACACACTGGGCATGGAGGGGGACAGGCCTTGCGCAGGCTGGCTCTGGGGGCTTTGGGGCCATTCTTACCAGGCACTCGCCGATCCTCCATGTCTGCGCTGTCTCAGCCAGGTGCCTGAGCTGCTTCCACTTCAGGAACTTGGCAGCGCCAAGGAGGGCTTCCCGAGAGGCCTGCACAGCAGCAGAGACGGGGAGGTGCCACTGCAGCCCAGGGGACAAGACCCTGCGTCCCCCTGCTCTTGGCAAGCCTCGGGGCCTTGCCTGGCCCACCATGGGAAGAGGCAGCAGCTGGGACCTGGGTCTGCCATGGGGTTCAATGTCCTGGGCAGAGATGGGGGGCAACCACCACCTCAAACACCTCGTCCATTGCTGCTGCCTCGTGCCCCAGCTCCAGAGCTGGGTACCTGGGACGCAGGGCCCAGCCCCTCCCCTGACTGCATCTCCCTCCCTGGGGCTCTCCCCTCCCCAGGCTCGGGGGCTGGGGAACATGTTGGCT
Source organism: Dromaius novaehollandiae (assembly GCF_036370855.1). Classification (NCBI taxonomy): domain Eukaryota; kingdom Metazoa; phylum Chordata; class Aves; order Casuariiformes; family Dromaiidae; genus Dromaius; species Dromaius novaehollandiae. The sequence goes on from NC_088104.1 coordinate 45,977,437, forward strand.
CCCCAAACCAGCTTGCAGGTGCTGCACCTCTGTGCAGCCCAAGGACACTGGGGCCACAGGGTGAACTCAGGGAGCAGGTGTCTCCTCCTCCTGGAGAGGGCTGGGCATGCCCCAGCCCAGCCGTCTCCAGGAGCCCTGGGCAGAGCACAGGGGCAAAAGGGATTGGGGGTCAAACCCCATCCTTGGACACCTGCAGGCACAGCTGGGAAGCTGGGGCTCTGCACCCTCCTCAGGCACTCAGGAGGTTGGGCCTCAAGGTGACCCATGTTCAGAGGGGCCCACTGCCAGCAGCCCTTGCTCCTGATGCTCACGCCCACCCAAAGGGGGTCACCCCTCAAAATGACCGCTCAGGGTAGACATCCATACCTGGGCCACACCTGGGCTCTCATCATGCAGATGGAAGAGCAGTGGGAGCAGGCTCTTGTGCACTTGCATCTTCAGCTGCTGGTTTTTGCTGCCCACTGCAGCCTCCACCACATCTCTGAAGACGTGCATGGAGAGTTTTCGCACACAGCCAGACTCCTGGAGGCAAGGAAGAGGGGACACCTCAGCACTGCCTGCTCCAAGCCCACAGTCAGCATAGGGGGCACTGTGGCTGATGGGGAGATGACGGTTTCTGACCCTCCCTCCGCACCAAGGAGCTGTGGGCCAGGTCTGCAGACCCTGCAAAATGGCCCCAAGCCCAGGCAGGGCAATGCAGTGCGCTTCTGTAACAGGCTGCAGCCAGGAGAGCACAGCTGGGGAAGACGTCTGTGCCTCAAACAGCTCCTCTGGCCCTGGCCACATGCCCCCGGTCACCCCCAGCCGAGGCCCAGAAGAGCTGCCCCAGGAGAGCCCTCCACAGTGCCTCCTGGGCGCATCCCGCCCACTCCAGGCCTCGCCTGCCTGCCCCGGGGAGAGGCGCGAGCTCGCGGTCTTGCCCAGCCACAGTGCCTAGCAGGGCCGTCGGGGTGCTGGGAGCAAGCCTCGGCCTGCAGACGGTCTGCCCAGGGGCTGGGGTGGGCATGCAATGCCTGGCACAGAGGCTGGGATCCCCCGGGGATGGGAGAAGCCGTGGGGGGGCTGCTAGGGGCTGGGGGACATTGGCATTGTCGAGCGCGCGTTTCCAGGGAGGGGCAGCAGCAGGACAGGCTTCTCTGAGCTCTGCCTGCCTGGCCCTTCCGGGGAGCCTTTCTCCATCGCCCTGGGGCTCCACCAGTGCTCCCAGCTCAAGACGCCAGCAGAAAGAGGCAGCCATGGGGCACAGCTGCTCTCTCGCGCCCAGGCCTGCTCCTGGCTCTTTGGGCAGCACCTGCCCAGGCCTCGGGAAGGGCCGCAGGGGCCAAGCACAATACAGTTGCCCAGGGCACGGAGGGGGCTGCTTCGATGCAGTCCTGCAGCCCAGGACACCATGGGCAGCACAAGGCAATGATCCCAATTGCCACCAGGCAAAAAGGCTCCTGGCAGCGCCCGGGGCCTGTGGTGGGAAGCACAAATTCACACGCCGGGGGCACACGCACAGGGGAACACACCACAGCCGTGACCCTGCACACAGCCTCACAGACACACCAGCAGGGCCCCGGGCTCTCCCCCCAGCCTCACCTCATCAAAGAGCGGCAGGAGCTTCTCGGCCAGCAGCGGAGCGATGTGGGCAACCCTCCGTCCATCCGTGACAGGGACCACATTGCTGAACACCAGCAGGGCATTTGTGCTCATGTCCCTGTCCACGTCCTGCAGGTGCCTCATTACCAGTGGCCACAGGTACTGCATTTTGCTTACCTGTGGGAAACGCAACCTCATTTCCTGAAGCAATAAAAGACTGCCCTGGCAAAAATGCCGCCTTATTAGACACCACCTTCCCCTCTGGCTTCCCAGAAGCTGGCACAGCAATTACTGCAGCAACCTTCTGGCTGGCTGGGCTTACTGGCACATGGGCCTGAGCGGGTCTGGGGCATAGGGAGGGAGGAGAGGCCAACACAGTCTCCTCTGCACCTGACCAGTCGCCCTCTTCTCCGCCAGACTTGAATGGGCACCGTGGTTAGTAACCAATGCTGTCTGGAAACCTGCCCGGCCCGTGAGCAGTCCCAACCCTAGCAGGCTCCTTTCCCAGCGAGGCTCAGCGCTCCGTTGCCACGGCCCTGCGGACACCCACGGCTTGTGCACAGAGGCTGCAGCGCAGCGCAGACACCCCCAAGGTGGCACTCCGCACACAGTGGCCTCTGCAGAGTGGGGGCTGCTGCCTCGCGCCCCGGAAGCTGCCTGTGCCCAAAGCCTGGCCCCGCGCTCAGGCTCCCCCTCCACCTCGCAGCAGGATGCTCCCTCTGGGCACAGCACTCTCGCGACACAAACCGTCTGGAGATGGCTTGCTTGGTGCTGGCTCAAGATATCTACAGCATCCCCTGGCCAGCCCCACGCTGCCTGCACAGCTTCACCCGGCTGTCCCCTGCTCACCATCTCCTGTCTCTTGCACAGCAGGACAAGGCCTCGGAGGGCCAGCCCACGCATCACTCTGCACTGACTCCGCAGAGACATCAAAAGGGTTCCCAGGAAATCGTCCTTGTCGCCAGGAAGGTCACTGCAGGCCAGCAGCTGAAACACACAGCACAGAGAAACTGGCAATGGCGGCAGGACTCCCTGCATCGGGCAGTGCTGCATCCCACCAACAGCTCAGGACAAGGGGCCACCAGGCACAGACAAAGCCCAGTGCACAGGCAGCAGGGAGTGTGGAGAGCCCCTGGGGCCCCACTCCCTGCCCTGGGCCTCAGGGCACACCATGCAGATCCCCTGCCTGCTCCTCTGCTCCTCTCCACCAGCTGCAGCCTCTTATCCTCAGGCCTTTGAGGAGCTGCTGAAGAGAGAGCTGGCACAAAGGAGGCATCAAATACAAGTGGCGACAAGAGTTACCCCACCACAGAGGGGCCAAGGCCAAGGGCACTAATTGCAGGGCACTCCCTGCCCCACTTCCACTCGCTGCCATCCATCCCACAGGTGGGTATAAGAGAGCACCGGAGCTAGAGGCACTCCAGAAAGGCACCGTCTGCCATCAGGCTCACCTCCACGAGGAAAGCCATGGCGGGGATCTCCCGGCAGGACTCCTTGCTCTTGAGCAGCGCTGTCAGCCGTTGGAAGAGGAAAACACGTACGTGTCTTGGGGTCTTCCTCATCTCTCTGGCAGAGGGAAGAAGGCACTGTCAGTTCTGAGCAGCCCAGGCAAACCTGGGCTTCTGCGACTGCCCTCCCAAACCCTCTCACCAGTGCCCTATGGGCCATGACAGGCAGGGCAAGGCCACGGTTGTGTTCGGCTCTGGCAGCCAGCAGCACTGCCCAGCGTCATCAGGCTCCTTTTGCCAGGGGAGACTGGAAGAACACCCTTCCGGCCCTGAACTCCAGCCTTCCAACGTGACCCCTTTCCTGCCCCCTTGAGTCAGGCACCCCTGGGCTCTTCCAGGGGCACCTTGCCCCTTCCCTGGGGGCTGCCCTTGACGGGGCTGCCTGCACACACACACCCCGGGGCTCCTGTGGCACGAGCCCAGGCCCCACGGGAGGGGACTCCACGCCTTTGGGAGGGAACTGCTCCTGGCCATCCCCCTCTCTTGTGCCTCCCAACACCACCTCTCCCCCAGCAGCTCGCAGAGCCTGGCAGCGATGGAGCCAGGGCTCCCTTGGCCGCTCGACTCGGCCAGGCCGCTGTCACAAGCGCTGAGGCTGCAGCCCCTTTCTTGGGGAGCTGGGCACCCCTGCGGGCTCGGTGGGGCACCGCATCTGCAGGGGAGAAATGCTGGGGCAGAGCGGGCACAAGGGGGCTCTCACCTGGCCAGCAAAGCCACTCCGCTGTGGTGGGTCTCAGCGCTGAGGAGCATGTCCCAGGCGCTCTTCCTCACCATGGCCAGCACCAGATTCTCATAGCCAGCATGGCAGAGCAGTGCTTTCATGGTCCGCACTGTTAACCTGTGTGCAGAGCAAACACCAGCTCACACTGGCACCCCGGCCCTGCCTCCAGGTCCGTGGCAGAGATGGTGGGGCTGGGATGGAGCACCTCACGGGGCTCGTGGGAGTGGACTCTTCCCCTCCGCATTCCTTCCAGCACATCTCAGCCTCTTCTGGTGTCAGCTCTGCGGTGAAGGAAATCTGGAATAGCAGCGCCAGGAAGAGCCGGGGGAAAAACTCCTCTAGCACCTGCAGGCAGGGGGGCTGCTGGAGGACCTCCTGTAGCGCTCTGGTTGCCTGCAGAAAAAGCCCAGAGGCAGCTCTCGCTGCTGAGACGTCCCTGTTGCGCTGCCCGAGCTTGGGGGTGAGGCTCAGGCACTGCCCTGCACCTGGGGAGAAGCAGCAGTGCCTGCCCTGGCTGTGTGGCCTCCCTCACATGCTGTGCCTGTGCGCCCTGGGGGAGGTCAGGGCTTGGCGGTAGATGAGGAAGGGGAGAGGGCTCCCTGCCTCTTGCCTGCAGAGGCAAGCGCAGCCCTAGGAGAGAGCGAGGCTTCCTCCAGAAACTCACGGCCAGGGAAGAGACGTCCACGACATCCCCAGCCGAGGTTACTGTCTCATACAGCGGCCAGTCCTCCAGCACGCTGAGCAGCTCCTGCAGCACCCGCTCCGCAGCTGCGGGCTTCGACGCCAGCACCCTCCACATGGCCGCGGCAGCACTGCAGGCCCAGAGCGCCCTGTCAGCGGGTGCCGCAGCCGCAGCGCCGTGGCCTGGGCAGCCCCACAGGGCCTGGGCTGGCCGCCAGCCCTGCCACTGCCCGCTGCCCGCTGCCCGCTGCCCGCTGCCCCGTGCCGGCAGCACCCAGCCGGCCCTGCCCCAGCAGGCACCACACCGCCAAGCTCAAGTCCCTTGTGGGGCAGGGAGGGAGCCAGGCGACCGGGCTCAGGGGCCCAAGGCAGCCAGGCTTGCTCAGCTCTGGCTGCTGCAGCCCTGCCTGAGGCAGCGGGGCTGGCACACGGGGACACCGGGAGGGCCCAGCCCCTCAGCAGAGTCCTGAAAAATCTCCCTCTCCCCCGCAGCCCACACGGGACGAGCTCTAAGGCCTGCGGGGCCCCAAGCACTAGAGGCAGCAGGGCCCGTACCTGTCGCAGGATGGGGAACAGCACAGCAGGCTCACAACCACCTCCTCGGGGTACGCGCAGGCCAGCTTGAGAAGGGCCCTGTCCAGGCTGCGCTGCGCAGACTCCTCCGTGACGGACAGCACGCTTCTCCACAGGCACCTCACCATCTCTGGCACCTGGAGGGCACACGGCTCCGAGTGGGGCTGCTGCCAGCCTGCAGCCGTTTGCCCAGCTCCCACCCAGAACTTTGGCCTCAGAGGGTGTCGGGTGCCTGGCATGCCTGGACTCAGGGGAAAAACAATCTCCCAGAGGCCTCGAGCCTCAGCCACACCACCCACAGGCTACTTACATTCGCCAAAAGGGAGGCATCGTCCGTCACAAACACATCCAGCATGTGAGTAGCTGCCTGTGTGTCATAGGTGCTGCAGGCTCTCATGCCCCTGATGGCTGTGACGATGATATCGGCCCTCTCAGCGGGCTGGAGGTATTTCCCAAACAGCTATGGGAGAAAGGAGGGCAGCCAAGACGGATACATCACACCCAGGGTCCCAACAGCAGTGCCTGGCTGAGTAGCAAGTGGCCCTGGAGAGAGTCGTGGGGCAGTGCTGGCACAGAGACTCCTGGAGAGCCAGGAGCAGGGCTTCTGCTGGGCTGGGTGATGGCACTGGGCTGGAGCTGGATGGTTGGGGTCAGGGTCCCCATGCACTGGTCCTGCGGGGAACCAGAGCTCGCTGGGGGCAGGAGGGAAGCCTTTGGCTAGCCCCAACCCATGGGCAGTGCGAGCCCTCACCCAGTGACCGCAAGGCCCCATCAGCCTCACGCGTTAGCCATCCCTCTCTTCATCCAAGTCGCATGCTGACCCCACGGCTGGCAGCCCCAACCAGGGAGGTGCTCCTTACCCTGCTCATTTCGCTGGCATCCTTGCACCCTGAAAGCCAGAAGGGGTTCGCAGCTTCCCCGTCCCTTTGGAGCTGCAGGTGCTCTGGGCTATCCTGCGACAGCTCCCTGCCTGCACAAGAGGGGAAAAGCAGGGCGGTCAGCAGGAAGGCTGCAGAGGTGGAGATGGCCCACTGAGGGCATCAGGGAGGAACCTGCCCTGGCAGACAACGGGGGCATGCCAGGAAAGTCTGGGCGGCAGGACGCCCAGGGAGGGGCTGCGCCTGTTGCCAGGCGGGGGAAGGAGAAATGGCTTGCAAGAATACAGAAAGGCAGAAGGACTCTGATCAGATGGTCTGGTGTGAAGCAAGACAGCAGACCTCGGAGCAGCAGGTGCTGCTGAAGGTTTCCCAGGCCGCTGCTAAGCAGAACAGGGCTGAGTGTCTGTGGTCTGGCTGCCCGTGTGTGCAAGAACCCAGCCCAATGCAGCTTCTTACTCTCTTCCCGCAGCAGGAATCTGTACAGGTGCCAAAGAGCATCCGCTGCCCTGTGACTGCTCCCCTCGTCCTTGTAGGCGCAGCACAGGGTGAGATGCCCCACCAGCTGCCCCAGGATTGGCACATGCTGCTGGTCGAGGGAGGCAGAGCTGGCACTGGATCCTTGAAAGCAGCCGCGGGCCTGGGGGAGGGAGGTAGCGCTGACACCAGGCCTGAGGGGCAGCGCTTGGGTCAAAGCCCTGAACCCGGGCTCCATGCAGGGCTGCATCCCAGGTGAGCCAGAGCTTTGGTGGCCCCTTCTGGCCCTGGCTCCCAAAGCAGCTGCGCAGCAGCCCAGGGCACGGAGGGCTGCCAGACGCGCTGGGCCCACGGCATGCGCCCAGGGCAGGCCTGGCCTGCATGGGCCAGGGGCACCGCCGGCTCCTGAGAGAGCAGAGACCACAGGGCGAAGCCCAAAGAGGCAGGCCAAGATCTTAGCTCCAGGGCAGGCTCTTGCTGAGGGCCCTAACCTCTGCCCAGGCTTCCCTCAGAGGGAGCCCGCAGCTGCAGGGCACTCCGGGGAGCTGACAAGGGGTGAGGGGGGGGCTGGAGCTTCCCTGCACCACAGGCTCCTTACCGGCAGCAAGGAAGAACTGGTCAGGAGACCACTCAGCCTCGCAATGCGTCCCACGGCCCTCTCATGCACAGCTGCTCGCTGGCAGTCGGTGAAGGTCAGCAGGACCTGGGAGGAGAAAAGCTGCTGCTCTGCCCTGCGCCCTGACGGCTGCTCCAAGGCAGGCAGCTCTGCTAAACACCTGGCCACATTTACGCTTCGGCTCCTTGGAGCACGAGCAAAGGCTCTAAGGAGGTTCTTGCCTCCAGAGTCCCTCGCAGCCATGGCGCAAATGCCCCAGACGGGCCTGCTGCGGCCACACTGATAGCTGAAGGCCATGAGGGCTCCAAGAGCACTGTGGGGAACCCTGCTCCCATGAGGGAGCCAGGCCCCTCCCGGCAGCATGCTCTCCGCTGCTGCTGCTGGCAGGGGGGTCCACCTGAGGGGGGAACTTCCCTTACAAACGAGGGACTGGTCCTGGGACCCTTTCTCTTGGCAAATACCAGACCTGCAGGATGCTCTGCATCTCCAGGAGGCCAGAGGTCGGGGAGTAGAGCACCAGAACCTGCAGCATGTTGTCCATAGCATCCAGGGTCTGCGAGGGGGACAGAGGGTTGAGGTGCTTCTTCCCCATTGCCCCCTACCTGCCGGAGAGGGGCTGGAATTCCTCCTGCCGGAGGGGGACACCTCTGGTCCTGCGGAGCCCAGGGAGAGGCCCCAGGGCAGGGGAGCTGCCTGGCGGCACTGCCCGTTGGCCTGCGCAGGGCAAGGGGAAGAAGGGATGCAGGTGGGAAACCGAGCTGGCAGCCAGCCCTACCTTGGAGCTCACTCTCGTCTCTCAGCACAGGGCAGCCAGGCAGCAGCCCAGGCAGCCTGGCGGGCCTCTGCAACCCACGCAGCACATACCTTGGAGTAGAGGGCAGCATCCAGGCACTGCAGCTCCTCCCTTGGAGGCAGAGTGAAGACGCTGCAGAAGCAGGCATGCAGCAGGCTCTTCTTGTTCTCCAGAAGCAGCCCGACTTTGCTGCAAGCACAGAGAGGGGCCTGTCACTCCCTGGGGCTGGCAGCAGTACCTTCCTGCCCTGGGAAGGTGGACGCGCACCTGGGGGTGGGAGACCTGCGGGGGATACCTGCACTAGGTGGGGGAGCCCTATGGGCAGCCACCTCTTCCCCCCAGGATGCTGGCCAGGGACACAGGACACGCCTGGCAGGGAGAGGGCATCAGGCCCCATGTGCCTGCCTCACCCTTCTGGGGGAAGCCCAAGAGACATGGTGCAGTCCCAGGGCCCTCTCTGCCCTCCCATCTCCACCACTCTCGGGCCCAGCGCAAGCCCAGCAAATGGCACTGGGAGACTCCTCCAGGATGGGGGAAGCCTCCCAGCTAGGACTGGGGCCATCGGGCCATCTGATGGGGAGGCCCTGGCCAAGCCAGGGGCTGGGGCAGCTACCTCATTGCGCTGATGGCGAGCATGACTTGCTGCCGCACCACCGTGCCCAGGTGGTCGATGGGCTCCTCTTGCAGCAGCACCTGGAGAGCACAACCGGGATGGGCCATGGGAGCTGCCAGGGCCCAGCAAGCAGGCTGCAGGGCTGGCAGAGCCCGGGTGCCCCCACGCCACCACCGACACCCGGGGCAGCCCCCTCGTTGCCCAGGGCTCAGCTCCCCCGACTCCTCGGTGGCTCCTGCAGCCCCCGCAAGGGCTGTGGCCACGAGCCAGGGCCCCACACCTCCCTGTGCTCAGACACCCCCATCCTGCCCTCATCGCTGGGCCAGTGCCCCCTCCACCAGGCCTGCTGGCGGTCCCCTCTCCCCTCACCTCCAGCGACTCCGCCAGTTCCCATTTGCGCAGAAAAAGCTCCTCCCATAACACGGCATCGGAGCAGGCCCCTGTGCAGAGGGTGCAGACGCAGGCCAGAAACCACAGCTTCTCGGCCTCTCCCTGGTACCAGGAGCAGAGGGACAAAGAGAGCGCGTAAGAGGGGCAGGGGCAGGGCCAGCAGGACCAGAGCACTGCAGGGCCTGCAGCGACAGTGGGGCTCCACAGCCAGCAGCCCTCCGGGGGCTTCTGAGCGTGGTGCAGCCCGAGGGACCCACCGGCAGAGGCGGGCACAGCCCCGAGGGGGATGGCGACACTCACCTCCCCTCGGTGATTGAAAAAGGCACGCACATACTGCATGGGTTCCATGTCCTCTCTGGGCAGAGCCAGGTGAGGAGCTGAGGGGAGGAAGAGAGCAGGCAGAGCTGCAGGGCTGGCAGCGAGAGGAGAGGAGACAGCCGAGCCCTCTGCCCCACCGCACACCTGCGGCCACGCGCACAGGCAGCCCCGGGCTGGGCACCTGCACCGGGGCACGGACACCGCGGCTCCCTGGGCTCGCCAGGCCTGGGAGGTGCCCAGCGGATGGGGCGCAGCGCTGCAGTGCTTTCAGGCCCCACGGCCCGGCACCCCCACAGCAGCCGGCTAGACAGCCAGGAGACCGGGGCAGAGCAGGGCGGGCTCGCAGCCCCCGGCCCTGCCCAGCTCAGCGGTGGCCCCTCACTCACCCATGGGCAGCGCCTGGGGCTCCCACCCCTCCTGGGGCTGCAGCTCACAGCTGCTTGCTGCAAGGGCCCCACCCTCCTCCTCCTCCTCCTCCTCCTTCTCCTCCGAGGCCACCCTGGGGCAGCTGGGGGGTCTCTCCGCCATCTTGGGCCACACGGCAAAAGCTCCGCAGGGCTCGAGGTGTCCCCCAGACATCTGCAGGAGAAAGGAGGGCAGCCCAGATAGATGCGGAGCACCCAGCGGTGCCCCCTCACTCAGCCGTTGGCAGCGCCTGGGGCGTGCGCACCTCGTGGGGCTGCAGCTCGCAGCTGCTCTCCGTAGGGACCCCACGGTCCTCAGCCTCCTCCTCCCAGGCCACCCTGGGGCGGCTGGGGGGTCTCTCCGCCATCTTGGGCCACGCGGCAAAGGCTCCGCGGGGCTCGAGGTGTCCCCCAGACATCTGCGGGAGAAAGGAGGGCAGCCCAGATAGATGCGGAGCACCCAGCAGTGCCCCCTCACTCAGCCGTTGGCAGTGCCTGGGGCGTGCGCACCTCGTGGGGCTGCAGCTCGCAGCTGCTCTCCGTAGGGACCCCACGGTCCTCAGCCTCCTCCTCCCAGGCCACCCTGGGGCGGCTGGGGGGTCTCTCCGCCATCCTAGGCGACGCGGCAAAGGCTCCGCGGGGCTGCCCGGGGACAAGAGGGAAAGGCCTGAGTGCACTCAGGGGGCTCCTTCGCCAGCCCCACGCACTCCCGTCCTCTCCCGTCACCGTCCTCCCGGACACTGGGGGGGCTGAGGCCGCAGGGGTGCCTGGCAACCCCGCGGGGTGTCACAGGAGCCCAGTCACAAAGGGCCCCACTGTCACCCTAGCGACGCTTGTCACCGGCCCGGGGAGGGGCAGGGTGGGTCCCCTCAGGGGGCGCAGGGCCAGCTCGCCCCCCCTGCTCTGGGACACCTCTGTTTGCCCTTGGGGTGCCCCAGGGCCCCCATGGCAGTCTGGTCCCCTCAGGGCTGCTCCTATCCTCGCCTGCTCCCCCCTGACCGTTGCTCGCTGGCCCTGTCCTCATGCACGCCAGTGAGCACCCCACGGGGACACACATGGCAAGAGGTGCGAAGGGAACGAGCCCCGAAGGAAAGCTCTCCTCCACAGGGACCCTCTGGGCTGCTTCCTCACTGCTGCCACCCACCCCCTGGGGAGCAGAGCCAAACTCAGGGGTCTCCACCAGCAGCCTGGGGTCCCCGGGGCCCTCACACACCTCTGGGGCCTTTGAGTCCTCCCAAACCCTGACACTACTCAGGGGTCCAGAAGGGGTCCCCCATCTCCCTCACGCTGTGGGACTGTGGAGTGTTTGCCCTCGGGGGCCAGTGCCCCCAACCCCTGACCTGATCTGTGACAGGATCCAGGTGTCCGGGCCCTCCTGGTGTGCTGCAGGGGCCCTGCAGCCCTGCAGCCCTCTCCCACGGGGTGGGCAGTGGGGCTCCGCTCTCCCTGCCTCCCCTTTCTCAGGGAACAGGGGCAGAGACAGAGGCATCTTGAGGAGATCCCCTCCTTAGACCAGGAAAACAAAGCCCAAAACAGGGAAGGAAAGAAAGAGATTTAGAAAAGAACGGGGCAAAGAAAGGACACTGATCTTAGGGCTCCTTCAAGCAAAACCTTCACCTGGTTTCTTTCCAGCACTGCCGGGAGCAGCCTGGGCCGCCATCCTCCACCACAGGCACCCAGACAGGGTGTCTGGCAAAAAGGGAACAAATTAATCCACCGGGATCATGGCATAGGGTCACACTCATGCAGGGGACCAAACCTCCCACCCAGGACCCTGCTGCCAAGTGGCAATATGAGTGTCTGTGACAGGGTCCTTGCAGTGGTGTCCGCGGCTGAACCAGGAGAGACTCCCCGCACCATAGTTCTGCTCCATCCTTATGACCTACCTGCAGCAGTCGTCCTTGTAAGCTACCTCCATCTTTGTAACCTACCTGTAAGCTTGGGTGGCCAACCCAGCACATGCATGACCCATTGCTATTGATACACCTTAACTACGTACAAAAGCCTGTCTTAAGTGACCATTTCTGCAAGAACAATGCCTCCTGACTCTTTACACATGTCTGAACTGTGTCCAATTTGGTCACTTAGGCAGCAAGACCTACCCACGGGAGTCTTTAGGACATTCCACCCAGGATGGTAACCAACACATTTAAGCGTACACATTGGGCTAGACACAGCAGGAATTGCCTGAGGACATTTCTTAAACCGTCCAAAATTTCTACCTGGAGGGCTCTTGTAACAAGCAGTCGACTACTGAATTGTGAAGGGTCAGTCCATCTGTCCTTTGTCTCCAGCCACTCTCTTTTCTTGGAAGTTCAGATAACCAGCCGGGGAGTCCCTGGTCCACCACGGAAGTAACGGCCGATGTGAGCTGCGTGCACGTACAGCCTTGATGCCCAGCAGGACCACAATAAGTAAAGAATAAGTTGCATTTTTATCCTTACAACTCACTTTTAATTTCAGCCCTGTAGCTCTTGAAATATGAAGCATCTGAATTAGGCAGTGATGTCTGGGCAGAGGTTCATCTCAACCACCTTTTTGGTGCAAGAAATTTGGGCATCTGGTTAAGGGTAGCTGTGCGGGGCCTTTCATGGGTAGCTCTTACGATAGGATAGAAAGGCCTGTCTCAGCTTACTCTTAGGGGAACCTCGACATTGAGTTGGCACTCAAAGACTAATTTTTCAAAGATGGCAATTTAGGTGAAACAAATTTGTAGGTACAAATGAATGTGTCTATTTGTGGACAGGCAGAGGATTGAAAAAGTAAGAAAAGACTTTTTCACTCTGAGGGTGGTTGAACACCGGAACAGGTTGCTGACAGAGGTTGTGGAGTCTCCAGTCTTGGAGCTATTCAAAACCCAACTGGACACGTCCCTGGGCAACCTGCTCTAGCTAACTCTGCTTGAGCAGGGGGTCAGGACAGATAATCCCCCGAGGTCTCTTCGAACCTCAGCTACTCTGTGATTCTGTCATTGGGTGGGTGGGAGTGCGAAGCGGGGAAGGTGCTTGCACTTCTCGGTCTAGTGAGGCAAGAGATCCTTTTATGCAAAATTGAGTCATTCTTGAAGTCACAGCAGTTTAGACATAAGAAAGGAATGAGATTGCAGTAGATAAAATGTTACGGTATTTCAAAATGCAATAAAGAACAAAACTTGGGGCTGTATTTTCTTGATGTGTATTCTCTTTAATGCTTCAATCCATAGGTTGTCCTGGCAAGAGCTTCTTAACCAAATACTCATATTTTATCTGTGAAAACCTTAATTGCGATGATGTGGAGTGGTACAGTGAAACGGTGCTGTGGTGAGGCAACAAAAGGTGCTGAACGAATAAAGATGGCAGTAAGAGTCAGAAAAATGCTTTTAGCAAGAAAGAAAAATAAGTCAGCAGCAGAAGCAGACGAAACTGAAAAACTACTCCTTTTGACACAGTCCTGGTCTATGTTACTGACAGCTGAGATACACAAACACAAAGCACCCAGGAGCAAGGTCAGACCCTTGTCCCCCCTCCCCAGTCTGGGAAGTGCAAGTGAGTCCTAGGCCACAGTCTAATTACAAGAGAGAGGCACCATAACGTCCTTTGGGACTAAGGTGCTGCCTGTGCTAAGAGGACTAGAAACCTTCAGGCCCAGCAGGCAACAGCCACTTCTCTCGGCCTTTGAGCAGGAAACATCAGTAGCGAAGTATCCTCCTGGGGTGGGATTCGAGAGCTATGTGAGCCCCCAGGCTGACCCATTGGCTTGGGACTGGCAGGTAGGATGTGGGGCGGTAGGAGGATGGGACCCCCGCCCTCTTGGAGCATTGCTGGCACGCCATGGTGCCACGAGTGCCCGTGTATGGGCAGCCCTGGAGTCTATCTGCTGGGTGTCTCAGGGTTTGCGTTGCCTCCCAGAGAAGTTAGAGGACAAAGCAAAGACAGAGCAACGCGGGGCAGGCAGCAGGGGTTTCTGGAGCCCTGGCTTAGGTGATCTGTCCAAAGGCTAAGCATTTTAGGCACACCAGCCTGGTGAGGGGCTTAGGAACAAGGGCACGCAGAGGCTTCTGCACCACACCAAAAGGCCCATTGATGCTCCTGGATTGCAAAGCAAGTCAGCTGGAGGCCCCTGGGGCATGTCATAAGGCTCTTGGAGGGCCCTCAGTGCAGGGAAAGACCAAGCAAGTGATTTGGGGAATGCTGAGAAGTATTCGGAGAGCTCTTGGGCCGTCCTGCATTTGCCGCTTTACCCACCTCCTCGGCTTCTGGCAGCCAGTGCCCGCTGCAGCTGCTGGACAGGCACTGCTAGAAAAGCTTCCTCCCCCCGCCGGAGCGCTGCAGACCGGGCTGCTCCTCCCCAGCCACCGAGTCCTCAGGTGCCCAGGGGCCAAGCGGGGCTGGGTGCAGGGGCAGGCCATCTCACTGACTTCTGCTACGGCTTCCGCAGTGCTACAGAGGGACTGAGAGCCCTTCATTGCCCCCAACACAAGCACCGGCCGGGCTGGGCTCAGCACCTCCAGTGCAGTGAGAGCAGGATCTGGCCATCTGCTCTGGCCGTTGCAGGGGCAGAGAGGGCTGGAGCCAGGGTGGGCACCCCTGGCTGCCTGCTGCTGGCGCGGGGCTCTTGCCTGGGACACTCGGTGTGGTGCAGCCTGAATGGGAGGGCGAGAGGGCTTGGGTGGGACACGAGCGCTTCTCCCTCTTCTTCCTCGCGCTGGCTATGGCCTGTGCAATCCCCGGCACCACAGCAGTGTTTCAGCAAAGCCCAGCATGCCCGCGACAGGCCTGGGGCTGCTCCTTGAGGCTCAGCCATGCTGGTGTTCTTCCCGTCCCTGGCCCCATGCAGCACAGGGGCTTTGCTCTGGGGTGGGACCCCCTGGGTGGGACCCCTGGGTGGGACCACCCCCCACACACACACCGCCCTGCCTGGGCTCAGCGCTCAGCCCGGCGGGAAATTTGCCATGCAAGCAGACTTCTCCTGACACCCCATCAGCTGTGCCAAAAGCATCCCCCCCCCCTCCCTTCTCCTAGCCATCCCAGGGACCCTGCTAGCACAGCTCTCCTTGCTCCGCCACCAGCTCCTGCAGCAGCTAGTGCCAGCTGCCTCCCACTCTGGGGGGGTCAGGGCAGGGCTGCCCCACACCTGCCACCAGCCCCAGCCAGCCCTGATCCCCCTTCCTTCTTCTGCGCCCCGCTCCCCAGGGAAGGGACACCTTCAATCGGCCCCTGCACCCCAGTGCCTTCCCTTGCACTCCCTGGGGGGAGTGGGCAGCCCCATGCCTCCACCAAGGGCTGCGTGTGCAGGCGAGGGCAGCCCCAAGGGCTGCGTCAGCCCCCGTCTCCCTGCCGTGGCGCTGGGCACTACGGCACTTGCAGGGACCCACGCACACGGCCCTCGGGAGCCTGGGGCCCCGGTGGGGCTCCTCCGCCTCCAAGGTGCCCGTGCTGATGCTCCACACGTCTCTCCCGGGACTCGGAGACCAAGAGAGGGCCCCAGTGCAAGGGAAGAGCAGCAGAGGGCTGCGGGGACACGGACACCGCAGGCGCCGGGGCGTCCTGGAAAGCAGGCAGAGGGAGGCAGAGGGCAACGGCAGGCAGAGAGAAGGGCGGGAGGGAAGGCGTGCGGGGTGTTGGTGTCGCCTTCAGCACTCGCACGGGCACTGCTGGTTCTGCCCTCCCCGAGGGCCGCAGGGGCAGCCCGGTGGAGAGCCAGAGCGGAGCGGTCGAGGGCAGTGGCCGCACGGGGCTGGGCGAGCTGCCGAGCCCGTGACACCGACTAGGGGGTTAGGGTCTAGTGAAGTGAAGTCCCCACTCTGCAGCACTGATGTACTGAGCACTGCTGGTTGCACAAGGGGCCCAGAGGCCTGATGCCTCCTGGATGGGCTGTGGTGATCTGCTTTATGCACAGCTATTTAGGGGCTCCTGCTTTTAATTCTGGCTGATCAGCAATAGTGATGGGGGGTGTTACAGCAGGGATCACCCTGATTGTGGCCATGGAGAAGAAGGGCCTTGAAGGAGAGAAACCACCAGGCATCAAACCCTCATCGGAAAGGTGTAAAATCTCTGGGCAAACAACATGCCATCGCTTTGAAGGGGCACGCTCAGCATCTTCCTGCTGTTACACTGGGCTTCTGCAGTCAGGGTGCCCGAAGAGCTCCGGCTGCAGAGGGGCTGGAGCCTCTCGTGCCTGTGCAGAGCTCGGGGCCCTGCTGCGCTGGTGCCTGCATGGGCAAATCCTGCGGGGCCTACCAGAGCATCCCAGCAGCCTGCTAACTCCTGGGCTCAGCCACACCAGGGGAAGCCAGCGCCAGCGAGGGGCCAGCTCATGCAGGGTCCTTCCTCATGCAGAAGAGGTCATGGCTTTGCAGGGCAGAACCCTGTCAAGACTGCTGCCATTCCTGACCCTGCTGTCCGGAGAAATGGGGTGCTTCTCTGACTGCTGGAAGGGGGGTATGTTGTGGCTGCCCCAGACTACTGGAGAGTGTGTGTGCCCCCCCCCTCCCAGGGTGACCCCGATTCCTTCAGCACCTGACTTTTCCACCACTTCCTTTGCCCAAAGAAAAGACACTGAGCCGTGGTGAAGAGACAGGGCTGCTTCTTTGGGGAAAGCCCAGCAGAGGGGGGACTGGCAGCACAAGCCTGGGACGGGCTGGGCCTGAGGGCCGGAGCTGTCCTGCGGGCAGGGAGAGAGGCCAGGAACCCCCCGACTTCCCCGCACACTCAGGTGGCCGCTGCGGGCAGAGCAGCCTGGCATCAGGAGGCAGCCGAGCTCCAGCAGCAGACACGGCCACCGCGCAGAGGACAGTGCCACCGCTCCCACAGTCTCCTCAGGCGGTAGCGCAGGCCTTCTGTGGTGCCTGGGGAGGGAGTCATCTTCCCTAGAGCTCTCAGGAGCAGGATGGTTTGTGTCGCCAGGGAACAGATGGACGGGCTGCTGTCCTCCTGCAAGCCTTGCAGGGCTGAGAGAGAAAGGAGCAGAGCAGAGATCAAGGCGCCGTGTCTGCACAGACGCCAGGCATCCCCTGCTGACGCAGCCAGTCCCACCCAGCTCTTCCCACAGCCAGGAGGCAGCAGGAGCAAGAAAGGGATGAGGTGGGAGTTGCTGGCCAGGACCGTCCCAAAGGCGCCTGAAATCTTCTCTCTGCTCTACCCACAGCGGCCCTGCTCTGCACGGGCAGCAGAGCCCTCCTCGCCTGGGGCAGGGGTGGCAGCTCCCTGCCCAGCATCTGTCTGCCTCCCACCAGCCCTGCCTGACACCCTGCTGCCCTCACTCACCCGTGCAGATGTCCTCCAGCTTCTCCTTGCTCCGGCCCCTCAGGTGCTGCCCAATGAGCCCTAGGCACACACACAGCCCCCCATAAATCCTGCTCCCCAGCCCACCCCCAGCAGCGAACCTGTCCCCCGGCTCGGCCATGCACTCACCTCCCCTCGGGCAGGGCTGACCCCAGTGTGCTTTCCCCAGCGCAACACCCAAGGGCGTTGCTGTGAGGCACTCAACAAGGCCCCCACCAGCCCCACACATGTGGACAGAGATGGCGGAGGGTGACACGGAGCCCCCAGGCACCCAGGCCCTGCATCAGGCACACAGCAGCTGCAGCTGCAAGGCTGCTTCTTGCTGCTAGCGCAGCAGCCGGGGCTGGGACCAAGCTGCCCCGGGACAGAGAGGGACCCCAGGGGTTGGGACTCACCAGTGAACCTCACGGCTGCCTCTCGCAAGGACTCCTGCGGGCTCTCCAAGTACGTCAGGCTCTGGCTCAGGTACTCTTCTGCTCTTCTGCTGCCCCCCTCCAGCTGGGGAGGGCACAAGGGCACGGGCTTGGCGCACCCCCCCCTCACCCAGCCAGGCAGTCCCTGCGCCCAGGACCGGCCTCCCCGGCCTTGCCCTGCCAGGACGCTCATGGCTCCCACACACGAGCTGGGCAGTGCCGAGCTTCGGAGGGAGCAGAGGGCAGGCTGCTCCCCAGGCACGCTGAGGTGCCCTCCTGCTGCCAAGGCCCAGCTGGGCCAGGGGCTGCTTTAGCATCCCAGGGGGCAGCGAGGGCAGAGGAGCCTGGAGAAGAGCTCGCCAGGGCAGCGTGCTTGGAGAAGGGCAGCGTGAGTGCTGCTCCAGCCTGGCGGCTTTGGGTGCCAGCCAGGGCCAGGGGCACAGCTGCCTGCCCCACACACTGGGCATGGAGGGGGACAGGCCTTGCGCAGGCTGGCTCTGGGGGCTTTGGGGCCATTCTTACCAGGCACTCGCCGATCCTCCATGTCTGCGCTGTCTCAGCCAGGTGCCTGAGCTGCTTCCACTTCAGGAACTTGGCAGCGCCAAGGAGGGCTTCCCGAGAGGCCTGCACAGCAGCAGAGACGGGGAGGTGCCACTGCAGCCCAGGGGACAAGACCCTGCGTCCCCCTGCTCTTGGCAAGCCTCGGGGCCTTGCCTGGCCCACCATGGGAAGAGGCAGCAGCTGGGACCTGGGTCTGCCATGGGGTTCAATGTCCTGGGCAGAGATGGGGGGCAACCACCACCTCAAGCACCTCGTCCATTGCTGCTGCCTCGTGCCCCAGCTCCAGAGCTGGGTACCTGGGACGCAGGGCCCAGCCCCTCCCCTGACTGCATCTCCCTCCCTGGGGCTCTCCCCTCCCCAGGCTCGGGGGCTGGGGAACATGTTGGCTCCCCAAACCAGCTTGCAGGTGCTGCACCTCTGTGCAGCCCAAGGGCACTGGGGCCACAGGGTGAACTCAGGGAGCAGGTGTCTCCTCCTCCTGGAGAGGGCTGGGCATGCCCCAGCCCAGCCGTCTCCAGGAGCCCTGGGCAGAGCACAGGGGCAAAAGGGATTGGGGGTCAAACCCCATCCTTGGACACCTGCAGGCACAGCTGGGAAGCTGGGGCTCTGCACCCTCCTCAGGCACTCAGGAGGTTGGGCCTCAAGGTGACCCATGTTCAGAGGGGCCCACTGCCAGCAGCCCTTGCTCCTGATGCTCACGCCCACCCAAAGGGGGTCACCCCTCAAAATGACCGCTCAGGGTAGACATCCATACCTGGGCCACACCTGGGCTCTCATCATGCAGATGGAAGAGCAGTGGGAGCAGGCTCTTGTGCACTTGCATCTTCAGCTGCTGGTTTTTGCTGCCCACTGCAGCCTCCACCACATCTCTGAAGACGTGCATGGAGAGTTTTCGCACACAGCCAGACTCCTGGAGGCAAGGAAGAGGGGGCACCTCAGCACTGCCTGCTCCAAGCCCACAGTCAGCATAGGGGGCACTGTGGCTGATGGGGAGATGACGGTTTCTGACCCTCCCTCCGCACCAAGGAGCTGTGGGCCAGGTCTGCAGACCCTGCAAAATGGCCCCAAGCCCAGGCAGGGCAATGCAGTGCGCTTCTGTAACAGGCTGCAGCCAGGAGAGCACAGCTGGGGGAGACGTCTGTGCCTCAAACGGCTCCTCTGGCCCTGGCCACATGCCCCCGGTCACCCCCAGCCGAGGCCCAGAAGAGCTGCCCCAGGAGAGCCCTCCACAGTGCCTCCTGGGCGCATCCCGCCCACTCCAGGCCTCGCCTGCCTGCCCCGGGGAGAGGCGCGAGCTCGCGGTCTTGCCCAGCCACAGTGCCTAGCAGGGCCGTCGGGGTGCTGGGAGCAAGCCTCGGCCTGCAGACGGTCTGCCCAGGGGCTGGGGTGGGCATGCAATGCCTGGCACAGAGGCTGGGATCCCCCGGGGATGGGAGAAGCCGTGGGGGGGCTGCTAGGGGCTGCGGGGACATTGGCATTGTCGAGCGCGCGTTTCCAGGGAGGGGCAGCAGCAGGACAGGCTTCTCTGAGCTCTGCCTGCCTGGCCCTTCCGGGGAGCCTTTCTCCATCGCCCTGGGGCTCCACCAGTGCTCCCAGCTCAAGACGCCAGCAGAAAGAGGCAGCCATGGGGCACAGCTGCTCTCTCGCGCCCAGGCCTGCTCCTGGCTCTTTGGGCAGCACCTGCCCAGGCCTCGGGAAGGGCCGCAGGGGCCAAGCACAATACAGTTGCCCAGGGCACGGAGGGGGCTGCTTCGATGCAGTCCTGCAGCCCAGGACACCATGGGCAGCACAAGGCAATGATCCCAATTGCCACCAGGCAAAAAGGCTCCTGGCAGCGCCCGGGGCCTGTGGTGGGAAGCACAAATTCACACGCCGGGGGCACACGCACAGGGGAACACACCACAGCCGTGACCCTGCACACAGCCTCACAGACACACCAGCAGGGCCCCGGGCTCTCCCCCCAGCCTCACCTCATCAAAGAGCGGCAGGAGCTTCTCGGCCAGCAGCGGAGCGATGTGGGCAACCCTCCGTCCATCCATGACAGGGACCACATTGCTGAACACCAGCAGGGCATTTGTGCTCATGTCCCTGTCCACGTCCTGCAGGTGCCTCATTACCAGTGGCCACAGGTACTGCATTTTGCTTACCTGTGGGAAACGCAACCTCATTTCCTGAAGCAATAAAAGACTGCCCTGGCAAAAATGCCGCCTTATTAGACACCACCTTCCCCTCTGGCTTCCCAGAAGCTGGCACAGCAATTACTGCAGCAACCTTCTGGCTGGCTGGGCTTACTGGCACATGGGCCTGAGCGGGTCTGGGGCATAGGGAGGGAGGAGAGGCCAACACAGTCTCCTCTGCACCTGACCAGTCGCCCTCTTCTCCGCCAGACTTGAATGGGCACCGTGGTTAGTAACCAATGCTGTCTGGAAACCTGCCCGGCCCGTGAGCAGTCCCAACCCTAGCAGGCTCCTTTCCCAGCGAGGCTCAGCGCTCCGTTGCCACGGCCCTGCGGACACCCACGGCTTGTGCACAGAGGCTGCAGCGCAGCGCAGACACCCCCAAGGTGGCACTCCGCACACGGTGGCCTCTGCAGAGTGGGGGCTGCTGCCTCGCGCCCCGGAAGCTGCCTGTGCCCAAAGCCTGGCCCCGCGCTCAGGCTCCCCCTCCACCTCGCAGCAGGATGCTCCCTCTGGGCACAGCACTCTCGCGACACAAACCGTCTGGAGATGGCTTGCTTGGTGCTGGCTCGAGATATCTACAGCATCCCCTGGCCAGCCCCACGCTGCCTGCACAGCTTCACCCGGCTGTCCCCTGCTCACCATCTCCTGTCTCTTGCACAGCAGGACAAGGCCTCGGAGGGCCAGCCCACGCATCACTCTGCACTGACTCCGCAGAGACATCAAAAGGGTTCCCAGGAAATCGTCCTTGTCGCCAGGAAGGTCACTGCAGGCCAGCAGCTGAAACACACAGCACAGAGAAACTGGCAATGGCGGCAGGACTCCCTGCATCGGGCAGCGCT
Organism: Dromaius novaehollandiae; assembly: GCF_036370855.1. Taxonomy (NCBI): domain Eukaryota; kingdom Metazoa; phylum Chordata; class Aves; order Casuariiformes; family Dromaiidae; genus Dromaius; species Dromaius novaehollandiae. The sequence goes on from NC_088104.1 coordinate 45,998,242, forward strand.
GCATCCCACCAACAGCTCAGGACAAGGGGCCACCAGGCACAGACAAAGCCCAGTGCACAGGCAGCAGGGAGTGTGGAGAGCCCCTGGGGCCCCACTCCCTGCCCTGGGCCTCAGGGCACACCATGCAGATCCCCTGCCTGCTCCTCTGCTCCTCTCCACCAGCTGCAGCCTCTTATCCTCAGGCCTTTGAGGAGCTGCTGAAGAGAGAGCTGGCACAAAGGAGGCATCAAATACAGGTGGCGACAAGAGTTACCCCACCACAGAGGGGCCAAGGCCAAGGGCACTAATTGCAGGGCACTCCCTGCCCCACTTCCACTCGCTGCCATCCATCCCACAGGTGGGTATAAGAGAGCACCGGAGCTAGAGGCACTCCAGAAAGGCACCGTCTGCCATCAGGCTCACCTCCACGAGGAAAGCCATGGCGGGGATCTCCCGGCAGGACTCCTTGCTCTTGAGCAGCGCTGTCAGCCGTTGGAAGAGGAAAACACGTACGTGTCTTGGGGTCTTCCTCATCTCTCTGGCAGAGGGAAGAAGGCACTGTCAGTTCTGAGCAGCCCAGGCAAACCTGGGCTTCTGCGACTGCCCTCCCAAACCCTCTCACCAGTGCCCTATGGGCCATGACAGGCAGGGCAAGGCCACGGTTGTGCTCGGCTCTGGCAGCCAGCAGCACTGCCCAGCGTCATCAGGCTCCTTTTGCCAGGGGAGACTGGAAGAACACCCTTCCGGCCCTGAACTCCAGCCTTCCAACGTGACCCCTTTCCTGCCCCCTTGAGTCAGGCACCCCTGGGCTCTTCCAGGGGCACCTTGCCCCTTCCCTGGGGGCTGCCCTTGACGGGGCTGCCTGCACACACACACCCCGGGGCTCCTGTGGCACGAGCCCAGGCCCCACGGGAGGGGACTCCACGCCTTTGGGAGGGAACTGCTCCTGGCCACCCCCCTCTCTTGTGCCTCCCAACACCACCTCTCCCCCAGCAGCTCGCAGAGCCTGGCAGCGATGGAGCCGGGGCTCCCTTGGCCGCTCGACTCGGCCAGGCCGCTGTCACAAGCGCTGAGGCTGCAGCCCCTTTCTTGGGGAGCTGGGCACCCCTGCGGGCTCGGTGGGGCACCGCATCTGCAGGGGAGAAATGCTGGGGCAGAGCGGGCACAAGGGGGCTCTCACCTGGCCAGCAAAGCCACTCCGCTGTGGTGGGTCTCAGCGCTGAGGAGCATGTCCCAGGCGCTCTTCCTCACCATGGCCAGCACCAGATTCTCATAGCCAGCATGGCAGAGCAGTGCTTTCATGGTCCGCACTGTTAACCTGTGTGCAGAGCAAACACCAGCTCACACTGGCACCCCGGCCCTGCCTCCAGGTCCGTGGCAGAGATGGTGGGGCTGGGATGGAGCACCTCACGGGGCTCGTGGGAGTGGACTCTTCCCCTCCGCATTCCTTCCAGCACATCTCAGCCTCTTCTGGTGTCAGCTCTGCGGTGAAGGAAATCTGGAATAGCAGCGCCAGGAAGAGCCGGGGGAAAAACTCCTCTAGCACCTGCAGGCAGGGGGGCTGCTGGAGGACCTCCTGTAGCGCTCTGGTTGCCTGCAGAAAAAGCCCAGAGGCAGCTCTCGCTGCTGAGACGTCCCTGTTGCGCTGCCCGAGCTTGGGGGTGAGGCTCAGGCACTGCCCTGCACCTGGGGAGAAGCAGCAGTGCCTGCCCTGGCTGTGTGGCCTCCCTCACATGCTGTGCCTGTGCGCCCTGGGGGAGGTCAGGGCTTGGCGGTAGATGAGGAAGGGGAGAGGGCTCCCTGCCTCTTGCCTGCAGAGGCAAGCGCAGCCCTAGGAGAGAGCGAGGCTTCCTCCAGAAACTCACGGCCAGGGAAGAGACGTCCACGACATCCCCAGCCGAGGTTACTGTCTCATACAGCGGCCAGTCCTCCAGCACGCTGAGCAGCTCCTGCAGCACCCGCTCCGCAGCTGCGGGCTTCGACGCCAGCACCCTCCACATGGCCGCGGCAGCACTGCAGGCCCAGAGCGCCCTGTCAGCGGGTGCCGCAGCCGCAGCGCCGTGGCCTGGGCAGCCCCACAGGGCCTGGGCTGGCCGCCAGCCCTGCCACTGCCCGCTGCCCGCTGCCCGCTGCCCGCTGCCCCGTGCCGGCAGCACCCAGCCGGCCCTGCCCCAGCAGGCACCACACCGCCAAGCTCAAGTCCCTTGTGGGGCAGGGAGGGAGCCAGGCGACCAGGCTCAGGGGCCCAAGGCAGCCAGGCTTGCTCAGCTCTGGCTGCTGCAGCCCTGCCTGAGGCAGCGGGGCTGGCACACGGGGACACCGGGAGGGCCCAGCCCCTCAGCAGAGTCCTGAAAATCTCCCTCTCCCCCGCAGCCCACACGGGACGAGCTCTAAGGCCTGCGGGGCCCCAAGCACTAGAGGCAGCAGGGCCCGTACCTGTCGCAGGATGGGGAACAGCGCAGCAGGCTCACAACCACCTCCTCGGGGTACGCGCAGGCCAGCTTGAGAAGGGCCCTGTCCAGGCTGCGCTGCGCAGACTCCTCCGTGACGGACAGCACGCTTCTCCACAGGCACCTCACCATCTCTGGCACCTGGAGGGCACACGGCTCCGAGTGGGGCTGCTGCCAGCCTGCAGCCGTTTGCCCAGCTCCCACCCAGAACTTTGGCCTCAGAGGGTGTCGGGTGCCTGGCATGCCTGGACTCAGGGGAAAAACAATCTCCCAGAGGCCTCGAGCCTCAGCCACACCACCCACAGGCTACTTACATTCGCCAAAAGGGAGGCATCGTCCGTCACAAACACATCCAGCATGTGAGTAGCTGCCTGTGTGTCATAGGTGCTGCAGGCTCTCATGCCCCTGATGGCTGTGACGATGATATCGGCCCTCTCAGCGGGCTGGAGGTATTTCCCAAACAGCTATGGGAGAAAGGAGGGCAGCCAAGACGGATACATCACACCCAGGGTCCCAACAGCAGTGCCTGGCTGAGTAGCAAGTGGCCCTGGAGAGAGTCGTGGGGCAGTGCTGGCACAGAGACTCCTGGAGAGCCAGGAGCAGGGCTTCTGCTGGGCTGGGTGATGGCACTGGGCTGGAGCTGGATGGTTGGGGTCAGGGTCCCCATGCACTGGTCCTGCGGGGAACCAGAGCTCGCTGGGGGCAGGAGGGAAGCCTTTGGCTAGCCCCAACCCATGGGCAGTGCGAGCCCTCACCCAGTGACCGCAAGGCCCCATCAGCCTCACGCGTTAGCCATCCCTCTCTTCATCCAAGTCGCATGCTGACCCCACGGCTGGCAGCCCCAACCAGGGAGGTGCTCCTTACCCTGCTCATTTCGCTGGCATCCTTGCACCCTGAAAGCCAGAAGGGGTTCGCAGCTTCCCCGTCCCTTTGGAGCTGCAGGTGCTCTGGGCTATCCTGCGACAGCTCCCTGCCTGCACAAGAGGGGAAAAGCAGGGCGGTCAGCAGGAAGGCTGCAGAGGTGGAGATGGCCCACTGAGGGCATCAGGGAGGAACCTGCCCTGGCAGACAACGGGGGCATGCCAGGAAAGTCTGGGCGGCAGGACGCCCAGGGAGGGGCTGCGCCTGTTGCCAGGCGGGGGAAGGAGAAATGGCTTGCAAGAATACAGAAAGGCAGAAGGACTCTGATCAGATGGTCTGGTGTGAAGCAAGACAGCAGACCTCGGAGCAGCAGGTGCTGCTGAAGGTTTCCCAGGCCGCTGCTAAGCAGAACAGGGCTGAGTGTCTGTGGTCTGGCTGCCCGTGTGTGCAAGAACCCAGCCCAATGCAGCTTCTTACTCTCTTCCCGCAGCAGGAATCTGTACAGGTGCCAAAGAGCATCCGCTGCCCTGTGACTGCTCCCCTCGTCCTTGTAGGTGCAGCACAGGGTGAGATGCCCCACCAGCTGCCCCAGGATTGGCACATGCTGCTGGTCGAGGGAGGCAGAGCTGGCACTGGATCCTTGAAAGCAGCCGCGGGCCTGGGGGAGGGAGGTAGCGCTGACACCAGGCCTGAGGGGCAGCGCTTGGGTCAAAGCCCTGAACCCGGGCTCCATGCAGGGCTGCATCCCAGGTGAGCCAGAGCTTTGGTGGCCCCTTCTGGCCCTGGCTCCCAAAGCAGCTGCGCAGCAGCCCAGGGCACGGAGGGCTGCCAGACGCGCTGGGCCCACGGCATGCGCCCAGGGCAGGCCTGGCCTGCATGGGCCAGGGGCACCGCCGGCTCCTGAGAGAGCAGAGACCACAGGGCGAAGCCCAAAGAGGCAGGCCAAGATCTTAGCTCCAGGGCAGGCTCTTGCTGAGGGCCCTAACCTCTGCCCAGGCTTCCCTCAGAGGGAGCCCGCAGCTGCAGGGCACGCCGGGGAGCTGACAAGGGGTGAGGGGGGGGCTGGAGCTTCCCTGCACCACAGGCTCCTTACCGGCAGCAAGGAAGAACTGGTCAGGAGACCACTCAGCCTCGCAATGCGTCCCACGGCCCTCTCATGCACAGCTGCTCGCTGGCAGTCGGTGAAGGTCAGCAGGACCTGGGAGGAGAAAAGCTGCTGCTCTGCCCTGCGCCCTGACGGCTGCTCCAAGGCAGGCAGCTCTGCTAAACACCTGGCCACATTTACGCTTCGGCTCCTTGGAGCACGAGCAAAGGCTCTAAGGAGGTTCTTGCCTCCAGAGTCCCTCGCAGCCATGGCGCAAATGCCCCAGACGGGCCTGCTGCGGCCACACTGATAGCTGAAGGCCATGAGGGCTCCAAGAGCACTGTGGGGAACCCTGCTCCCATGAGGGAGCCAGGCCCCTCCCGGCAGCATGCTCTCCGCTGCTGCTGCTGGCAGGGGGGTCCACCTGAGGGGGGAACTTCCCTTACAAACGAGGGACTGGTCCTGGGACCCTTTCTCTTGGCAAATACCAGACCTGCAGGATGCTCTGCATCTCCAGGAGGCCAGAGGTCGGGGAGTAGAGCACCAGAACCTGCAGCATGTTGTCCATAGCATCCAGGGTCTGCGAGGGGGACAGAGGGTTGAGGTGCTTCTTCCCCATTGCCCCCTACCTGCCGGAGAGGGGCTGGAATTCCTCCTGCCGGAGGGGGACACCTCTGGTCCTGCGGAGCCCAGGGAGAGGCCCCAGGGCAGGGGAGCTGCCTGGCGGCACTGCCCGTTGGCCTGCGCAGGGCAAGGGGAAGAAGGGATGCAGGTGGGAAACCGAGCTGGCAGCCAGCCCTACCTTGGAGCTCACTCTCGTCTCTCAGCACAGGGCAGCCAGGCAGCAGCCCAGGCAGCCTGGCGGGCCTCTGCAACCCACGCAGCACATACCTTGGAGTAGAGGGCAGCATCCAGGCACTGCAGCTCCTCCCTTGGAGGCAGAGTGAAGACGCTGCAGAAGCAGGCATGCAGCAGGCTCTTCTTGTTCTCCAGAAGCAGCCCGACTTTGCTGCAAGCACAGAGAGGGGCCTGTCACTCCCTGGGGCTGGCAGCAGTACCTTCCTGCCCTGGGAAGGTGGACGCGCACCTGGGGGTGGGAGACCTGCGGGGGATACCTGCACTAGGTGGGGGAGCCCTATGGGCAGCCACCTCTTCCCCCCAGGATGCTGGCCAGGGACACAGGACACGCCTGGCAGGGAGAGGGCATCAGGCCCCATGTGCCTGCCTCACCCTTCTGGGGGAAGCCCAAGAGACATGGTGCAGTCCCAGGGCCCTCTCTGCCCTCCCATCTCCACCACTCTCGGGCCCAGCGCAAGCCCAGCAAATGGCACTGGGAGACTCCTCCAGGATGGGGGAAGCCTCCCAGCTAGGACTGGGGCCATCGGGCCATCTGATGGGGAGGCCCTGGCCAAGCCAGGGGCTGGGGCAGCTACCTCATTGCGCTGATGGCGAGCATGACTTGCTGCCGCACCACCGTGCCCAGGTGGTCGATGGGCTCCTCTTGCAGCAGCACCTGGAGAGCACAACCGGGATGGGCCATGGGAGCTGCCAGGGCCCAGCAAGCAGGCTGCAGGGCTGGCAGAGCCCGGGTGCCCCCACGCCACCACCGACACCCGGGGCAGCCCCCTCGTTGCCCAGGGCTCAGCTCCCCCGACTCCTCGGTGGCTCCTGCAGCCCCCGCAAGGGCTGTGGCCACGAGCCAGGGCCCCACACCTCCCTGTGCTCAGACACCCCCATCCTGCCCTCATCGCTGGGCCAGTGCCCCCTCCACCAGGCCTGCTGGCGGTCCCCTCTCCCCTCACCTCCAGCGACTCCGCCAGTTCCCATTTGCGCAGAAAAAGCTCCTCCCATAACACGGCATCGGAGCAGGCCCCTGTGCAGAGGGTGCAGACGCAGGCCAGAAACCACAGCTTCTCGGCCTCTCCCTGGTACCAGGAGCAGAGGGACAAAGAGAGCGCGTAAGAGGGGCAGGGGCAGGGCCAGCAGGACCAGAGCACTGCAGGGCCTGCAGCGACAGTGGGGCTCCACAGCCAGCAGCCCTCCGGGGGCTTCTGAGCGTGGTGCAGCCCGAGGGACCCACCGGCAGAGGCGGGCACAGCCCCGAGGGGGATGGCGACACTCACCTCCCCTCGGTGATTGAAAAAGGCACGCACATACTGCATGGGTTCCATGTCCTCTCTGGGCAGAGCCAGGTGAGGAGCTGAGGGGAGGAAGAGAGCAGGCAGAGCTGCAGGGCTGGCAGCGAGAGGAGAGGAGACAGCCGAGCCCTCTGCCCCACCGCACACCTGCGGCCACGCGCACAGGCAGCCCCGGGCTGGGCACCTGCACCGGGGCACGGACACCGCGGCTCCCTGGGCTCGCCAGGCCTGGGAGGTGCCCAGCGGATGGGGCGCAGCGCTGCAGCGCTTTCAGGCCCCACGGCCCGGCACCCCCACAGCAGCCGGCTAGACAGCCAGGAGACCGGGGCAGAGCAGGGCGGGCTCGCAGCCCCCGGCCCTGCCCAGCCCAGCGGTGGCCCCTCACTCACCCGTGGGCAGCGCCTGGGGCTCCCACCCCTCCTGGGGCTGCAGCTCACAGCTGCTTGCTGCAAGGGCCCCACCCTCCTCCTCCTCCTCCTCCTCCTTCTCCTCCGAGGCCACCCTGGGGCGGCTGGGGGGTCTCTCCGCCATCTTGGGCCACACGGCAAAAGCTCCGCAGGGCTCGAGGTGTCCCCCAGACATCTGCAGGAGAAAGGAGGGCAGCCCAGATAGATGCGGAGCACCCAGCGGTGCCCCCTCACTCAGCCGTTGGCAGCGCCTGGGGCGTGCGCACCTCGTGGGGCTGCAGCTCGCAGCTGCTCTCCGTAGGGACCCCACGGTCCTCAGCCTCCTCCTCCCAGGCCACCCTGGGGCGGCTGGGGGGTCTCTCCGCCATCTTGGGCCACGCGGCAAAGGCTCCGCGGGGCTCGAGGTGTCCCCCAGACATCTGCGGGAGAAAGGAGGGCAGCCCAGATAGATGCGGAGCACCCAGCAGTGCCCCCTCACTCAGCCGTTGGCAGTGCCTGGGGCGTGCGCACCTCGTGGGGCTGCAGCTCGCAGCTGCTCTCCGTAGGGACCCCATGGTCCTCAGCCTCCTCCTCCCAGGCCACCCTGGGGCGGCTGGGGGGTCTCTCCGCCATCCTAGGCGACGCGGCAAAGGCTCCGCGGGGCTGCCCGGGGACAAGAGGGAAAGGCCTGAGTGCACTCAGGGGGCTCCTTCGCCAGCCCCACGCACTCCCGTCCTCTCCCGTCACCGTCCTCCCGGACACTGGGGGGGCTGAGGCCGCAGGGGTGCCTGGCAACCCCGCGGGGTGTCACAGGAGCCCAGTCACAAAGGGCCCCACTGTCACCCTAGCGACGCTTGTCACCGGCCCGGGGAGGGGCAGGGTGGGTCCCCTCAGGGGGCGCAGGGCCAGCTCGCCCCCCCTGCTCTGGGACACCTCTGTTTGCCCTTGGGGTGCCCCAGGGCCCCCATGGCAGTCTGGTCCCCTCAGGGCTGCTCCTATCCTCGCCTGCTCCCCCCTGACCGTTGCTCGCTGGCCCTGTCCTCATGCACGCCAGTGAGCACCCCACGGGGACACACATGGCAAGAGGTGCGAAGGGAACGAGCCCCGAAGGAAAGCTCTCCTCCACAGGGACCCTCTGGGCTGCTTCCTCACTGCTGCCACCCACCCCCTGGGGAGCAGAGCCAAACTCAGGGGTCTCCACCAGCAGCCTGGGGTCCCCGGGGCCCTCACACACCTCTGGGGCCTTTGAGTCCTCCCAAACCCTGACACTACTCAGGGGTCCAGAAGGGGTCCCCCATCTCCCTCACGCTGTGGGACTGTGGAGTGTTTGCCCTCGGGGGCCAGTGCCCCCAACCCCTGACCTGATCTGTGACAGGATCCAGGTGTCCGGGCCCTCCTGGTGTGCTGCAGGGGCCCTGCAGCCCTGCAGCCCTCTCCCACGGGGTGGGCAGTGGGGCTCCGCTCTCCCTGCCTCCCCTTTCTCAGGGAACAGGGGCAGAGACAGAGGCATCTTGAGGAGATCCCCTCCTTAGACCAGGAAAACAAAGCCCAAAACAGGGAAGGAAAGAAAGAGATTTAGAAAAGAACGGGGCAAAGAAAGGACACTGATCTTAGGGCTCCTTCAAGCAAAACCTTCACCTGGTTTCTTTCCAGCACTGCCGGGAGCAGCCTGGGCCGCCATCCTCCACCACAGGCACCCAGACAGGGTGTCTGGCAAAAAGGGAACAAATTAATCCACCGGGATCATGGCATAGGGTCACACTCATGCAGGGGACCAAACCTCCCACCCAGGACCCTGCTGCCAAGTGGCAATATGAGTGTCTGTGACAGGGTCCTTGCAGTGGTGTCCGCGGCTGAACCAGGAGAGACTCCCCGCACCATAGTTCTGCTCCATCCTTATGACCTACCTGCAGCAGTCGTCCTTGTAAGCTACCTCCATCTTTGTAACCTACCTGTAAGCTTGGGTGGCCAACCCAGCACATGCATGACCCATTGCTATTGATACACCTTAACTACGTACAAAAGCCTGTCTTAAGTGACCATTTCTGCAAGAACAATGTCTCCTGACTCTTTACACATGTCTTAACTGTGTCCAATTTGGTCACTTAGGCAGCAAGACCTACCCACGGGAGTCTTTAGGACATTCCACCCAGGATGGTAACCAACACATTTAAGCGTACACATTGGGCTAGACACAGCAGGAATTGCCTGAGGACATTTCTTAAACCGTCCAAAATTTCTACCTGGAGGGCTCTTGTAACAAGCAGTCGACTACTGAATTGTGAAGGGTCAGTCCATCTGTCCTTTGTCTCCAGCCACTCTCTTTTCTTGGAAGTTCAGATAACCAGCCGGGGAGTCCCTGGTCCACCACGGAAGTAATGGCCGATGTGAGCTGCGTGCACGTACAGCCTTGATGCCCAGCAGGACCACAATAAGTAAAGAATAAGTTGCATTTTTATCCTTACAACTCACTTTTAATTTCAGCCCTGTAGCTCTTGAAATATGAAGCATCTGAATTAGGCAGTGATGTCTGGGCAGAGGTTCATCTCAACCACCTTTTTGGTGCAAGAAATTTGGGCATCTGGTTAAGGGTAGCTGTGCGGGGCCTTTCATGGGTAGCTCTTACGATAGGATAGAAAGGCCTGTCTCAGCTTACTCTTAGGGGAACCTCGACATTGAGTTGGCACTCAAAGACTAATTTTTCAAAGATGGCAATTTAGGTGAAACAAATTTGTAGGTACAAATGAATGTGTCTATTTGTGGACAGGCAGAGGATTGAAAAAGTAAGAAAAGACTTTTTCACTCTGAGGGTGGTTGAACACCGGAACAGGTTGCTGACAGAGGTTGTGGAGTCTCCAGTCTTGGAGCTATTCAAAACCCAACTGGACACGTCCCTGGGCAACCTGCTCTAGCTAACTCTGCTTGAGCAGGGGGTCAGGACAGATAATCCCCCGAGGTCTCTTCGAACCTCAGCTACTCTGTGATTCTGTCATTGGGTGGGTGGGAGTGCGAAGCGGGGAAGGTGCTTGCACTTCTCGGTCTAGTGAGGCAAGAGATCCTTTTATGCAAAATTGAGTCATTCTTGAAGTCACAGCAGTTTAGACATAAGAAAGGAATGAGATTGCAGTAGATAAAATGTTACGGTATTTCAAAATGCAATAAAGAACAAAACTTGGGGCTGTATTTTCTTGATGTGTATTCTCTTTAATGCTTCAATCCATAGGTTGTCCTGGCAAGAGCTTCTTAACCAAATACTCATATTTTATCTGTGAAAACCTTAATTGCGATGATGTGGAGTGGTACAGTGAAACGGTGCTGTGGTGAGGCAACAAAAGGTGCTGAACGAATAAAGATGGCAGTAAGAGTCAGAAAAATGCTTTTAGCAAGAAAGAAAAATAAGTCAGCAGCAGAAGCAGACGAAACTGAAAAACTACTCCTTTTGACACAGTCCTGGTCTATGTTACTGACAGCTGAGATACACAAACACAAAGCACCCAGGAGCAAGGTCAGACCCTTGTCCCCCCTCCCCAGTCTGGGAAGTGCAAGTGAGTCCTAGGCCACAGTCTAATTACAAGAGAGAGGCACCATAACGTCCTTTGGGACTAAGGTGCTGCCTGTGCTAAGAGGACTAGAAACCTTCAGGCCCAGCAGGCAACAGCCACTTCTCTCGGCCTTTGAGCAGGAAACATCAGTAGCGAAGTATCCTCCTGGGGTGGGATTCGAGAGCTATGTGAGCCCCCAGGCTGACCCATTGGCTTGGGACTGGCAGGTAGGATGTGGGGCGGTAGGAGGATGGGACCCCCGCCCTCTTGGAGCATTGCTGGCACGCCATGGTGCCACGAGTGCCCGTGTATGGGCAGCCCTGGAGTCTATCTGCTGGGTGTCTCAGGGTTTGCGTTGCCTCCCAGAGAAGTTAGAGGACAAAGCAAAGACAGAGCAACGCGGGGCAGGCAGCAGGGGTTTCTGGAGCCCTGGCTTAGGTGATCTGTCCAAAGGCTAAGCATTTTAGGCACACCAGCCTGGTGAGGGGCTTAGGAACAAGGGCACGCAGAGGCTTCTGCACCACACCAAAAGGCCCATTGATGCTCCTGGATTGCAAAGCAAGTCAGCTGGAGGCCCCTGGGGCATGTCATAAGGCTCTTGGAGGGCCCTCAGTGCAGGGAAAGACCAAGCAAGTGATTTGGGGAATGCTGAGAAGTATTCGGAGAGCTCTTGGGCCGTCCTGCATTTGCCGCTTTACCCACCTCCTCGGCTTCTGGCAGCCAGTGCCCGCTGCAGCTGCTGGACAGGCACTGCTAGAAAAGCTTCCTCCCCCCGCCGGAGCGCTGCAGACCGGGCTGCTCCTCCCCAGCCACTGAGTCCTCAGGTGCCCAGGGGCCAAGCGGGGCTGGGTGCAGGGGCAGGCCATCTCACTGACTTCTGCTACGGCTTCCGCAGTGCTACAGAGGGACTGAGAGCCCTTCATTGCCCCCAACACAAGCACCGGCCGGGCTGGGCTCAGCACCTCCAGTGCAGTGAGAGCAGGATCTGGCCATCTGCTCTGGCCGTTGCAGGGGCAGAGAGGGCTGGAGCCAGGGCGGGCACCCCTGGCTGCCTGCTGCTGGCGCGGGGCTCTTGCCTGGGACACTCGGTGTGGTGCAGCCTGAATGGGAGGGCGAGAGGGCTTGGGTGGGACACGAGCGCTTCTCCCTCTTCTTCCTCGCGCTGGCTATGGCCTGTGCAATCCCCGGCACCACAGCAGTGTTTCAGCAAAGCCCAGCATGCCCGCGACAGGCCTGGGGCTGCTCCTTGAGGCTCAGCCATGCTGGTGTTCTTCCCGTCCCTGGCCCCATGCAGCACAGGGGCTTTGCTCTGGGGTGGGACCCCCTGGGTGGGACCCCTGGGTGGGACCACCCCCCACACACACACCGCCCTGCCTGGGCTCAGCGCTCAGCCCGGCGGGAAATTTGCCATGCAAGCAGACTTCTCCTGACACCCCATCAGCTGTGCCAAAAGCATCCCCCCCCCCCCCCCTTCTCCTAGCCATCCCAGGGACCCTGCTAGCACAGCTCTCCTTGCTCCGCCACCAGCTCCTGCAGCAGCTAGTGCCAGCTGCCTCCCACTCTGGGGGGGTCAGGGCAGGGCTGCCCCACACCTGCCACCAGCCCCAGCCAGCCCTGATCCCCCTTCCTTCTTCTGCGCCCCGCTCCCCAGGGAAGGGACACCTTCAATCGGCCCCTGCACCCCAGTGCCTTCCCTTGCACTCCCTGGGGGGAGTGGGCAGCCCCATGCCTCCACCAAGGGCTGCGTGTGCAGGCGAGGGCAGCCCCAAGGGGCTGCGTCAGCCCCCGTCTCCCTGCCGTGGCGCTGGGCACTACGGCACTTGCAGGGACCCACGCACACGGCCCTCGGGAGCCTGGGGCCCCGGTGGGGCTCCTCCGCCTCCAAGGTGCCCGTGCTGATGCTCCACACGTCTCTCCCGGGACTCGGAGACCAAGAGAGGGCCCCAGTGCAAGGGAAGAGCAGCAGAGGGCTGCGGGGACACGGACACCGCAGGCGCCGGGGCGTCCTGGAAAGCAGGCAGAGGGAGGCAGAGGGCAACGGCAGGCAGAGAGGAGGGCGGGAGAGAAGGCGTGCGGGGTGTTGGTGTCGCCTCCAGCGCTCGCACGGGCACTGCTGGTTCTGCCCTCCCCGAGGGCCGTGGGGGCAGCCCGGTGGAGAGCCAGAGCGGAGCGGTCGAGGGCAGTGGCCGCACGGGGCTGGGCGAGCTGCCGAGCCCGTGACACCGACTAGGGGGTTAGGGTCTAGTGAAGTGAAGTCCCCACTCTGCAGCACTGATGTACTGAGCACTGCTGGTTGCACAAGGGGCCCAGAGGCCTGATGCCTCCTGGATGGGCTGTGGTGATCTGCTTTATGCACAGCTATTTAGGGGCTCCTGCTTTTAATTCTGGCTGATCAGCAATAGTGATGGGGGGTGTTACAGCAGGGATCACCCTGATTGTGGCCATGGAGAAGAAGGGCCTTGAAGGAGAGAAACCACCAGGCATCAAACCCTCATCGGAAAGGTGTAAAATCTCTGGGCAAACAACATGCCATCGCTTTGAAGGGGCACGCTCAGCATCTTCCTGCTGTTACACTGGGCTTCTGCAGTCAGGGTGCCCGAAGAGCTCCGGCTGCAGAGGGGCTGGAGCCTCTCGTGCCTGTGCAGAGCTCGGGGCCCTGCTGCGCTGGTGCCTGCATGGGCAAATCCTGCGGGGCCTACCAGAGCATCCCAGCAGCCTGCTAACTCCTGGGCTCAGCCACACCAGGGGAAGCCAGCGCCAGCGAGGGGCCAGCTCATGCAGGGTCCTTCCTCATGCAGAAGAGGTCATGGCTTTGCAGGGCAGAACCCTGTCAAGACTGCTGCCATTCCTGACCCTGCTGTCCGGAGAAATGGGGTGCTTCTCTGACTGCTGGAAGGGGGGTATGTTGTGGCTGCCCCAGACTACTGGAGAGTGTGTGTGCCCCCCCCCTCCCAGGGTGACCCCGATTCCTTCAGCACCTGACTTTTCCACCACTTCCTTTGCCCAAAGAAAAGACACTGAGCCGTGGTGAAGAGACAGGGCTGCTTCTTTGGGGAAAGCCCAGCAGAGGGGGGACTGGCAGCACAAGCCTGGGACGGGCTGGGCCTGAGGGCCGGAGCTGTCCTGCGGGCAGGGAGAGAGGCCAGGAACCCCCCGACTTCCCCGCACACTCAGGTGGCCGCTGCGGGCAGAGCAGCCTGGCATCAGGAGGCAGCCGAGCTCCAGCAGCAGACACGGCCACCGCGCAGAGGACAGTGCCACCGCTCCCACAGTCTCCTCAGGCGGTAGCGCAGGCCTTCTGTGGTGCCTGGGGAGGGAGTCATCTTCCCTAGAGCTCTCAGGAGCAGGATGGTTTGTGTCGCCAGGGAACAGATGGACGGGCTGCTGTCCTCCTGCAAGCCTTGCAGGGCTGAGAGAGAAAGGAGCAGAGCAGAGATCAAGGCGCCGTGTCTGCACAGACGCCAGGCATCCCCTGCTGACGCAGCCAGTCCCACCCAGCTCTTCCCACAGCCAGGAGGCAGCAGGAGCAAGAAAGGGATGAGGTGGGAGTTGCTGGCCAGGACCGTCCCAAAGGCGCCTGAAATCTTCTCTCTGCTCTACCCACAGCGGCCCTGCTCTGCACGGGCAGCAGAGCCCTCCTCGCCTGGGGCAGGGGTGGCAGCTCCCTGCCCAGCATCTGTCTGCCTCCCACCAGCCCTGCCTGACACCCTGCTGCCCTCACTCACCCGTGCAGATGTCCTCCAGCTTCTCCTTGCTCCGGCCCCTCAGGTGCTGCCCAATGAGCCCTAGGCACACACACAGCCCCCCATAAATCCTGCTCCCCAGCCCACCCCCAGCAGCGAACCTGTCCCCCGGCTCGGCCATGCACTCACCTCCCCTCGGGCAGGGCTGACCCCAGTGTGCTTTCCCCAGCGCAACACCCAAGGGCGTTGCTGTGAGGCACTCAACAAGGCCCCCACCAGCCCCACACGTGTGGACAGAGATGGCGGAGGGTGACACGGAGCCCCCAGGCACCCAGGCCCTGCATCAGGCACACAGCAGCTGCAGCTGCAAGGCTGCTTCTTGCTGCTAGCGCAGCAGCCGGGGCTGGGACCAAGCTGCCCCGGGACAGAGAGGGACCCCAGGGGTTGGGACTCACCAGTGAACCTCACGGCTGCCTCTCGCAAGGACTCCTGCGGGCTCTCCAAGTACGTCAGGCTCTGGCTCAGGTACTCTTCTGCTCTTCTGCTGCCCCCCTCCAGCTGGGGAGGGCACAAGGGCACGGGCTTGGCGCACCCCCCCCTCACCCAGCCAGGCAGTCCCTGCGCCCAGGACCGGCCTCCCCGGCCTTGCCCTGCCAGGACGCTCATGGCTCCCACACACGAGCTGGGCAGTGCCGAGCTTCGGAGGGAGCAGAGGGCAGGCTGCTCCCCAGGCACGCTGAGGTGCCCTCCTGCTGCCAAGGCCCAGCTGGGCCAGGGGCTGCTTTAGCATCCCAGGGGGCAGCGAGGGCAGAGGAGCCTGGAGAAGAGCTCGCCAGGGCAGCGTGCTTGGAGAAGGGCAGCGTGAGTGCTGCTCCAGCCTGGCGGCTTTGGGTGCCAGCCAGGGCCAGGGGCACAGCTGCCTGCCCCACACACTGGGCATGGAGGGGGACAGGCCTTGCGCAGGCTGGCTCTGGGGGCTTTGGGGCCATTCTTACCAGGCACTCGCCGATCCTCCATGTCTGCGCTGTCTCAGCCAGGTGCCTGAGCTGCTTCCACTTCAGGAACTTGGCAGCGCCAAGGAGGGCTTCCCGAGAGGCCTGCACAGCAGCAGAGACGGGGAGGTGCCACTGCAGCCCAGGGGACAAGACCCTGCGTCCCCCTGCTCTTGGCAAGCCTCGGGGCCTTGCCTGGCCCACCATGGGAAGAGGCAGCAGCTGGGACCTGGGTCTGCCATGGGGTTCAATGTCCTGGGCAGAGATGGGGGGCAACCACCACCTCAAGCACCTCGTCCATTGCTGCTGCCTCGTGCCCCAGCTCCAGAGCTGGGTACCTGGGACGCAGGGCCCAGCCCCTCCCCTGACTGCATCTCCCTCCCTGGGGCTCTCCCCTCCCCAGGCTCGGGGGCTGGGGAACATGTTGGCTCCCCAAACCAGCTTGCAGGTGCTGCACCTCTGTGCAGCCCAAGGGCACTGGGGCCACAGGGTGAACTCAGGGAGCAGGTGTCTCCTCCTCCTGGAGAGGGCTGGGCATGCCCCAGCCCAGCCGTCTCCAGGAGCCCTGGGCAGAGCACAGGGGCAAAAGGGATTGGGGGTCAAACCCCATCCTTGGACACCTGCAGGCACAGCTGGGAAGCTGGGGCTCTGCACCCTCCTCAGGCACTCAGGAGGTTGGGCCTCAAGGTGACCCATGTTCAGAGGGGCCCACTGCCAGCAGCCCTTGCTCCTGATGCTCACGCCCACCCAAAGGGGGTCACCCCTCAAAATGACCGCTCAGGGTAGACATCCATACCTGGGCCACACCTGGGCTCTCATCATGCAGATGGAAGAGCAGTGGGAGCAGGCTCTTGTGCACTTGCATCTTCAGCTGCTGGTTTTTGCTGCCCACTGCAGCCTCCACCACATCTCTGAAGACGTGCATGGAGAGTTTTCGCACACAGCCAGACTCCTGGAGGCAAGGAAGAGGGGGCACCTCAGCACTGCCTGCTCCAAGCCCACAGTCAGCATAGGGGGCACTGTGGCTGATGGGGAGATGACGGTTTCTGACCCTCCCTCCGCACCAAGGAGCTGTGGGCCAGGTCTGCAGACCCTGCAAAATGGCCCCAAGCCCAGGCAGGGCAATGCAGTGCGCTTCTGTAACAGGCTGCAGCCAGGAGAGCACAGCTGGGGGAGACGTCTGTGCCTCAAACGGCTCCTCTGGCCCTGGCCACATGCCCCCGGTCACCCCCAGCCGAGGCCCAGAAGAGCTGCCCCAGGAGAGCCCTCCACAGTGCCTCCTGGGCGCATCCCGCCCACTCCAGGCCTCGCCTGCCTGCCCCGGGGAGAGGCGCGAGCTCGCGGTCTTGCCCAGCCACAGTGCCTAGCAGGGCCGTCGGGGTGCTGGGAGCAAGCCTCGGCCTGCAGACGGTCTGCCCAGGGGCTGGGGTGGGCATGCAATGCCTGGCACAGAGGCTGGGATCCCCCGGGGATGGGAGAAGCCGTGGGGGGGCTGCTAGGGGCTGCGGGGACATTGGCATTGTCGAGCGCGCGTTTCCAGGGAGGGGCAGCAGCAGGACAGGCTTCTCTGAGCTCTGCCTGCCTGGCCCTTCCGGGGAGCCTTTCTCCATCGCCCTGGGGCTCCACCAGTGCTCCCAGCTCAAGACGCCAGCAGAAAGAGGCAGCCATGGGGCACAGCTGCTCTCTCGCGCCCAGGCCTGCTCCTGGCTCTTTGGGCAGCACCTGCCCAGGCCTCGGGAAGGGCCGCAGGGGCCAAGCACAATACAGTTGCCCAGGGCACGGAGGGGGCTGCTTCGATGCAGTCCTGCAGCCCAGGACACCATGGGCAGCACAAGGCAATGATCCCAATTGCCACCAGGCAAAAAGGCTCCTGGCAGCGCCCGGGGCCTGTGGTGGGAAGCACAAATTCACACGCCGGGGGCACACGCACAGGGGAACACACCACAGCCGTGACCCTGCACACAGCCTCACAGACACACCAGCAGGGCCCCGGGCTCTCCCCCCAGCCTCACCTCATCAAAGAGCGGCAGGAGCTTCTCGGCCAGCAGCGGAGCGATGTGGGCAACCCTCCGTCCATCCGTGACAGGGACCACATTGCTGAACACCAGCAGGGCATTTGTGCTCATGTCCCTGTCCACGTCCTGCAGGTGCCTCATTACCAGTGGCCACAGGTACTGCATTTTGCTTACCTGTGGGAAACGCAACCTCATTTCCTGAAGCAATAAAAGACTGCCCTGGCAAAAATGCCGCCTTATTAGACACCACCTTCCCCTCTGGCTTCCCAGAAGCTGGCACAGCAATTACTGCAGCAACCTTCTGGCTGGCTGGGCTTACTGGCACATGGGCCTGAGCGGGTCTGGGGCATAGGGAGGGAGGAGAGGCCAACACAGTCTCCTCTGCACCTGACCAGTCGCCCTCTTCTCCGCCAGACTTGAATGGGCACCGTGGTTAGTAACCAATGCTGTCTGGAAACCTGCCCGGCCCGTGAGCAGTCCCAACCCTAGCAGGCTCCTTTCCCAGCGAGGCTCAGCGCTCCGTTGCCACGGCCCTGCGGACACCCACGGCTTGTGCACAGAGGCTGCAGCGCAGCGCAGACACCCCCAAGGTGGCACTCAGCACACGGTGGCCTCTGCAGAGTGGGGGCTGCTGCCTCGCGCCCCGGAAGCTGCCTGTGCCCAAAGCCTGGCCCCGCGCTCAGGCTCCCCCTCCACCTCGCAGCAGGATGCTCCCTCTGGGCACAGCACTCTCGCGACACAAACCGTCTGGAGATGGCTTGCTTGGTGCTGGCTCGAGATATCTACAGCCTCCCCTGGCCAGCCCCACGCTGCCTGCACAGCTTCACCCGGCTGTCCCCTGCTCACCATCTCCTGTCTCTTGCACAGCAGGACAAGGCCTCGGAGGGCCAGCCCACGCATCACTCTGCACTGACTCCGCAGAGACATCAAAAGGGTTCCCAGGAAATCGTCCTTGTCGCCAGGAAGGTCACTGCAGGCCAGCAGCTGAAACACACAGCACAGAGAAACTGGCAATGGCGGCAGGACTCCCTGCATCGGGCAGTGCTGCATCCCACCAACAGCTCAGGACAAGGGGCCACCAGGCACAGACAAAGCCCAGTGCACAGGCAGCAGGGAGTGTGGAGAGCCCCTGGGGCCCCACTCCCTGCCCTGGGCCTCAGGGCACACCATGCAGATCCCCTGCCTGCTCCTCTGCTCCTCTCCACCAGCTGCAGCCTCTTATCCTCAGGCCTTTGAGGAGCTGCTGAAGAGAGAGCTGGCACAAAGGAGGCATCAAATACAGGTGGCGACAAGAGTTACCCCACCACAGAGGGGCCAAGGCCAAGGGCACTAATTGCAGGGCACTCCCTGCCCCACTTCCACTCGCTGCCATCCATCCCACAGGTGGGTAGAAGAGAGCACCGGAGCTAGAGGCACTCCAGAAAGGCACCGTCTGCCATCAGGCTCACCTCCACGAGGAAAGCCATGGCGGGGATCTCCTGGCAGGACTCCTTGCTCTTGAGCAGCGCTGTCAGCCGTTGGAAGAGGAAAACACGTACGTGTCTTGGGGTCTTCCTCATCTCTCTGGCAGAGGGAAGAAGGCACTGTCAGTTCTGAGCAGCCCAGGCAAACCTGGGCTTCTGCGACTGCCCTCCCAAACCCTCTCACCAGTGCCCTATGGGCCATGACAGGCAGGGCAAGGCCACGGTTGTGCTCGGCTCTGGCAGCCAGCAGCACTGCCCAGCGTCATCAGGCTCCTTTTGCCAGGGGAGACTGGAAGAACACCCTTCCGGCCCTGAACTCCAGCCTTCCAACGTGACCCCTTTCCTGCCCCCTTGAGTCAGGCACCCCTGGGCTCTTCCAGGGGCACCTTGCCCCTTCCCTGGGGGCTGCCCTTGACGGGGCTGCCTGCACACACACACCCCGGGGCTCCTGTGGCACGAGCCCAGGCCCCACGGGAGGGGACTCCACGCCTTTGGGAGGGAACTGCTCCTGGCCACCCCCCTCTCTTGTGCCTCCCAACACCGCCTCTCCCCCAGCAGCTTGCAGAGCCTGGCAGCGATGGAGCCGGGGCTCCCTTGGCCGCTCGACTCGGCCAGGCCGCTGTCACAAGCGCTGAGGCTGCAGCCCCTTTCTTGGGGAGCTGGGCACCCCTGCGGGCTCGGTGGGGCACCGCATCTGCAGGGGAGAAATGCTGGGGCAGAGCGGGCACAAGGGGGCTCTCACCTGGCCAGCAAAGCCACTCCGCTGTGGTGGGTCTCAGCGCTGAGGAGCATGTCCCAGGCGCTCTTCCTCACCATGGCCAGCACCAGATTCTCATAGCCAGCATGGCAGAGCAGTGCTTTCATGGTCCGCACTGTTAACCTGTGTGCAGAGCAAACACCAGCTCACACTGGCACCCCGGCCCTGCCTCCAGGTCCGTGGCAGAGATGGTGGGGCTGGGATGGAGCACCTCACGGGGCTCGTGGGAGTGGACTCTTCCCCTCCGCATTCCTTCCAGCACATCTCAGCCTCTTCTGGTGTCAGCTCTGCGGTGAAGGAAATCTGGAATAGCAGCGCCAGGAAGAGCCGGGGGAAAAACTCCTCTAGCACCTGCAGGCAGGGGGGCTGCTGGAGGACCTCCTGTAGCGCTCTGGTTGCCTGCAGAAAAAGCCCAGAGGCAGCTCTCGCTGCTGAGACGTCCCTGTTGCGCTGCCCGAGCTTGGGGGTGAGGCTCAGGCACTGCCCTGCACCTGGGGAGAAGCAGCAGTGCCTGCCCTGGCTGTGTGGCCTCCCTCACATGCTGTGCCTGTGCGCCCTGGGGGAGGTCAGGGCTTGGCGGTAGATGAGGAAGGGGAGAGGGCTCCCTGCCTCTTGCCTGCAGAGGCAAGCGCAGCCCTAGGAGAGAGCGAGGCTTCCTCCAGAAACTCACGGCCAGGGAAGAGACGTCCACGACATCCCCAGCCGAGGTTACTGTCTCATACAGCGGCCAGTCCTCCAGCACGCTGAGCAGCTCCTGCAGCACCCGCTCCGCAGCCGCGGGCTTCGACGCCAGCACCCTCCACATGGCCGCGGCAGCGCTGCAGGCCCAGAGCGCCCTGTCAGCGGGTGCCGCAGCCGCAGCGCCGTGGCCTGGGCAGCCCCACAGGGCCTGGGCTGGCCGCCAGCCCTGCCGCTGCCCGCTGCCCGCTGCCCGCTGCCCGCTGCCCGCTGCCCACTGCCCCGTGCCGGCAGCACCCAGCCGGCCCTGCCCCAGCAGGCACCACACCGCCAAGCTCAAGTCCCTTGTGGGGCAGGGAGGGAGCCAGGCGACCGGGCTCAGGGGCCCAAGGCAGCCAGGCTTGCTCAGCTCTGGCTGCTGCAGCCCTGCCTGAGGCAGCGGGGCTGGCACACGGGGACACCGGGAGGGCCCAGCCCCTCAGCAGAGTCCTGAAAAATCTCCCTCTCCCCCGCAGCCCACACGGGACGAGCTCTAAGGCCTGCGGGGCCCCAAGCACTAGAGGCAGCAGGGCCCGTACCTGTCGCAGGATGGGGAACAGCGCAGCAGGCTCACAACCACCTCCTCGGGGTACGTGCAGGCCAGCTTGAGAGGAGCCCTGTCCAGGCTGTGCCGCGCAGACTCCTCCGTGACGGACAGCACGCTTCTCCACAGGCACCTCACCATCTCTGGCACCTGGAGGGCACACGGCTCCGAGTGGGGCTGCTGCCAGCCTGCAGCCGTTTGCCCAGCTCCCACCCAGAACTTTGGCCTCAGAGGGTGTCGGGTGCCTGGCATGCCTGGACTCAGGGGAAAAACAATCTCCCAGAGGCCTCGAGCCTCAGCCACACCACCCACAGGCTACTTACATTCGCCAAAAGGGAGGCATCGTCCGTCACAAACACATCCAGCATGTGAGTAGCTGCCTGTGTGTCATAGGTGCTGCAGGCTCTCATGCCCCTGATGGCTGTGACGATGATATCGGCCCTCTCAGCGGGCTGGAGGTATTTCCCAAACAGCTATGGGAGAAAGGAGGGCAGCCAAGACGGATACATCACACCCAGGGTCCCAACAGCAGTGCCTGGCTGAGTAGCAAGTGGCCCTGGAGAGAGTCGTGGGGCAGTGCTGGCACAGAGACTCCTGGAGAGCCAGGAGCAGGGCTTCTGCTGGGCTGGGTGATGGCACTGGGCTGGAGCTGGATGGTTGGGGTCAGGGTCCCCATGCACTGGTCCTGCGGGGAACCAGAGCTCGCTGGGGGCAGGAGGGAAGCCTTTGGCTAGCCCCAACCCATGGGCAGTGCGAGCCCTCACCCAGTGACCGCAAGGCCCCATCAGCCTCACGCGTTAGCCATCCCTCTCTTCATCCAAGTCGCATGCTGACCCCACGGCTGGCAGCCCCAACCAGGGAGGTGCTCCTTACCCTGCTCATTTCGCTGGCATCCTTGCACCCTGAAAGCCAGAAGGGGTTCGCAGCTTCCCCGTCCCTTTGGAGCTGCAGGTGCTCTGGGCTATCCTGCGACAGCTCCCTGCCTGCACAAGAGGGGAAAAGCAGGGCGGTCAGCAGGAAGGCTGCAGAGGTGGAGATGGCCCACTGAGGGCATCAGGGAGGAATCTGCCCTGGCAGACAACGGGGGCATGCCAGGAAAGTCTGGGCGGCAGGACGCCCAGGGAGGGGCTGCGCCTGTTGCCAGGCGGGGGAAGGAGAAATGGCTTGCAAGAATACAGAAAGGCAGAAGGACTCTGATCAGATGGTCTGGTGTGAAGCAAGACAGCAGACCTCGGAGCAGCAGGTGCTGCTGAAGGTTTCCCAGGCCGCTGCTAAGCAGAACAGGGCTGAGTGTCTGTGGTCTGGCTGCCCGTGTGTGCAAGAACCCAGCCCAATGCAGCTTCTTACTCTCTTCCCGCAGCAGGAATCTGTACAGGTGCCAAAGAGCATCCGCTGCCCTGTGACTGCTCCCCTCGTCCTTGTAGGCGCAGCACAGGGTGAGATGCCCCACCAGCTGCCCCAGGATTGGCACATGCTGCTGGTCGAGGGAGGCAGAGCTGGCACTGGATCCTTGAAAGCAGCCGCGGGCCTGGGGGAGGGAGGTAGCGCTGACACCAGGCCTGAGGGGCAGCGCTTGGGTCAAAGCCCTGAACCCGGGCTCCATGCAGGGCTGCATCCCAGGTGAGCCAGAGCTTTGGTGGCCCCTTCTGGCCCTGGCTCCCAAAGCAGCTGCGCAGCAGCCCAGGGCACGGAGGGCTGCCAGACGCGCTGGGCCCACGGCATGCGCCCAGGGCAGGCCTGGCCTGCATGGGCCAGGGGCACCGCCGGCTCCTGAGAGAGCAGAGACCACAGGGCAAAGCCCAAAGAGGCAGGCCAAGATCTTAGCTCCAGGGCAGGCTCTTGCTGAGGGCCCTAACCTCTGCCCAGGCTTCCCTCAGAGGGAGCCCGCAGCTGCAGGGCACTCCGGGGAGCTGACAAGGGGTGAGGGGGGGGCTGGAGCTTCCCTGCACCACAGGCTCCTTACCGGCAGCAAGGAAGAACTGGTCAGGAGACCACTCAGCCTCGCAATGCGTCCCACGGCCCTCTCATGCACAGCTGCTCGCTGGCAGTCGGTGAAGGTCAGCAGGACCTGGGAGGAGAAAAGCTGCTGCTCTGCCCTGCGCCCTGACGGCTGCTCCAAGGCAGGCAGCTCTGCTAAACACCTGGCCACATTTACGCTTCGGCTCCTTGGAGCACGAGCAAAGGCTCTAAGGAGGTTCTTGCCTCCAGAGTCCCTCGCAGCCATGGCGCAAATGCCCCAGACGGGCCTGCTGCGGCCACACTGATAGCTGAAGGCCATGAGGGCTCCAAGAGCACTGTGGGGAACCCTGCTCCCATGAGGGAGCCAGGCCCCTCCCGGCAGCATGCTCTCCGCTGCTGCTGCTGGCAGGGGGGTCCACCTGAGGGGGGAACTTCCCTTACAAACGAGGGACTGGTCCTGGGACCCTTTCTCTTGGCAAATACCAGACCTGCAGGATGCTCTGCATCTCCAGGAGGCCAGAGGTCGGGGAGTAGAGCACCAGAACCTGCAGCATGTTGTCCATAGCATCCAGGGTCTGCGAGGGGGACAGAGGGTTGAGGTGCTTCTTCCCCATTGCCCCCTACCTGCCGGAGAGGGGCTGGAATTCCTCCTGCCGGAGGGGGACACCTCTGGTCCTGCGGAGCCCAGGGAGAGGCCCCAGGGCAGGGGAGCTGCCTGGCGGCACTGCCCGTTGGCCTGCGCAGGGCAAGGGGAAGAAGGGATGCAGGTGGGAAACCGAGCTGGCAGCCAGCCCTACCTTGGAGCTCACTCTCGTCTCTCAGCACAGGGCAGCCAGGCAGCAGCCCAGGCAGCCTGGCGGGCCTCTGCAACCCACGCAGCACATACCTTGGAGTAGAGGGCAGCATCCAGGCACTGCAGCTCCTCCCTTGGAGGCAGAGTGAAGACGCTGCAGAAGCAGGCATGCAGCAGGCTCTTCTTGTTCTCCAGAAGCAGCCCGACTTTGCTGCAAGCACAGAGAGGGGCCTGTCACTCCCTGGGGCTGGCAGCAGTACCTTTCTGCCCTGGGAAGGTGGACGCGCACCTGGGGGTGGGAGACCTGCGGGGGATACCTGCACTAGGTGGGGGAGCCCTATGGGCAGCCACCTCTTCCCCCCAGGATGCTGGCCAGGGACACAGGACACGCCTGGCAGGGAGAGGGCATCAGGCCCCATGTGCCTGCCTCACCCTTCTGGGGGAAGCCCAAGAGACATGGCGCAGTCCCAGGGCCCTCTCTGCCCTCCCATCTCCACCACTCTCGGGCCCAGCGCAAGCCCAGCAAATGGCACTGGGAGACTCCTCCAGGATGGGGGAAGCCTCCCAGCTAGGACTGGGGCCATCGGGCCATCTGATGGGGAGGCCCTGGCCAAGCCAGGGGCTGGGGCAGCTACCTCATTGCGCTGATGGCGAGCATGACTTGCTGCCGCACCACCGTGCCCAGGTGGTCGATGGGCTCCTCTTGCAGCAGCACCTGGAGAGCACAACCGGGATGGGCCATGGGAGCTGCCAGGGCCCAGCAAGCAGGCTGCAGGGCTGGCAGAGCCCGGGTGCCCCCACGCCACCACCGACACCCGGGGCAGCCCCCTCGTTGCCCAGGGCTCAGCTCCCCCGACTCCTCGGTGGCTCCTGCAGCCCCCGCAAGGGCTGTGGCCACGAGCCAGGGCCCCACACCTCCCTGTGCTCAGACACCCCCATCCTGCCCTCATCGCTGGGCCAGTGCCCCCTCCACCAGGCCTGCTGGCGGTCCCCTCTCCCCTCACCTCCAGCGACTCCGCCAGTTCCCATTTGCGCAGAAAAAGCTCCTCCCATAACACGGCATCGGAGCAGGCCCCTGTGCAGAGGGTGCAGACGCAGGCCAGAAACCACAGCTTCTCGGCCTCTCCCTGGTACCAGGAGCAGAGGGACAAAGAGAGCGCGTAAGAGGGGCAGGGGCAGGGCCAGCAGGACCAGAGCACTGCAGGGCCTGCAGCGACAGTGGGGCTCCACAGCCAGCAGCCCTCCGGGGGCTTCTGAGCGTGGTGCAGCCCGAGGGACCCACCGGCAGAGGCGGGCACAGCCCCGAGGGAGATGGCGACACTCACCTCCCCTCGGTGATTGAAAAAGGCACGCACATACTGCATGGGTTCCATGTCCTCTCTGGGCAGAGCCAGGTGAGGAGCTGAGGGGAGGAAGAGAGCAGGCAGAGCTGCAGGGCTGGCAGCGAGAGGAGAGGAGACAGCCGAGCCCTCTGCCCCACCGCACACCTGCGGCCACGCGCACAGGCAGCCCCGGGCTGGGCACCTGCACCGGGGCACGGACACCGCGGCTCCCTGGGCTCGCCAGGCCTGGGAGGCGCCCAGCGGATGGGGCGCAGCGCTGCAGCGCTTTCAGGCCCCACGGCCCGGCACCCCCACAGCAGCCGGCTAGACAGCCAGGAGACCGGGGCAGAGCAGGGCGGGCTCGCAGCCCCCGGCCCTGCCCAGCCCAGCGGTGGCCCCTCACTCACCCATGGGCAGCGCCTGGGGCTCCCACCCCTCCTGGGGCTGCAGCTCACAGCTGCTTGCTGCAAGGGCCCCACCCTCCTCCTCCTCCTCCTCCTCCTTCTCCTCCGAGGCCACCCTGGGGCGGCTGGGGGGTCTCTCCGCCATCTTGGGCCACACGGCAAAAGCTCCGCAGGGCTCGAGGTGTCCCCCAGACATCTGCGGGAGAAAGGAGGGCAGCCCAGATAGATGCGGAGCACCCAGCGGTGCCCCCTCACTCAGCCGTTGGCAGCGCCTGGGGCGTGCGCACCTCGTGGGGCTGCAGCTCGCAGCTGCTCTCCGTAGGGACCCCACGGTCCTCAGCCTCCTCCTCCGAGGCCACCCTGGGGCGGCTGGGGGGTCTCTCCGCCATCTTGGGCCACGCGGCAAAGGCTCCGCGGGGCTCGAGGTGTCCCCCAGACATCTGCGGGAGAAAGGAGGGCAGCCCAGATAGATGCGGAGCACCCAGCGGTGCCCCCTCACTCAGCCGTTGGCAGCGCCTGGGGCGTGCGCACCTCGTGGGGCTGCAGCTCGCAGCTGCTCTCCGTAGGGACCCCACGGTCCTCAGCCTCCTCCTCCCAGGCCACCCTGGGGCGGCTGGGGGGTCTCTCCGCCATCCTAGGCGACACGGCAAAGGCTCCGCGGGGCTGCCCGGGGACAAGAGGGAAAGGCCTGAGTGCACTCAGGGGGCTCCTTTGCCAGCCCCACGCACTCCCGTCCTCTCCCGTCACCGTCCTCCCGGACACTGCGGGGGCTGAGGCCGCAGGGGTGCCTGGCAACGCCGCGGGGTGTCACAGGAGCCCAGTCACAAAGGGCCCCACTGTCACCCTAGCGACCCTTGTCACCGGCCCGGGGAGGGGCAGGGTGGGTCCCCTCAGGGGGCGCAGGGCCAGCTCGCCCCCCCTGCTCTGGGACACCTCTGTTTGCCCTTGGGGTGCCCCAGGGCCCCCATGGCAGTCTGGTCCCCTCAGGGCTGCTCCTATCCTCGCCTGCTCCCCCCTGACCGTTGCTCGCTGCCCCTGTCCTCATGCACGCCAGTGAGCACCCCACGGGGACACACATGGCATGAGGTGCGAAGGGAACGAGCCCCGAAGGAAAGCTCTCCTCCACAGGGACCCTCTGGGCTGCTTCCTCACTGCTGCCACCCACCCCCTGGGGAGCAGAGCCAAACTCAGGGGTCTCCACCAGCAGCCTGGGGTCCCCGGGGCCCTCACACACCTCTGGGGCCTTTGAGTCCTCCCAAACCCTGACACTACTCAGGGGTCCAGAAGGGGTCCCCCATCTCCCTCACGCTGTGGGACTGTGGAGTGTTTGCCCTCGGGGGCCAGTGCCCCCAACCCCTGACCTGATCTGTGACAGGATCCAGGTGTCCGGGCCCTCCTGGTGTGCTGCAGGGGCCCTGCAGCCCTGCAGCCCTCTCCCACGGGGTGGGCAGTGGGGCTCCGCTCTCCCTGCCTCCCCTTTCTCAGGGAACAGGGGCAGAGACAGAGGCATCTTGAGGAGATCCCCTCCTTAGACCAGGAAAACAAAGCCCAAAACAGGGAAGGAAAGAAAGAGATTTAGAAAAGAATGGGGCAAAGAAAGGACACTGATCTTAGGGCTCCTTCAAGCAAAACCTTCACCTGGTTTCTTTCCGGCACTGCCGGGAGCAGCCTGGGCCGCCATCCTCCACCACAGGCACCCAGACAGGGTGTCTGGCAAAAAGGGAACAAATTAATCCACCGGGATCATGGCATAGGGTCACACTCATGCAGGGGACCAAACCTCCCACCCAGGACCCTGCTGCCAAGTGGCAATATGAGTGTCTGTGACAGGGTCCTTGCAGTGGTGTCCGCGGCTGAACCAGGAGAGACTCCCCGCACCATAGTTCTGCTCCATCCTTATGACCTACCTGCAGCAGTCGTCCTTGTAAGCTACCTCCATCTTTGTAACCTACCTGTAAGCTTGGGTGGCCAACCCAGCACATGCATGACCCATTGCTATTGATACACCTTAACTACGTACAAAAGCCTGTCTTAAGTGACCATTTCTGCAAGAACAATGCCTCCTGACTCTTTACACATGTCTGAACTGTGTCCAATTTGGTCACTTAGGCAGCAAGACCTACCCACGGGAGTCTTTAGGACATTCCACCCAGGATGGTAACCAACACATTTAAGCGTACACATTGGGCTAGACACAGCAGGAATTGCCTGAGGACATTTCTTAAACCGTCCAAAATTTCTACCTGGAGGGCTCTTGTAACAAGCAGTCGACTACTGAATTGTGAAGGGTCAGTCCATCTGTC
Organism: Dromaius novaehollandiae; assembly: GCF_036370855.1. Taxonomy (NCBI): domain Eukaryota; kingdom Metazoa; phylum Chordata; class Aves; order Casuariiformes; family Dromaiidae; genus Dromaius; species Dromaius novaehollandiae. The sequence continues at coordinate 46,025,634 of NC_088104.1, forward strand.
CTTTGTCTCCAGCCACTCTCTTTTCTTGGAAGTTCAGATAACCAGCCGGGGAGTCCCTGGTCCACCACGGAAGTAACGGCCGATGTGAGCTGCGTGCACGTACAGCCTTGATGCCCAGCAGGACCACAATAAGTAAAGAATAAGTTGCATTTTTATCCTTACAACTCACTTTTAATTTCAGCCCTGTAGCTCTTGAAATATGAAGCATCTGAATTAGGCAGTGATGTCTGGGCAGAGGTTCATCTCAACCACCTTTTTGGTGCAAGAAATTTGGGCATCTGGTTAAGGGTAGCTGTGCGGGGCCTTTCATGGGTAGCTCTTACGATAGGATAGAAAGGCCTGTCTCAGCTTACTCTTAGGGGAACCTCGACATTGAGTTGGCACTCAAAGACTAATTTTTCAAAGATGGCAATTTAGGTGAAACAAATTTGTAGGTACAAATGAATGTGTCTATTTGTGGACAGGCAGAGGATTGAAAATGTAAGAAAAGACTTTTTCACTCTGAGGGTGGTTGAACACCGGAACAGGTTGCTGACAGAGGTTGTGGAGTCTCCAGTCTTGGAGCTATTCAAAACCCAACTGGACACGTCCCTGGGCAACCTGCTCTAGCTAACTCTGCTTGAGCAGGGGGTCAGGACAGATAATCCCCCGAGGTCTCTTCGAACCTCAGCTACTCTGTGATTCTGTCATTGGGTGGGTGGGAGTGCGAAGCGGGGAAGGTGCTTGCACTTCTCGGTCTAGTGAGGCAAGAGATCCTTTTATGCAAAATTGAGTCATTCTTGAAGTCACAGCAGTTTAGACATAAGAAAGGAATGAGATTGCAGTAGATAAAATGTTACGGTATTTCAAAATGCAATAAAGAACAAAACTTGGGGCTGTATTTTCTTGATGTGTATTCTCTTTAATGCTTCAATCCATAGGTTGTCCTGGCAAGAGCTTCTTAACCAAATACTCATATTTTATCTGTGAAAACCTTAATTGCGATGATGTGGAGTGGTACAGTGAAACGGTGCTGTGGTGAGGCAACAAAAGGTGCTGAACGAATAAAGATGGCAGTAAGAGTCAGAAAAATGCTTTTAGCAAGAAAGAAAAATAAGTCAGCAGCAGAAGCAGACGAAACTGAAAAACTACTCCTTTTGACACAATCCTGGTCTATGTTACTGACAGCGGAGATACACAAACACAAAGCACCCAGGAGCAAGGTCAGACCCTTGTCCCCCCTCCCCAGTCTGGGAAGTGCAAGTGAGTCCTAGGCCACAGTCTAATTACAAGAGAGAGGCACCATAACGTCCTTTGGGACTAAGGTGCTGCCTGTGCTAAGAGGACTAGAAACCTTCAGGCCCAGCAGGCAACAGCCACTTCTCTCGGCCTTTGAGCAGGAAACATCAGTAGCGAAGTATCCTCCTGGGGTGGGATTCGAGAGCTATGTGAGCCCCCAGGCTGACCCATTGGCTTGGGACTGGCAGGTAGGATGTGGGGCGGTAGGAGGATGGGACCCCCGCCCTCTTGGAGCATTGCTGGCACGCCATGGTGCCACGAGTGCCCGTGTATGGGCAGCCCTGGAGTCTATCTGCTGGGTGTCTCAGGGTTTGCGTTGCCTCCCAGAGAAGTTAGAGGACAAAGCAAAGACAGAGCAACGCGGGGCAGGCAGCAGGGGTTTCTGGAGCCCTGGCTTAGGTGATCTGTCCAAAGGCTAAGCATTTTAGGCACACCAGCCTGGTGAGGGGCTTAGGAACAAGGGCACGCAGAGGCTTCTGCACCACACCAAAAGGCCCATTGATGCTCCTGGATTGCAAAGCAAGTCAGCTGGAGGCCCCTGGGGCATGTCATAAGGCTCTTGGAGGGCCCTCAGTGCAGGGAAAGACCAAGCAAGTGATTTGGGGAATGCTGAGAAGTATTCGGAGAGCTCTTGGGCCGTCCTGCATTTGCCGCTTTACCCACCTCCTCGGCTTCTGGCAGCCAGTGCCCGCTGCAGCTGCTGGACAGGCACTGCTAGAAAAGCTTCCTCCCCCCGCCGGAGCGCTGCAGACCGGGCTGCTCCTCCACAGCCACCGAGTCCTCAGGTGCCCAGGGGCCAAGCGGGGCTGGGTGCAGGGGCAGGCCATCTCACTGACTTCTGCTACGGCTTCCGCAGTGCTACAGAGGGACTGAGAGCCCTTCATTGCCCCCAACACAAGCACCGGCCGGGCTGGGCTCAGCACCTCCAGTGCAGTGAGAGCAGGATCTGGCCATCTGCTCTGGCCGTTGCAGGGGCAGAGAGGGCTGGAGCCAGGGCGGGCACCCCTGGCTGCCTGCTGCTGGCGCGGGGCTCTTGCCTGGGACACTCGGTGTGGTGCAGCCTGAATGGGAGGGCGAGAGGGCTTGGGTGGGACACGAGCGCTTCTCCCTCTTCTTCCTCGCGCTGGCTATGGCCTGTGCAATCCCCGGCACCACAGCAGTGTTTCAGCAAAGCCCAGCATGCCCGCGACAGGCCTGGGGCTGCTCCTTGAGGCTCAGCCATGCTGGTGTTCTTCCCGTCCCTGGCCCCATGCAGCACAGGGGCTTTGCTCTGGGGTGGGACCCCCTGGGTGGGACCCCTGGGTGGGACCACCCTCCCCCCCACACCGCCCTGCCTGGGCTCAGCGCTCAGCCCGGCGGGAAATTTGCCATGCAAGCAGACTTCTCCTGACACCCCATCAGCTGTGCCAAAAGCATCCCCCCCCTCCCTTCTCCTAGCCATCCCAGGGACCCTGCTAGCACAGCTCTCCTTGCTCCGCCACCAGCTCCTGCAGCAGCTAGTGCCAGCTGCCTCCCACTCTGGGGGGGTCAGGGCAGGGCTGCCCCACACCTGCCACCAGCCCCAGCCAGCCCTGATCCCCCTTCCTTCTTCTGCGCCCCGCTCCCCAGGGAAGGGACACCTTCAATCGGCCCCTGCACCCCAGTGCCTTCCCTTGCACTCCCTGGGGGGAGTGGGCAGCCCCATGCCTCCACCAAGGGCTGCGTGTGCAGGCGAGGGCAGCCCCAAGGGCTGCGTCAGCCCCCGTCTCCCTGCCGTGGCGCTGGGCACTACGGCACTTGCAGGGACCCACGCACACGGCCCTCGGGAGCCTGGGGCCCCGGTGGGGCTCCTCCGCCTCCAAGGTGCCCGCGCTGATGCTCCACACGTCTCTCCCGGGACTCGGAGACCAAGAGAGGGCCCCAGTGCAAGGGAAGAGCAGCAGAGGGCTGCGGGGACACGGACACCGCAGGCGCCGGGGCGTCCTGGAAAGCAGGCAGAGGGAGGCAGAGGGCAACGGCAGGCAGAGAGGAGGGCGGGAGAGAAGGCGTGCGGGGTGTTGGTGTCGCCTTCAGCGCTCGCACGGGCACTGCTGGTTCTGCCCTCCCCGAGGGCCGCAGGGGCAGCCCGGTGGAGAGCCAGAGCGGAGCGGTCGAGGGCAGCGGCCGCACGGGGCTGGGCGAGCTGCCGAGCCCGTGACACCGACTAGGGGGTTAGGGTCTAGTGAAGTGAAGTCCCCACTCTGCAGCACTGATGTACTGAGCACCGCTGGTTGCACAAGGGGCCCAGAGGCCTGATGCCTCCTGGATGGGCTGTGGTGATCTGCTTTATGCACAGCTATTTAGGGGCTCCTGCTTTTAATTCTGGCTGATCAGCAATAGTGATGGGGGGTGTTACAGCAGGGATCACCCTGATTGTGGCCATGGAGAAGAAGGGCCTTGAAGGAGAGAAACCACCAGGCATCAAACCCTCATCGGAAAGGTGTAAAATCTCTGGGCAAACAACATGCCATCGCTTTGAAGGGGCACGCTCAGCATCTTCCTGCTGTTACACTGGGCTTCTGCAGTCAGGGTGCCCGAAGAGCTCCAGCTGCAGAGGGGCTGGAGCCTCTCGTGCCTGTGCAGAGCTCGGGGCCCTGCTGCGCTGGTGCCTGCATGGGCAAATCCTGCGGGGCCTACCAGAGCATCCCAGCAGCCTGCTAACTCCTGGGCTCAGCCACACCAGGGGAAGCCAGCGCCAGCGAGGGGCCAGCTCCGGGCCCTTCCTCATGCAGAAGAGGTCATGGCTTTGCAGGGCAGAACCCTGTCAAGACTGCTGCCATTCCTGACCCTGCTGTCCGGAGAAATGGGGTGCTTCTCTGACTGCTGGAAGGGGGGTATGTTGTGGCTGCCCCAGACTGCTGGAGAGCGTGTGTGCCCTCCCCCTCCCAGGGTGACCCCGATTCCTTCAGCACCTGACTTTTCTACCCATTCCTTTGCCCAAAGAAAAGACACTGAGCCGTGGTGAAGAGACAGGGCTGCTTCTTTGGGGAAAGCCCAGCAGAGGGGGGACTGGCAGCACAAGCCTGGGACGGGCTGGGCCTGAGGGCCGGAGCTGTCCTGCGGGCAGGGAGAGAGGCCAGGAACCCCCCGACTTCCCCGCACACTCAGGTGGCCGCTGCGGGCAGAGCAGCCTGGCATCAGGAGGCAGCCGAGCTCCAGCAGCAGACACGGCCACCGCGCAGAGGACAGTGCCACCGCTCCCACGCTCTCCTCAGCCGGTAGCACAGGCCTTCTGTGGTGCCTGGGGAGGGAGTCATCTTCCCTAGAGCTCTCAGGAGCAGGATGGTTTGTGTCGCCAGGGAACAGATGGACGGGCTGCTGTCCTCCTGCAAGCCTTGCAGGGCTGAGAGAGAAAGGAGCAGAGCAGAGATCAAGGCGCCGTGTCTGCACAGACACCAGGCATCCCCTGCTGACGCAGCCAGTCCCACCCAGCTCTTCCCACAGCCAGGAGGCAGCAGGAGCAAGAAAGGGATGAGGTGGGAGTTGCTGGCCAGGACTGTCCCAAAGGCGCCTGAAATCTTCTCTACTCTACCCACAGCGGCCCTGCTCTGCACGGGCAGCAGAGCCCTCCTCGCCTGGGGCAGGGGTGGCAGCTCCCTGCCCAGCATCTGTCTGCCTCCCACCAGCCCTGCCTGACACCCTGCTGCCCTCGCTCACCCGTGCAGATGTCCTCCAGCTTCTCCTTGCTCCGGCCCCTCAGGTGCTGCCCAATGAGCCCTAGGCACACACACAGCCCCCCATAAATCCTGCTCCCCAGCCCACCCCCAGCAGCGAACCTGTCCCCCGGCTCGGCCATGCACTCACCTCCCCTCGGGCAGGGCTGACCCCAGTGTGCTTTCCCCAGCGCAACACCCAAGGGCGTTGCTGTGAGGCACTCAACAAGGCCCCCACCAGCCCCACACGTGTGGACAGAGATGGCAGAGGGTGACACGGAGCCCCCAGGCACCCAGGCCCTGCATCAGGCACACAGCAGCTGCAGCTGCAAGGCTGCTTCTTGCTGCTAGCGCAGCAGCCGGGGCTGGGACCAAGCTGCCCCGGGACAGAGAGGGACCCCAGGGGTTGGGACTCACCAGTGAACCTCACGGCTGCCTCTCGCAAGGACTCCTGCGGGCTCTCCAAGTACGTCAGGCTCTGGCTCAGGTACTCTTCTGCTCTTCTGCTGCCCCCCTCCAGCTGGGGAGGGCACAAGGGCACGGGCTTGGCGCACCCCCCCCTCACCCAGCCAGGCAGTCCCTGCGCCCAGGACCGGCCTCCCCGGCCTTGCCCTGCCAGGACGCTCATGGCTCCCACACACGAGCTGGGCAGTGCCGAGCTTCGGAGGGAGCAGAGGGCAGGCTGCTCCCCAGGCACGCTGAGGTGCCCTCCTGCTGCCAAGGCCCAGCTGGGCCAGGGGCTGCTTTAGCATCCCAGGGGGCAGCGAGGGCAGAGGAGCCTGGAGAAGAGCTCGCCAGGGCAGCGTGCTTGGAGAAGGGCAGCGTGAGTGCTGCTCCAGCCTGGCGGCTTTGGGTGCCAGCCAGGGCCAGGGGCACAGCTGCCTGCCCCACACACTGGGCATGGAGGGGGACAGGCCTTGCGCAGGCTGGCTCTGGGGGCTTTGGGGCCATTCTTACCAGGCACTCGCCGATCCTCCATGTCTGCGCTGTCTCAGCCAGGTGCCTGAGCTGCTTCCACTTCAGGAACTTGGCAGCGCCAAGGAGGGCTTCCCGAGAGGCCTGCACAGCAGCAGAGACGGGGAGGTGCCACTGCAGCCCAGGGGACAAGACCTTGCATCCCCCTGCTCTTGGCAAGCCTCGGGGCCTTGCCTGGCCCACCATGGGAAGAGGCAGCAGCTGGGACCTGGGTCTGCCATGGGGTTCACTGTCCTGGGCAGAGATGGGGGGCAGCCACCACCTCAAGCACCTCGTCCATTGCTGCTGCCTCGTGCCCCAGCTCCAGAGCTGGGTACCTGGGACGCAGGGCCCAGCCCCTCCCCTGACTGCATCTCCCTCCCTGGGGCTCTCCCCTCCCCAGGCTCGGGGGCTGGGGAACATGTTGGCTCCCCAAACCAGCTTGCAGGTGCTGCACCTCTGTGCAGCCCAAGGACACTGGGGCCACAGGGTGAACTCAGGGAGCAGGTGTCTCCTCCTCCTGGAGAGGGCTGGGCATGCCCCAGCCCAGCCGTCTCCAGGAGCCCTGGGCAGAGCACAGGGGCAAAAGGGATTGGGGGTCAAACCCCATCCTTGGACACCTGCAGGCACAGCTGGGAAGCTGGGGCTCTGCACCCTCCTCAGGCACTCAGGAGGTTGGGCCTCAAGGTGACTCATGTTCAGAGGGGCCCACTGCCAGCAGCCCTTGCTCCTGATGCTCACGCCCACCCAAAGGGGGTCACCCCTCAAAATGACCGCTCAGGGTAGACATCCATACCTGGGCCACACCTGGGCTCTCATCATGCAGATGGAAGAGCAGTGGGAGCAGGCTCTTGTGCACTTGCATCTTCAGCTGCTGGTTTTTGCTGCCCACTGCAGCCTCCACCACATCTCTGAAGACGTGCATGGAGAGTTTTCGCACACAGCCAGACTCCTGGAGGCAAGGAAGAGGGGGCACCTCAGCACTGCCTGCTCCAAGCCCACAGTCAGCATAGGGGGCACTGTGGCTGATGGGGAGATGACGGTTTCTGACCCTCCCTCCGCACCAAGGAGCTGTGGGCCAGGTCTGCAGACCCTGCAAAATGGCCCCAAGCCCAGGCAGGGCAATGCAGTGCGCTTCTGTAACAGGCTGCAGCCAGGAGAGCACAGCTGGGGGAGACGTCTGTGCCTCAAACGGCTCCTCTGGCCCTGGCCACATGCCCCCGGTCACCCCCAGCCGAGGCCCAGAAGAGCTGCCCCAGGAGAGCCCTCCACAGTGCCTCCTGGGCGCATCCCGCCCACTCCAGGCCTCGCCTGCCTGCCCCGGGGAGAGGCGCGAGCTCGCGGTCTTGCCCAGCCACAGTGCCTAGCAGGGCCGTCGGGGTGCTGGGAGCAAGCCTCGGCCTGCAGACGGTCTGCCCAGGGGCTGGGGTGGGCATGCAATGCCTGGCACAGAGGCTGGGATCCCCTGGGGATGGGAGAAGCCGTGGGGGGGCTGCTAGGGGCTGCGGGGACATTGGCATTGTCGAGCGCGCGTTTCCAGGGAGGGGCAGCAGCAGGACAGGCTTCTCTGAGCTCTGCCTGCCTGGCCCTTCCGGGGAGCCTTTCTCCATCGCCCTGGGGCTCCACCAGTGCTCCCAGCTCAAGACGCCAGCAGAAAGAGGCAGCCATGGGGCACAGCTGCTCTCTCGCGCCCAGGCCTGCTCCTGGCTCTTTGGGCAGCACCTGCCCAGGCCTCGGGAAGGGCCGCAGGGGCCAAGCACAATACAGTTGCCCAGGGCACGGAGGGGGCTGCTTCGATGCAGTCCTGCAGCCCAGGACACCATGGGCAGCACAAGGCAATGATCCCAATTGCCACCAGGCAAAAAGGCTCCTGGCAGCGCCCGGGGCCTGTGGTGGGAAGCACAAATTCACACGCCGGGGGCACACGCACAGGGGAACACACCACAGCCGTGACCCTGCACACAGCCTCACAGACACACCAGCAGGGCCCCGGGCTCTCCCCCCAGCCTCACCTCATCAAAGAGCGGCAGGAGCTTCTCGGCCAGCAGCGGAGCGATGTGGGCAACCCTCCGTCCATCCATGACAGGGACCACATTGCTGAACACCAGCAGGGCATTTGTGCTCATGTCCCTGTCCACGTCCTGCAGGTGCCTCATTACCAGTGGCCACAGGTACTGCATTTTGCTTACCTGTGGGAAACGCAACCTCATTTCCTGAAGCAATAAAAGACTGCCCTGGCAAAAATGCCGCCTTATTAGACACCACCTTCCCCTCTGGCTTCCCAGAAGCTGGCACAGCAATTACTGCAGCAACCTTCTGGCTGGCTGGGCTTACTGGCACATGGGCCTGAGCGGGTCTGGGGCATAGGGAGGGAGGAGAGGCCAACACAGTCTCCTCTGCACCTGACCAGTCGCCCTCTTCTCCGCCAGACTTGAATGGGCACCGTGGTTAGTAACCAATGCTGTCTGGAAACCTGCCCGGCCCGTGAGCAGTCCCAACCCTAGCAGGCTCCTTTCCCAGCGAGGCTCAGCGCTCCGTTGCCACGGCCCTGCGGACACCCACGGCTTGTGCACAGAGGCTGCAGCGCAGCGCAGACACCCCCAAGGTGGCACTCCGCACACAGTGGCCTCTGCAGAGTGGGGGCTGCTGCCTCGCGCCCCGGAAGCTGCCTGTGCCCAAAGCCTGGCCCCGCGCTCAGGCTCCCCCTCCACCTCGCAGCAGGATGCTCCCTCTGGGCACAGCACTCTCGCGACACAAACCGTCTGGAGATGGCTTGCTTGGTGCTGGCTCAAGATATCTACAGCATCCCCTGGCCAGCCCCACGCTGCCTGCACAGCTTCACCCGGCTGTCCCCTGCTCACCATCTCCTGTCTCTTGCACAGCAGGACAAGGCCTCGGAGGGCCAGCCCACGCATCACTCTGCACTGACTCCGCAGAGACATCAAAAGGGTTCCCAGGAAATCGTCCTTGTCGCCAGGAAGGTCACTGCAGGCCAGCAGCTGAAACACACAGCACAGAGAAACTGGCAATGGCGGCAGGACTCCCTGCATCGGGCAGTGCTGCATCCCACCAACAGCTCAGGACAAGGGGCCACCAGGCACAGACAAAGCCCAGTGCACAGGCAGCAGGGAGTGTGGAGAGCCCCTGGGGCCCCACTCCCTGCCCTGGGCCTCAGGGCACACCATGCAGATCCCCTGCCTGCTCCTCTGCTCCTCTCCACCAGCTGCAGCCTCTTATCCTCAGGCCTTTGAGGAGCTGCTGAAGAGAGAGCTGGCACAAAGGAGGCATCAAATACAGGTGGCGACAAGAGTTACCCCACCACAGAGGGGCCAAGGCCAAGGGCACTAATTGCAGGGCACTCCCTGCCCCACTGCCACTCGCTGCCATCCATCCCACAGGTGGGTAGAAGAGAGCACCGGAGCTAGAGGCACTCCAGAAAGGCACCGTCTGCCATCAGGCTCACCTCCACGAGGAAAGCCATGGCGGGGATCTCCTGGCAGGACTCCTTGCTCTTGAGCAGCGCTGTCAGCCGTTGGAAGAGGAAAACACGTACGTGTCTTGGGGTCTTCCTCATCTCTCTGGCAGAGGGAAGAAGGCACTGTCAGTTCTGAGCAGCCCAGGCAAACCTGGGCTTCTGCGACTGCCCTCCCAAACCCTCTCACCAGTGCCCTATGGGCCATGACAGGCAGGGCAAGGCCACGGTTGTGCTCGGCTCTGGCAGCCAGCAGCACTGCCCAGCGTCATCAGGCTCCTTTTGCCAGGGGAGACTGGAAGAACACCCTTCCGGCCCTGAACTCCAGCCTTCCAACGTGACCCCTTTCCTGCCCCCTTGAGTCAGGCACCCCTGGGCTCTTCCAGGGGCACCTTGCCCCTTCCCTGGGGGCTGCCCTTGACGGGGCTGCCTGCACACACACACCCCGGGGCTCCTGTGGCACGAGCCCAGGCCCCACGGGAGGGGACTCCACGCCTTTGGGAGGGAACTGCTCCTGGCCACCCCCCTCTCTTGTGCCTCCCAACACCACCTCTCCCCCAGCAGCTCGCAGAGCCTGGCAGCGATGGAGCCGGGGCTCCCTTGGCCGCTCAACTCGGCCAGGCCGCTGTCACAAGCGCTGAGGCTGCAGCCCCTTTCTTGGGGAGCTGGGCACCCCTGCGGGCTCGGTGGGGCACCGCATCTGCAGGGGAGAAATGCTGGGGCAGAGCAGGCACAAGGGGGCTCTCACCTGGCCAGCAAAGCCACTCCGCTGTGGTGGGTCTCAGCGCTGAGGAGCATGTCCCAGGCGCTCTTCCTCACCATGGCCAGCACCAGATTCTCATAGCCAGCATGGCAGAGCAGTGCTTTCATGGTCCGCACTGTTAACCTGTGTGCAGAGCAAACACCAGCTCACACTGGCACCCCGGCCCTGCCTCCAGGTCCGTGGCAGAGATGGTGGGGCTGGGATGGAGCACCTCACGGGGCTCGTGGGAGTGGACTCTTCCCCTCCGCATTCCTTCCAGCACATCTCAGCCTCTTCTGGTGTCAGCTCTGCGGTGAAGGAAATCTGGAATAGCAGCGCCAGGAAGAGCCGGGGGAAAAACTCCTCTAGCACCTGCAGGCAGGGGGGCTGCTGGAGGACCTCCTGTAGCGCTCTGGTTGCCTGCAGAAAAAGCCCAGAGGCAGCTCTCGCTGCTGAGACGTCCCTGTTGCGCTGCCCGAGCTTGGGGGTGAGGCTCAGGCACTGCCCTGCACCTGGGGAGAAGCAGCAGTGCCTGCCCTGGCTGTGTGGCCTCCCTCACATGCTGTGCCTGTGCGCCCTGGGGGAGGTCAGGGCTTGGCGGTAGATGAGGAAGGGGAGAGGGCTCCCTGCCTCTTGCCTGCAGAGGCAAGCGCAGCCCTAGGAGAGAGCGAGGCTTCCTCCAGAAACTCACGGCCAGGGAAGAGACGTCCACGACATCCCCAGCCGAGGTTACTGTCTCATACAGCGGCCAGTCCTCCAGCACGCTGAGCAGCTCCTGCAGCACCCGCTCCGCAGCCGCGGGCTTCGACACCAGCACCCTCCACATGGCCGCGGCAGCACTGCAGGCCCAGAGCGCCCTGTCAGCGGGTGCCGCAGCCGCAGCGCCGTGGCCTGGGCAGCCCCACAGGGCCTGGGCTGGCCGCCAGCCCTGCCGCTGCCCGCTGCCCGCTGCCCGCTGCCCGCTGCCCCGTGCCGGCAGCACCCAGCCGGCCCTGCCCCAGCAGGCACCACACCGCCAAGCTCAAGTCCCTTGTGGGGCAGGGAGGGAGCCAGGCGACCAGGCTCAGGGGCCCAAGGCAGCCAGGCTTGCTCAGCTCTGGCTGCTGCAGCCCTGCCTGAGGCAGCGGGGCTGGCACACGGGGACACCGGGAGGGCCCAGCCCCTCAGCAGAGTCCTGAAAAATCTCCCTCTCCCCCGCAGCCCACACGGGACGAGCTCTAAGGCCTGCGGGGCCCCAAGCACTAGAGGCAGCAGGGCCCGTACCTGTCGCAGGATGGGGAACAGCACAGCAGGCTCACAACCACCTCCTCGGGGTACGCGCAGGCCAGCTTGAGAAGGGCCCTGTCCAGGCTGTGCTGCGCAGACTCCTCCGTGACGGACAGCACGCTTCTCCACAGGCACCTCACCATCTCTGGCACCTGGAGGGCACACGGCTCCGAGTGGGGCTGCTGCCAGCCTGCAGCCGTTTGCCCAGCTCCCACCCAGAACTTTGGCCTCAGAGGGTGTCGGGTGCCTGGCATGCCTGGACTCAGGGGAAAAACAATCTCCCAGAGGCCTCGAGCCTCAGCCACACCACCCACAGGCTACTTACATTCGCCAAAAGGGAGGCATCGTCCGTCACAAACACATCCAGCATGTGAGTAGCTGCCTGTGTGTCATAGGTGCTGCAGGCTCTCATGCCCCTGATGGCTGTGACGATGATATCGGCCCTCTCAGCGGGCTGGAGGTATTTCCCAAACAGCTATGGGAGAAAGGAGGGCAGCCAAGACGGATACATCACACCCAGGGTCCCAACAGCAGTGCCTGGCTGAGTAGCAAGTGGCCCTGGAGAGAGTCGTGGGGCAGTGCTGGCACAGAGACTCCTGGAGAGCCAGGAGCAGGGCTTCTGCTGGGCTGGGTGATGGCACTGGGCTGGAGCTGGATGGTTGGGGTCAGGGTCCCCATGCACTGGTCCTGCGGGGAACCAGAGCTCGCTGGGGGCAGGAGGGAAGCCTTTGGCTAGCCCCAACCCATGGGCAGTGCGAGCCCTCACCCAGTGACCGCAAGGCCCCATCAGCCTCACGCGTTAGCCATCCCTCTCTTCATCCAAGTCGCATGCTGACCCCACGGCTGGCAGCCCCAACCAGGGAGGTGCTCCTTACCCTGCTCATTTCGCTGGCATCCTTGCACCCTGAAAGCCAGAAGGGGTTCGCAGCTTCCCCGTCCCTTTGGAGCTGCAGGTGCTCTGGGCTATCCTGCGACAGCTCCCTGCCTGCACAAGAGGGGAAAAGCAGGGCGGTCAGCAGGAAGGCTGCAGAGGTGGAGATGGCCCACTGAGGGCATCAGGGAGGAATCTGCCCTGGCAGACAACGGGGGCATGCCAGGAAAGTCTGGGCGGCAGGACGCCCAGGGAGGGGCTGCGCCTGTTGCCAGGCGGGGGAAGGAGAAATGGCTTGCAAGAATACAGAAAGGCAGAAGGACTCTGATCAGATGGTCTGGTGTGAAGCAAGACAGCAGACCTCGGAGCAGCAGGTGCTGCTGAAGGTTTCCCAGGCCGCTGCTAAGCAGAACAGGGCTGAGTGTCTGTGGTCTGGCTGCCCGTGTGTGCAAGAACCCAGCCCAATGCAGCTTCTTACTCTCTTCCCGCAGCAGGAATCTGTACAGGTGCCAAAGAGCATCCGCTGCCCTGTGACTGCTCCCCTCGTCCTTGTAGGCGCAGCACAGGGTGAGATGCCCCACCAGCTGCCCCAGGATTGGCACATGCTGCTGGTCGAGGGAGGCAGAGCTGGCACTGGATCCTTGAAAGCAGCCGCGGGCCTGGGGGAGGGAGGTAGCGCTGACACCAGGCCTGAGGGGCAGCGCTTGGGTCAAAGCCCTGAACCCGGGCTCCATGCAGGGCTGCATCCCAGGTGAGCCAGAGCTTTGGTGGCCCCTTCTGGCCCTGGCTCCCAAAGCAGCTGCGCAGCAGCCCAGGGCACGGAGGGCTGCCAGACGCGCTGGGCCCACGGCATGCGCCCAGGGCAGGCCTGGCCTGCATGGGCCAGGGGCACCGCTGGCTCCTGAGAGAGCAGAGACCACAGGGCAAAGCCCAAAGAGGCAGGCCAAGATCTTAGCTCCAGGGCAGGCTCTTGCTGAGGGCCCTAACCTCTGCCCAGGCTTCCCTCAGAGGGAGCCCGCAGCTGCAGGGCACTCCGGGGAGCTGACAAGGGGTGAGGGGGGGGCTGGAGCTTCCCTGCACCACAGGCTCCTTACCGGCAGCAAGGAAGAACTGGTCAGGAGACCACTCAGCCTCGCAATGCGTCCCACGGCCCTCTCATGCACAGCTGCTCGCTGGCAGTCGGTGAAGGTCAGCAGGACCTGGGAGGAGAAAAGCTGCTGCTCTGCCCTGCGCCCTGACGGCTGCTCCAAGGCAGGCAGCTCTGCTAAACACCTGGCCACATTTACGCTTCGGCTCCTTGGAGCACGAGCAAAGGCTCTAAGGAGGTTCTTGCCTCCAGAGTCCCTCGCAGCCATGGCGCAAATGCCCCAGACGGGCCTGCTGCGGCCACACTGATAGCTGAAGGCCATGAGGGCTCCAAGAGCACTGTGGGGAACCCTGCTCCCATGAGGGAGCCAGGCCCCTCCCGGCAGCATGCTCTCCGCTGCTGCTGCTGGCAGGGGGGTCCACCTGAGGGGGGAACTTCCCTTACAAACGAGGGACTGGTCCTGGGACCCTTTCTCTTGGCAAATACCAGACCTGCAGGATGCTCTGCATCTCCAGGAGGCCAGAGGTCGGGGAGTAGAGCACCAGAACCTGCAGCATGTTGTCCATAGCATCCAGGGTCTGCGAGGGGGACAGAGGGTTGAGGTGCTTCTTCCCCATTGCCCCCTACCTGCCGGAGAGGGGCTGGAATTCCTCCTGCCGGAGGGGGACACCTCTGGTCCTGCGGAGCCCAGGGAGAGGCCCCAGGGCAGGGGAGCTGCCTGGCGGCACTGCCCGTTGGCCTGCGCAGGGCAAGGGGAAGAAGGGATGCAGGTGGGAAACCGAGCTGGCAGCCAGCCCTACCTTGGAGCTCACTCTCGTCTCTCAGCACAGGGCAGCCAGGCAGCAGCCCAGGCAGCCTGGCGGGCCTCTGCAACCCACGCAGCACATACCTTGGAGTAGAGGGCAGCATCCAGGCACTGCAGCTCCTCCCTTGGAGGCAGAGTGAAGACGCTGCAGAAGCAGGCATGCAGCAGGCTCTTCTTGTTCTCCAGAAGCAGCCCGACTTTGCTGCAAGCACAGAGAGGGGCCTGTCACTCCCTGGGGCTGGCAGCAGTACCTTTCTGCCCTGGGAAGGTGGACGCGCACCTGGGGGTGGGAGACCTGCGGGGGATACCTGCACTAGGTGGGGGAGCCCTATGGGCAGCCACCTCTTCTCCCCAGGATGCTGGCCAGGGACACAGGACACGCCTGGCAGGGAGAGGGCATCAGGCCCCATGTGCCTGCCTCACCCTTCTGGGGGAAGCCCAAGAGACATGGCGCAGTCCCAGGGCCCTCTCTGCCCTCCCATCTCCACCACTCTCGGGCCCAGCGCAAGCCCAGCAAATGGCACTGGGAGACTCCTCCAGGATGGGGGAAGCCTCCCAGCTAGGACTGGGGCCATCGGGCCATCTGATGGGGAGGCCCTGGCCAAGCCAGGGGCTGGGGCAGCTACCTCATTGCGCTGATGGCGAGCATGACTTGCTGCCGCACCACCGTGCCCAGGTGGTCGATGGGCTCCTCTTGCAGCAGCACCTGGAGAGCACAACCGGGATGGGCCATGGGAGCTGCCAGGGCCCAGCAAGCAGGCTGCAGGGCTGGCAGAGCCCGGGTGCCCCCACGCCACCACCGACACCCGGGGCAGCCCCCTCGTTGCCCAGGGCTCAGCTCCCCCGACTCCTCGGTGGCTCCTGCAGCCCCCGCAAGGGCTGTGGCCACGAGCCAGGGCCCCACACCTCCCTGTGCTCAGACACCCCCATCCTGCCCTCATCGCTGGGCCAGTGCCCCCTCCACCAGGCCTGCTGGCGGTCCCCTCTCCCCTCACCTCCAGCGACTCCGCCAGTTCCCATTTGCGCAGAAAAAGCTCCTCCCATAACACGGCATCGGAGCAGGCCCCTGTGCAGAGGGTGCAGACGCAGGCCAGAAACCACAGCTTCTCGGCCTCTCCCTGGTACCAGGAGCAGAGGGACAAAGAGAGCGCGTAAGAGGGGCAGGGGCAGGGCCAGCAGGACCAGAGCACTGCAGGGCCTGCAGCGACAGTGGGGCTCCACAGCCAGCAGCCCTCCGGGGGCTTCTGAGCGTGGTGCAGCCCGAGGGACCCACCGGCAGAGGCGGGCACAGCCCCGAGGGGGATGGCGACACTCACCTCCCCTCGGTGATTGAAAAAGGCACGCACATACTGCATGGGTTCCATGTCCTCTCTGGGCAGAGCCAGGTGAGGAGCTGAGGGGAGGAAGAGAGCAGGCAGAGCTGCAGGGCTGGCAGCGAGAGGAGAGGAGACAGCCGAGCCCTCTGCCCCACCGCACACCTGCGGCCACGCGCACAGGCAGCCCCGGGCTGGGCACCTGCACCGGGGCACGGACACCGCGGCTCCCTGGGCTCGCCAGGCCTGGGAGGTGCCCAGCGGATGGGGCGCAGCGCTGCAGCGCTTTCAGGCCCCACGGCCCGGCACCCCCACAGCAGCCGGCTAGACAGCCAGGAGACCGGGGCAGAGCAGGGCGGGCTCGCAGCCCCCGGCCCTGCCCAGCCCAGCGGTGGCCCCTCACTCACCCATGGGCAGCGCCTGGGGCTCCCACCCCTCCTGGGGCTCCAGCTCACAGCTGCTTGCTGCAAGGGCCCCACCCTCCTCCTCCTCCTCCTTCTCCTCCGAGGCCACCCTGGGGCGGCTGGGGGGTCTCTCCGCCATCTTGGGCCACACGGCAAAAGCTCCGCGGGGCTCGAGGTGTCCCCCAGACATCTGCGGGAGAAAGGAGGGCAGCCCAGATAGATGCGGAGCACCCAGCGGTGCCCCCTCACTCAGCCGTTGGCAGCGCCTGGGGCGTGCGCACCTCGTGGGGCTGCAGCTCGCAGCTGCTCTCCGTAGGGACCCCACGGTCCTCAGCCTCCTCCTCCCAGGCCACCCTGGGGCGGCTGGGGGGTCTCTCCGCCATCTTGGGCCACGCGGCAAAGGCTCCGCGGGGCTCGAGGTGTCCCCCAGACATCTGCGGGAGAAAGGAGGGCAGCCCAGATAGATGCGGAGCACCCAGCGGTGCCCCCTCACTCAGCCGTTGGCAGCGCCTGGGGCGTGCGCACCTCGTGGGGCTGCAGCTCGCAGCTGCTCTCCGTAGGGACCCCACGGTCCTCAGCCTCCTCCTCCCAGGCCACCCTGGGGCGGCTGGGGGGTCTCTCCGCCATCCTAGGCGACGCGGCAAAGGCTCCGCGGGGCTGCCCGGGGACAAGAGGGAAAGGCCTGAGTGCACTCAGGGGGCTCCTTTGCCAGCCCCACGCACTCCCGTCCTCTCCCGTCACCGTCCTCCCGGACACTGCGGGGGCTGAGGCCGCAGGGGTGCCTGGCAACGCCGCGGGGTGTCACAGGAGCCCAGTCACAAAGGGCCCCACTGTCACCCTAGCGACCCTTGTCACCGGCCCGGGGAGGGGCAGGGTGGGTCCCCTCAGGGGGCGCAGGGCCAGCTCGCCCCCCCTGCTCTGGGACACCTCTGTTTGCCCTTGGGGTGCCCCAGGGCCCTCATGGCAGTCTGGTCCCCTCAGGGCTGCTCCTATCCTCGCCTGCTCCCCCCTGACCGTTGCTCGCTGCCCCTGTCCTCATGCACGCCAGTGAGCACCCCACGGGGACACACATGGCATGAGGTGCGAAGGGAACGAGCCCCGAAGGAAAGCTCTCCTCCACAGGGACCCTCTGGGCTGCTTCCTCACTGCTGCCACCCACCCCCTGGGGAGCAGAGCCAAACTCAGGGGTCTCCACCAGCAGCCTGGGGTCCCCGGGGCCCTCACACACCTCTGGGGCCTTTGAGTCCTCCCAAACCCTGACACTACTCAGGGGTCCAGAAGGGGTCCCCCATCTCCCTCACGCTGTGGGACTGTGGAGTGTTTGCCCTCGGGGGCCAGTGCCCCCAACCCCTGACCTGATCTGTGACAGGATCCAGGTGTCCGGGCCCTCCTGGTGTGCTGCAGGGGCCCTGCAGCCCTGCAGCCCTCTCCCACGGGGTGGGCAGTGGGGCTCCGCTCTCCCTGCCTCCCCTTTCTCAGGGAACAGGGGCAGAGACAGAGGCATCTTGAGGAGATCCCCTCCTTAGACCAGGAAAACAAAGCCCAAAACAGGGAAGGAAAGAAAGAGATTTAGAAAAGAATGGGGCAAAGAAAGGACACTGATCTTAGGGCTCCTTCAAGCAAAACCTTCACCTGGTTTCTTTCCAGCACTGCCGGGAGCAGCCTGGGCCGCCATCCTCCACCACAGGCACCCAGACAGGGTGTCTGGCAAAAAGGGAACAAATTAATCCACCGGGATCATGGCATAGGGTCACACTCATGCAGGGGACCAAACCTCCCACCCAGGACCCTGCTGCCAAGTGGCAATATGAGTGTCTGTGACAGGGTCCTTGCAGTGGTGTCCGCGGCTGAACCAGGAGAGACTCCCCGCACCATAGTTCTGCTCCATCCTTATGACCTACCTGCAGCAGTCGTCCTTGTAAGCTACCTCCATCTTTGTAACCTACCTGTAAGCTTGGGTGGCCAACCCAGCACATGCATGACCCATTGCTATTGATACACCTTAACTACGTACAAAAGCCTGTCTTAAGTGACCATTTCTGCAAGAACAATGTCTCCTGACTCTTTACACATGTCTGAACTGTGTCCAATTTGGTCACTTAGGCAGCAAGACCTACCCACGGGAGTCTTTAGGACATTCCACCCAGGATGGTAACCAACACATTTAAGCGTACACATTGGGCTAGACACAGCAGGAATTGCCTGAGGACATTTCTTAAACCGTCCAAAATTTCTACCTGGAGGGCTCTTGTAACAAGCAGTCGACTACTGAATTGTGAAGGGTCAGTCCATCTGTCCTTTGTCTCCAGCCACTCTCTTTTCTTGGAAGTTCAGATAACCAGCCGGGGAGTCCCTGGTCCACCACGGAAGTAACGGCCGATGTGAGCTGCGTGCACGTACAGCCTTGATGCCCAGCAGGACCACAATAAGTAAAGAATAAGTTGCATTTTTATCCTTACAACTCACTTTTAATTTCAGCCCTGTAGCTCTTGAAATATGAAGCATCTGAATTAGGCAGTGATGTCTGGGCAGAGGTTCATCTCAACCACCTTTTTGGTGCAAGAAATTTGGGCATCTGGTTAAGGGTAGCTGTGCGGGGCCTTTCATGGGTAGCTCTTACGACAGGATAGAAAGGCCTGTCTCAGCTTACTCTTAGGGGAACCTCGACATTGAGTTGGCACTCAAAGACTAATTTTTCAAAGATGGCAATTTAGGTGAAACAAATTTGTAGGTACAAATGAATGTGTCTATTTGTGGACAGGCAGAGGATTGAAAATGTAAGAAAAGACTTTTTCACTCTGAGGGTGGTTGAACACCGGAACAGGTTGCTGACAGAGGTTGTGGAGTCTCCAGTCTTGGAGCTATTCAAAACCCAACTGGACACGTCCCTGGGCAACCTGCTCTAGCTAACTCTGCTTGAGCAGGGGGTCAGGACAGATAATCCCCCGAGGTCTCTTCGAACCTCAGCTACTCTGTGATTCTGTCATTGGGTGGGTGGGAGTGCGAAGCGGGGAAGGTGCTTGCACTTCTCGGTCTAGTGAGGCAAGAGATCCTTTTATGCAAAATTGAGTCATTCTTGAAGTCACAGCAGTTTAGACATAAGAAAGGAATGAGATTGCAGTAGATAAAATGTTACGGTATTTCAAAATGCAATAAAGAACAAAACTTGGGGCTGTATTTTCTTGATGTGTATTCTCTTTAATGCTTCAATCCATAGGTTGTCCTGGCAAGAGCTTCTTAACCAAATACTCATATTTTATCTGTGAAAACCTTAATTGCGATGATGTGGAGTGGTACAGTGAAACGGTGCTGTGGTGAGGCAACAAAAGGTGCTGAACGAATAAAGATGGCAGTAAGAGTCAGAAAAATGCTTTTAGCAAGAAAGAAAAATAAGTCAGCAGCAGAAGCAGACGAAACTGAAAAACTACTCCTTTTGACACAATCCTGGTCTATATTACTGGTTGTGGAGTCCTTCACTGGGCCCTGTCTCAAAGAGCTACTTCTTGTTGATCTCAGTGCTAGACTTAGCTCATTAAAATCACAAAATAAGAAAATAAGGTAGTTCCTTTTCTTCCTGACTAGCTTTCCCTTTTGTCCAAAGTCACAGAGCCACAAGGCTGAAGGGGGGCTTTAGAGAGTCACATTCAACAGGAGTAAAGTCATATCCTCTTTTAGAGACTAACTTGGAAATGTCTAACTCAGGTCAAATATCCCTGAAAGGATAGCTACTCTATGCTGTGTACATTGGCATTTTGGAGATACTGAGGCCAGTCAAGCTGTTACTTTTTTTTCAATGCAGGAACTAATAACTAATCTGATTTCCAGTAACACAGCCCACTCTGAGGCGCCCTACAAGGGTAACTAAAGGAGGCAGGGGGGTGACAGCAGCCAGCTAGATTGGCTCAGGTCTACAAGGCTTGGGGATGGGGAAAAGAGAGAAAAGTTTTTAATTGGCTTGGGGATGGGGCTGTTCATACCACATCTGTTTTAGCAAAAGCAAAGAGTAAAAATGAACAAAGGATTCAGACAGCAGTGCTGCTGCTGAGGGGCCTGGAGGCAGTAGCCCCTACCTCCATGTGCAGAGGCTGAATTTGGTCCTGCAATTGTGCCAGGACTGGCCTGGGCAAGAAGGGCAGCTGCTGAGCTGAGATGGTGAGCACCGAGTGCTGGGGCTGTTCCCTTGCATGGGCAGATGAACTGGAGGTGAGGGGGGTTCTCTTCTTTCTTTTTTGGGAATAATTTCCTGACACAAAGAAGTTGCCTTCTCTCCATAATTTTTCAACTAGAGTCTGGAAGGGATGTCTGCTAGTCTGTTCTGCACCTTTCTATGTACTGGCCTTTCTTTTCCAATGTTACTAGAAGCAAGTGCCCTTTTATTTTCTTTTCCTCCTCTGCAAAACTGAATTGATTATATTTCATTTTCTTCTCGCCAATGCTTTGCTGGTTCTTTTTTCTCACGTCCATTGATACGCTGTCTTTAGTCCTTACTGCTCTTCAGGAATGGCTGCAACATTGGATGACCATGCTGGCCCTCTGTCTCTGGAAGGTGATAAATTTCTAAATAATAGTCCCTTGGGGACAGAGCAGCTGCCCCTTTGCCACAGGCAGACAGCCCTCTTTCTTGGCACAGGCTCTCCTCATCTCTTCCCTGGGCTGCCACGACCAACAGCACCGGCAGTGCCCTGCTCTGAAGTGGGGGACATGCTCTCACCTGCTGTGGCTCTTTGTCCATCTCATCTTTTGCTCCAGGTTCTGCTGAGGTTTCTGGTCCCAGCACTGTGCACCCAGGGCACAGTTACACAGTGACAGGGGGCTCTTGGCAGTAGTGCTGGGGTTGCAGGAAGCTCCAAAATGATTGCAGGTGTGGTACTCTTTAAACTCAGCTTGGGAAATGGAGTGTTTCTCTTATGTGTGTGCCTGGCTGGTTTTCTGCTAGGGTCCATGGGCATTTTTGAAGTGAAGGGATCTGTGGCAGAGGAGAAGGCAGAAGCGAAGATGTGAGCATGCAGGTGTTGCCGCCAGCCTTTGCACTGCAAGGACCAGAAAAAGAGCCATGGGCCCAGCCTGGGGGAAATGGGAATGGAGCTGCTGAGGGCAGTGACCTCAAAGGAATGGGAAAGCTGTTTTCCTCCTTGCCTTTGTCTCTTTAAAGAAAAGGCACCCACACATCATGAAGGAACAGGACTGCTTCTTCGGGCAAAGCACAACAGAGGGGTGAACTGGCTGCACAGCAGGACAGGTGGACCTGAGAGGCTTTGATTCCTCTGATCCATTACCAACGTATTTGATGTCGGGGCAGAAACCAGCCCCTCATGCAAGGCTTTGGGACCAGGATGTGTCAGTGGGTCAGGGGAAGGGGTGTGCTCAGCAGCCTCTGCTTTCCCGTTCCTCACAGCTCCTCTGGGGCCGTGGCGCTCACCCTGCAGCATGGCAGGACACCACCCCCAACGGTCCCTGCTTCCCTGCTTTGTGTGGCTCAGGCTCCTGCCTCTGCCCCCTCCCCGGCCGCGGCAAGCAGCCCCGCCCCGCCCCGCCCCGCGGCCGCCTCTGTGGCGGCTCTGAGCGCCGCCATTTCCCGTCCCGCTTCGTGCGAGCGCCTCTGCTGCCTCGTGCTGCGCTTGTGTCTCCCGCGCTCTTGTAAGGTTTTTTCCTCACAGGGCACGTAAGGTGGCTTTTAAATGGGAGCATTTTTATTCGGTTTAAGCCCTTGGAGAAACGAAATTGCCTCTGTCGTTTGCTTTTAATTTGTGTGTCTGTGTGGGTGTGTGTGGGGGTGCTAAATGGGGAAGCTTACTTTAGATTATTAGGCTTGGGTTACTTTCAGGTTCTTTGCGAGGGTAAAATATACCTTGAGATGTTCAAATACGGCTGTGATTTGAATCTAAACGCTTGGAAAAGTTAATATGCTACCTCTCTTTGGGAAATAATAGATATGCATTAAATGGAGTTGTGCCTGTGTCCAGAAATCCTGCTGATGGGTCGCTCGCGTGTCAGGTCTCGGTGGGTGTCACACAGCAGTTTCCTCAGACTGCTCCTGAGTCCTCCTCAGTAGCGAAGAAGGGCTGGCAGAAAAATATGTCCATGACATCCTATTGCTGGTGTGGAAAAACTAATTTCTATTATAAAATACCTAGGCAAACTCTTACAATGATTAATTAACTACTGTTATTTAAATGACAAGACCCAAACCTTATTCCCCCCACCCCCAGGTCTGTGCATTGTATTTGGTGGAAGACCACTTTTTCACTAGGAGAGAGGTATGAATTTATGAATTTCATACCAGGAGGAAGGTGCTGTATGATTTCCTACATGTTTTCCAATGAGCCATTTAAGCCAGTGTTTCAGCAGAAAATGTTCACCTGCATCTGCAGTAAAGTAACTTGGGATAATGTTGTTGGTGATATTTTTTATTCTTAATGGCAGAGAGAGATTTCATACATGTGTAGCTTTTGCTATATTAAAGTTCCTGAAGAGAACGCGACTGTTTTCACAGACAACCCCAAATTAGTTTAAAAATAGCCTTAATATGTGAATAGAGAGCTGTAATTTCAGGAAAAAAAGGTGGGGGGGGAGAGGCATGGGGTTGACTGCCTAGTGCACCTGCTGTCTGCAGTAAAGCTGTAATCAGTATATTGCTTTCTGCAGAATGGGTCCTTGTACTGCCAGGACTCAAACCAGCAAAATGACTGTATTGCCCAGTCTGCTCTAAATTCCTAAATGGAAACTGGAAAACCATTGCTGAAGGCTGTCACTGAGCAGCAGTCTCTTGTTGCTACAGAGACATCACAGAGAAGCTGAAGTGCTTTGGTTCTGCTTGAACACAGCACTTAACTGGTCACTGAAACAACATGGATATTTAAAGTAAAGCACGTGCATAATGTTCATTGATGAATTGGGTCCAAGGCTCCAGCTATGCCCCAGGAACCTGTGGTCACCACACTTCCAAACTGTGAGCAAACATGCAAGTCTGCCTTAGAGCTTGGGAGGCGAAGGGTGTGGTCAGAGCCTTAGAGCTGCATGAGCCAACACCTGATGAAATGAAAGTCTGTGCTTAAGGCAGTGCTGCTTGCTACTTCTCAGTGCGAGCAGTTCAACCATAAATGCAATCTAAAAACATCTTAAACAGGCTTTTTGTGAGAACTAGATGGCAGAAATGAGTCAGGGCTTAGAATCAGTGAGTGTTGGTGGTGTGGCAGGTTCCCCAGCAGTCACTGTCTCACCTCCTATCTGCAACAAGACATGTCCACAGCAGAGCATAGATACTAGCATTTGTAACTGCTGGCTAGATCAGAAACTTTGTTACTAGATTAGTTAACTTTGGTGTGTTAATTGGGTAATTGTGTGATATGTGAACAATTAATTACAATCAGGTGGCTCCAGGTAGTGAAATAATTTAAGGAGTGAGCTCTCCTCTCAGAGAAGCAAAGGTAAGATTTGCCTGGGTTGCTGCCTAAATCTTAAATGTGTTGCTGCCAAGTGCTAAGGTCTGAAATGTACCATGATGCTGAGTAGATGTAAAGCATGCAGAATCTGATTCCTGACCTCCTTTGGTAATAGTTCAGGGGTCTTTCAACTGCCATTAATTTCAGCGGACATAGGAGCAGGGTTCAGAACTGCCTGCTTAGCGGAGCCTTGAATCTTAAGATAGCTGTTTACAACTAATTCTTGCTCAAGTTAGAGATGAGTATGTGTTTAAAATGATGAGGACAGTTGAACCATTTATTGTGAATGTCACATGCAGTATTCACTCATCTTCTTCTTGTGCTACTGGAGAAACCTCATTAGAATGGCAGAGGTGTGAGGCAAGAAGATCAGCTTGTTTTCCACTCTGTGAGTTTGCCAAGATGCACAGTTTAAGATCCCTCTGCTTTTTTAAAAAGATGGAGAAACACAAATGTCCTGTTGAAATGCCTGGGACTTGCTCACCCCTGGGAGCAAAGCTGAGTCTTTTGTCTTACCACATACCTGGTGGGTTATGTTTTGATATCTGTTTTGACTGAGCTGTAGATCTGATGTGTGAGGTTTGCTGGAGCAATCATTTGCTTTTAAGTTTAGCATTGCTCTTATGGTACTGGATGGTAAGAAGGGTACGTGGAAGTAACTCAGAGATGGGCAAGGTCCTTGTGATGGAAGTAAATGCTGTTGCACAGTTCCAGGAGGTGCAGCTCCACTGAAGTCTATGAGATACTGCTTAGCAGTCACATATGGTGGATTTTGGGGTACCTCGGGTACCTGAAAAGGAGCTGTCTGAACAGTGATGGTGGTAGTGCTTTTTGGCAGCTCTGTTACTTGTCCTTTCCAGTGGGAGACTCCCTCAGAAAATTTATCTTCTGGCCCCTGGAAGCTATTTGAGTTTGAAAACTGCAACAAGCTGTTCTCTCTGGGAAAAATATTTTGACTCCCATAATCCATGAGTCTCAGCATCTCAAGGTGCTCCTGGGGGAGAAGACCATATAAACTGAGAGCCTGTGACAGACGTGTATTCAACATATCAACTCCATAGTGTGGCCCCTATGGTCAGTCATTTGGTGATAGGCTTTGAAATGCAGGGGCTGTATACATGATGTTGCTTTGCTGTTTTTGAAAATACTGATGCAAAAGCTGCTCGAGGGCCTGGTGGAAAGTCCATTTGAGTCAGTTGAGTTAGTGGAGCTTGCTGTGGTGTTTTGCACTTCAAGTTTGCATTGAGCCCTAATCTTGACTTCAAAACTGTTTTTTGTCTCTGAGTAATCAGTGCAGCACTGTCTCTCCAAGGCAAGTCTTCTCTTCCAGGTCTTTGACTAGTGTGAGCTCTGAAGTCAGTCATGTCAAGAAGTGTGAGGGAGGCTACACCCAGTCACATCAGGATGACAAAATTAGACATTTAACCATCTCACCTGTGTCCCCTGTGGTCAGAAGCAGCCCTATTACAAGCAATATTTTAAAACTTCCTCTCTCTTCCTCCTTCCTGGATCTTTTTAAAAGATGAGAAGAGGCTGGCATCTTCTGGAGCCTGGATGCAAGACATTGAGCAGTGCAGGGTCCCTGTTTCAAGGGGTGGTCTGCTAAATGACCCCCCAAAAACCTAATTCTGTGTGTGGTGTCAGTATGACTGAGTATAGGAGAGGTTTTTCAAGGAAGAGTAGAGCAGTTGTAATCACTGTGGAGAAGAGATACCGTCTTTGCTTTTGGTTTGCTTTGTGCCTTTTTGAATAGCAGAGCACTTAAATTCAAAGCATCTTTGATATGTGGTGCGTTTTGGACAGACTTCCCAGCTTGGCTGTGTCCATGTCCTTTGCATTAGCTAGGCTGTAACTCCATCTGGTTCCTGGTAATTTATTTTCTGTGAAGCAAACTTCAGCAAAGCATAGTGTTCCCACAGGGGAAGTATTTTCATTATAATGCCTCCCTGCTAGAACTGTATTATGTTTAAAACTTACATAATGAATAATGTTTCTCATGTTCTTGCGTTTGCCAAAATTGGAAGAAACTTTTACAGATCTGAGTATAAAGCCACTTGACTGAAAAAACAAATTAGTTAGCTTACTGTTCAGGCATGCTGACATTCCCTTAGAAACAGTTCCCTAAACGTACTGTATATATGTGTGTATGTATATACACGCACATGCACCACATTCAATGTAGATAAAGTGTATTTGTTTTACTGTCTGTGTTTTTAAGGGATGCTGCTCATGGGAGTGTGCCAAGGTTTGATACGGATTTGGGAGGATCAGTTTGACACTGTCTTTAAAAGTACATGTGTTTGTGAGAATTTCCAAAACAAGAATTTCGCATCATGTGTTCAGTATATGCACTGTTACTGCAATGCCTGATCCACTAAGGATTCAAGTAACGTAAATAGAGCAGCATGTTTTCCTGCATGGTTATTATTGGTATAGAAATCATTTGCTGAGTAGCTATGCTCACAGTGTGCTCTGTATATGTTCAGTTCTTGTGGGACATCTAGAGGCAGAAAGGAGACTGGTGTCTGGGAAATCAAAGTAGTATTTAGAAATGTGACCCCTCTCAAGAAAAGAGGGCCGAAACCTGTTTTTTCTCTACATATTGCTTTATAAATTACAGAGAATTTTGTGGGTTTTGGTTGCTGATATTTAAAGCAGTTTTGGCTCTCAGTCCCCCAAAAAAGTGTGTTTGGAAGCATCAAGGACAAATTGCAGCTTGCTGTTTTTAATGCTGCTCTGTTAAAGAATAGCTCCATCTCATTTCTTAGTTAGATAAACTGAACACAGAAAGGCATCATTTGGTTCGGCATGTTCTTTTTGGGCGGCAATGTGGAATTTTCCCCCACTGGCTCTTGTGCATTCAACTCATGACTGATTTAAGTTCATTCATCTTTAAAAGCAGATGAGCTCTTGTTTGACATCATGTTGTATCTCTTCACAGGAAGCTGTCTAGGCCTTGGATGGCAGTGGAAAGTTATTTTCGCCTGTCCGCCTCCAAAAGCTGGTTGAAAATAATTCAACAGAGAATTTGTCCTCTAAATCAGCATAATGGCAACTTGTACGTTTTTAGTTCAGAGGAACGGCCTGACTGCGAGACTGCACCATTGCCGCAGAATGAAATAAGTATAATGCACAATTTAATGATTCCTTCCTTAGGTTTGTTATTTTTTTGGTTGGTTACAGTGTCAGGCCCCAGTGTTGATGGACCCTGTCGCTGGCACTAATGCTGCCCTGCTCAAGTGCAGTGTGCTCTGTTGGGGCGGGCTCCTCCTTGTCGGGTATAGGGTAGCCCTGCTCTTGCTGCTCCCTTGCACTCCCTTGCCTGTTCCTGAAGCCATTTATACCTTTTATTTTACAGTGGTCTTGTTTCTCTCTCTGGTATTTCCGACTGTTGGCTATACACGTCTAGGAATTGATATGGGCTTTTCAATGACTGACCTGCTAGTAAACTCCTGGAGGGGAGTGTGGTGTAGCTATAGTATTGTGGGAATGCAGGCAAGAAGCAAGGTGGGGTTCAGAAGAAGCTTTTTTTGTTCAACAAGTCTTACCGTACATGCAGGACCACTCGATATGTGGCTGGGTAAGCTGTGCTGGAAAAAGGTACTTTGTGGAGGGAAGCTCAGCCTTTTAACAAGCATGACATGGGATGAACACAGCTGGGCTTTCCATCATGTTTTCCTCTGTGTAGGCTTGAGACCCTAGGTCAAGATGTGGGACAGTCCAAATAATGGACAAAAGAGTGCCTTCTGAAAGACGATAGCCCTGTATTCTGGAGGGCAATAGTCTTGCACAGCAACAAGTTTCCTAGGTGTCTTTCAGCTCCACTTCTTTCCTCTAGCTCTGCAAGAACAACAGTGGAAATGGTGGAATGTTCTCTGTCATTATTGCAGTGTTCTGTCTCCCCCCCCCAGCAAAGCCAGTGCAAACCAGCTCCTTTGATGGAGCTCTAAGGACCAATCTGAACTTCCAGTGCCATAGCAGCCTCAGGTATTTCAAAAACAGAATCAGATCTGTAGCATAATGTGTCTGTCTTTAAATCCCTGCTTTGGTGTTGTGGTTTCTATCTCTTTTCTGGTATATGAACTGTTTGACCTTTTCTTTTCTTTTTTCCATTATGTTCTGTAGCCTAAGGTTGCAGAATACATTTAGAAAGCAAGGTGATATTCCTGTGACCTTAAGGGTTTGGGGGCTTATGTAACAGGGCGCTGTAATGGAAAGATTAGCTGCAAAATCTCTGAGCTTTTCTGAGCTCTATTAGCAAGTCTCTGCACTGGAAACTCTGAACAACGTTATGGTTCTTCCCTTTGCAACCAGAGTATGCCACGTACTAACACCACAGCATGTGCTGATGTGCACTTAGATGTTGGGCATAATCTTCAAAGGGGATGGAGGCCCTGGGAGCCCAGCGAAACTCTGAGGCTGTGAACATGCTCTTCACATAGTGAAGAGTTGTGCCTGGGAGGGAGCAGGCCTGTAGGAGCAGGAGGCACCTGCGGTTATGAGGGAGCCATGCAAGGCAGTACTACGTGACTAGGGTGTCTTCCTGGCATTCACACTGTGCAGTGATCCGTACTGAGTTAGGGATGTATGTGGGTAATGGCTGCTTTTTTTCATCCAGTGGTAAAATGTTGACTTGCAGTTATTGTAATTGGTGGTGCTGATGGGTGGGTGCTGTTTTTGGGTGACTTGGACCTGATGCAGCACAGCTATTCTGCTCCACGGCCAGCTGGCATGCTTGTCTCCCATCTGTTGTGATATGCAAGCTCCAAACCGTGTGGTTCTGGTGCACCCTCTAAATCACCTGCTGTTACTTCAAGATGGTGTAAAGCTCTGCGGACCATGCTTGGGGGCCCAAGGAGTTCTTGTGTGTGTTGTTCTGAACCTTTATGCTCCCGTAACAGGTCTGTCAGACCTGAAGTTAGGTTTGTCACACAGATTTGCCAAGCTATCTTCCATGTCTACAGTAAACATCTAATTTAGCAGGATATGGAAATAATGGCAGTACCACTGTTACTAGCAAGATGGTCAGCAGGCACCTTTCCCTCTGGATTAAGGGAGTATGAGACACTCAAGTGTATGAGATTCTGTAGTTAGCACTGTAAATACATGTCCTTTCTCACGCTAGGAAATGTAAGACTTTAGTCATGAACAGCAAATTACTGTAGTATAGCTTCAGGCATTTTTCAAACATTTCATTTTCTGGTATTCACAGGCATGCTCAGCTTTGGATGTACTGGATAGTCTTCCCTGTAGCCAGTCTAGCTACTTCTCCATATTTTCCACATTGTATCCCTGCACCTTCCACACCAGGTTTTACACATACAAACACAGTCTGGGAGGTTACTCTGTGGTACTGCAGCACCTTCTGATACTGCAAGGCATGAATGCTTTTCATGAAGACTCCTTTGGAGCAAGTATTTTCCCCCTTATGAGCCTGTAGTAGACTGTTGCCCCTGTGTTATCAGTAGCAGAACTAGTATAAAAGCTTTCCATTTAGCCAAAGGGCCTGTGTTATTTCTCAGTTGTCTTCTGCTTTGATGTTTCAGAGGCAATCTTGTCATGCAATTGCCTGAATAAAGCAGCATCCCTCCTCTACAGCCCTCCATGGACTCCTCTGTAAAAGTATCTGCTAGAAGCCTCCTGTGGACATCCTTAATTGCTGGGTTGCTCATATTTTAATGGTCATCTTTTTATAGAGAAAATTCTCCCTCAGTCTAATGGCACATTGCTTTTTTTTTTTTTTTTTTTTTTTCCCCCTCTCTCCTCTCTCTGTTCTTTAAGCTTGCATACCTGCTCCTTACACTTCTGCTTGGCTACTCCTTCTCTTCAAAAAGTCCCTTGAAAGCCTTCCTCAAGCTGCTGCTTGGTGCCTCTCAGATCCTTCTTATAGCTGTCTTGCTGTTTGCTTATGAGATCTTGACCATTCCAGGTGGCTGAGTGTGAAAACGTGTCATGTGGAAACAGTCTATCGTCAGTTGTCTGTTTCTTGTGTTTTGATAGTCCCGTCCCCTAGTAGTTTATCAGTTTGAATGGACAGTAGCCCATGACTGCAGCTCTCAGTTATGACAGTGCACAGTAGTGGAAGAGGATGGCAGGTTCAGGTTCTGCAGGTTGCGCTGGTGTGGCACATCTCTGGAAGCGGAAAGGCCGAAAACTGAGACTTGAATTTTAAGAATTAAACTTTGAATTTTAAGATGTGTTATGCCCTTCTGAACATCTTCCCATTGTGTAGTGTGCTGATACCCAGGAACATCTGCAAGCGGATGAATTGTATTCCCCAGACCACATGCTGTTCTGTATTTTAAGATCATCCACATTATAGTTATGAAGACTTGTTTGAAAATGAGCTCTAGTTGCATAGGTATTGGGGAGAGCCTGTATGGGTGGCATTATAATAATTTGGACACTACTTTTTAAGAGGGAAGCTTTTGAAACCTCAAAATGGCAGTAGCTTACCACTGCTAGTCATGCCTATTTCTGCTGGTAGCATCTGCTCCTTGCCACCAGACAGTGGTCAGACTGAATTTGCCTTTTGAAGTGTGGTTCTGACTAACAGCTCTGCTTGGTCTACTGAATCTTTTTAAAAAGTGGAGTCTAGTCCCCTGAAACTTCAAGCATCCTGCTAATGTTGCTAGTGTATCACTGTCATTTATGCAGCTGCCTCACTAGCACTTCAGGGTAGCACAAGACTGTAAAGGTACAGTCAGGGAGGAGAAAGCACTGAGGTCAAGGCTGGGATGGGCTCACTGGGTGTTTTGTTACTTGACTAGAAAGGAATAATTCACAACTGAAGTGACTTCCTAATGTGAGAGTGGGAGCTTAGCTGACTTGAATGTTTTTTTTCTTTGATATGTCTGTCTGATCTTGTTTGTCTTTTTACAAAACTTAGGCAAACACTTCTGAATTAAAAACTCAAAGATCGAGTTCTTCAGTTTTGTCTTATTACCTGGACTGGTTTTGCCACCTGTCCATGTGATAGGTCAAATTCATGCAAAAAGATCTGGAATTGAGGGTGAGTACATGTAGCTTGTTACACACCTCTGGCAACTGGTGGGAACAAGCATGTGTCTATTGGGAGGCTAACACATACACAAGTATGCTCAGGGCTGGCTCAGGGAATCTCTGGGCCTACAAAAAGCAGGATTTGATGCAATAGCATAAACTTATCTTCCCCTGTTGGGAATCTGGCCAGTCCTACAGTCTTGATGACTGGAGTGATCCTGTAGAGCAGCTTATGGGCTCTGTGATAGGAGGAACCAATCTTTCTAGCCCTGGAAATCCAAAATCCTGTGAAAAGCAAACAGCTCTCACCCATTTATCTTCTGCCAGGGTGTCTCTTCTCTTGCATTAATGCTGATTCAGCCCCATGTGTATGCATACTTGTTCCTGACTTTCCTCCATGGTCCTTGAAATTGTGGTGGTAGGAACCTGCTCAGAGTTGGAAGATTTAAAAGGGGAGTTTCCATGACTGACAGCTGGGGAGGCTGCCCAGTCAGGGTCGGGAAAATAAGGTAGGTGTTAGCGCTGCTGGGAAGGGAGCAGACTAGCATGCATGGAATGGATTTGGAGACCAGGAAAGGTCAGCACAGCTGCTGCTGTGCTGAAAACTTGCTTTAGAGATAGATTTGATTTTAGGATAGCAAGTGTTAAGCCATTCCTTTCACCATTTAACCTCACCTTCTGTGATGGAAAATTATTGCCCTGATGTTCTTGCTTTGCCCCGTTGTAATACTAAATACTTGCTGAGAGGTGCTTATCCGTGCTGTTAATGTGTAGTAATGGGATTGCTATCTTAAAAATCAATACAAATATCACGCTAAAAGAGGAGGGCTTATAGATTAGTCTGTCAAGAGCTGTTTTAATAGATCTATCTGACATTTGAGACACTTTCCCAAAATTACCCTTTCGGTTTTAAATTAATTTTTAAATGTCACTGGTTGTAGATTCCAGGCTAGCTGGTACAAGTTCCTATAGCGAAAACCTTTCTCAGCAGTTTCAGGAAAAACTGGAAATCGTAAATGTTTTCATTACTTTTTCAATTGATCGAGAAAGTGCTTTCACAAATGAGGGAGCGTCAGCTCCAAAAGCATGCTTTATTTTTGTGGTTTTGCCCATCTGGTAGACCAGAGAAGCTGGAAAGTTGAAGGCAGTGTAAAAGTTCAGAACAGATCTTTCTAATAGTGCCATTTGCAGTGTGAAAAGCTGAATGATGCTGGCTTGATGCAGAGTAATTTTTTTTTTTAAGAGATGCAAAAAATTGTTAGTGGATGGCATATGTTTTTTATAATCTAAATATTTGAAGTTATCTTTCATATACTTCCAGGTTTTAAAAATCTTTCTGCCTCCCTCCCCCGTGCCCTTATTTCCACAGTTCTGTTCGGAATGTCCTAACAAGGTAGACATCCTTGTCTATCAGTGTGCCTGCAATCTTTCTCTTTCTCTGCTTCCTAGGGACCCATTAATTACCATTAATTACCAATAACTGCAGTTACTCATCAAATTTGGACATATTTCCAGGGCCCAGCTCTCTGGAATCTCTTCTGGTATTGATGCCATCTTCTTCTAGTTAACAGTAGTCCTGTCTGGGCTGAAGTCCAGTTTGGTCCAGGTAAGGTTTGTTCTTTGAGGACACATACCAAATTTACTGGGATGTAAATTTGCATGACTGGAAACTTGCTTAACCTTGGAAGGGAGGTAAGATTCTGTTAGGACACACTTATTGGCAGTTCCTGATTTCCTCTTGTCTTTCATATGAGATTTCAAGGTTAGTGAATTTTCAAAGCCTTGGGGCTTGGCAAAGAAGTGCCTTATTGTTTTATTTAAGCCTGGGCTTGAGGCTTGCGGGGATAGGCAATGTGGGGAAGATTTCTCTGGCTAGCTGCTTAGCCTCCAGATGCTGGCTTTATCTCAATTGTATATGCTAGGAAAACTGGCATGAGGGCAGACATTTATCTTTTCAGTCTTATGTGTTCTTGGCCAGATACTCTAAATGTTAAAACATCATGTATTGACTTTATATGGTTTTGTCACGGGAGGGGTGCTAATTGGTATGACTGAAAGCACATGAAAACTGGGTATATGCTCAGGATAGCAGATTCACATAGGGGGCAAAGTAAGTTGTGGTATCTCTGCCCATTTCCCCTGGTCAGAGCCCCTGGAAAGTAGTCTGCCTGCCATTGGGGAGAGAGAGGTGCATGTATTTCATGTTACATAATGTTTTAACCTGTAGAATTGAAGCATGTGTGTTCTGGTGAGAGTCTGAGACCAAAAAGGTTAACAGTGCAAATAGCTGAAGACTTTCAAATTCTTCAAAGAATTATTGCTTGCTCCAAGGCTTAGCACTACTCAGAGAGGTATCTTTTTTCCCAAGAGTTTGATTTACAGGTCTAGGTGACTCATCTCCTTCTCAGGCTGCTGAAATTTGCACTTTGCAAGCAAGGAGGAACGAAGAACTAGCAGATTCCTACCTTCCCTTTAGAGCCCACGGTGCCAGTGGCAAATAGACAAATGGAGGGAAGAAGGGAAAGAAGCTAATAGACATTCACTATTGAAGCTAGGTGGTTCTTTACTCCTTTGGAGATACCATTTTAAGACTGGAAAGAGTGCTTTGCTTGTTTGTGGTCACCTTTGTCCTGTAATGGGTATAAATGGTTTCAGTAGGGACTGCTAGGCTTTGTGATGCTTTCCCTGACTGGGACACTCAAAAGAAGGACTTGGGGTTTGCTACCTTTTGATACAGCTGGCAGATTTTGTGATGCTCTCGGTCACGTCCTGCTGTTTTATATGCACAGATGATTTTAAACTGTTCAACACATCAGGATGTTTTCTCCTTAATTCAGCCTTTTGTGGAGGGTTGCTGTAAAACTCTGTTCCTGATAGGCTCTGTGTGGAATGGCCACCTGACTCAGCCTTCTGCATTAATCTATAGCGCGAAACTATATGCTTCGCCTTAAAAGGTGTTTGTAGCTCACAATTCTCTGTATGAGCCAGGCAAGGACTCCACACCCACTTTGAGGCCCTTAAACTTCAACCACTGCAGACTGGAAGTTCAGACTTTGTGTATTGGTGGTTTCACAGAATCACAGAATGGTTGAGGTTGGAAGGCACCTCTGGAGATCATCTAGTTTAACTAACACACCCACACCCACCCTGCTCAAGCAGAGTCACCTACAGCAGGCTGTCCAGGACTCTGTCCAGACAGCTTTTGAATATCTCCAAGGATGGAGACTCCACAACCTCTCTGGGCAACCTGTCCAGTGCTCAGTCACCCCCACAGTGAAGAAGTTTTTTGCTTATGGAACTTTGTGTTTCGGTTTGTGCCCGTTGCCTCTTGTCCTATCACTGGGCACCACTGAAAAGAATCTGGCCCCATCCTCTTTACGCCCTCCCTTAAGATATCTGTATACATTGATAAGATCCCCTCTCAGCCTTCTCTTCCCCAGGCTGAACAGGCCCAGCTCTCTCAGCCTTTCCTCATAGGAGAGATGCTCCGGTCCCCTAATCATCTTCATAGCCCTCTGCTGGACTCTCTCCAGTAGCTCCATGTCTCTCTTGTTTTGGGGAGCCCAGCACTGGTCACAGTGCTCCAGATATGGCCTCACCAGGGCTGGGTAGAGGGGGAGGATCACCTCTCTCGACCTGCTGACAGTACTCTTCCTAATGCAACCCAGGATATCATTGGCCACAAGAGCACATTGCTGGCTCATGGTCAACTTGTTCTCCCACAGGACTCCCAGGCCCTTCCCTGCAGAGCTGCTTTCCAGCAGGTCAGCCTCCAGCCTGTACTGGTGCAGGGGGTTGTCCCTCCCTAGGCGCAGGACCCCGCACTTGCCTTTGTTGAACTTCACGAGGTTCCTCTCTGCCCGTCTCTCCAGCCTGTCAAGGTCCCTCTGAATGGCAGGATGGTTTAATGTCTTGAAGTTATTCTGGAAGGTAAGTTTAAATAAAATGACTTATTTAGCTAAAGGCCAGCTCTGTTAGTGTAATTAACAATTGTTCCTGGGGTTGCAAGCAGGGAGGTTAATTCCAGCAAACACTTTTCCTCCATGTTTTGTGTTGTCATTCATGGCCTGTTCCTCTCAGTCTGTTTGCTGATGCTGAAACTAATCTGTCTTGGTTGCAGTAGCTGCCAAGTTTACTTTTTTTTTCCATTGCAGTAGCTGCCAAGTTTACTTTTTTTTTTTTTCCTCTGTTCTCTTTGATAAGCATCACTTGACCTTAATGTATGCAAAAATGGGTCATGAACAGCATAGTATTTGTATTTTTCCTCATCTTTCTTGGGCCTTCCCTGGAGGGATACCAGTTTAGGTTTACCTTGGATACTATTTTTGCTGTCTATAATGTAAAATAAATCTTGGAGAAGAGGCCCAGCTGAGACTTATTGGGTGTCTTCACAGAACTTGCTTTCAGCTTCATTTTCTTGTTACTGCACAGTACAGTCCTAGCTTGCTTGTGTTTGGATGGATGCAAATGTCTTTTTTGCTTCTGTGGGAAAGTAAAATAGTGAGTAGAAATAAATCCACAGCACAGTCCTTTATGCAGTCACTCAAAGACACTTAACCAGTGTTACTAGCACACTAGGGGAGTTACAACTTTGCATTGCCTGTAACCGAAAATTTATATAACGTGTTTTTGTATTTGTTCCATTTTGGCTGCAGAATTGCTGTGGATGCTTATCAGTTTAATAGCTGATTTGATTCAGAGTTTGCTGCCTGTATTGATTTGTACGTCTCGCTTAGCTAGCCTGGGGAACATACTGGTTGTTTGAAAATAGTATGGCAAGATTACAGGTAAAATATTCTTTTGGGGGGCTAGTTCTGTTTAACCTCATACCATTTGTTTATTTTTTTGGTATGGAAGTTTGCCTGCTGCTCTCAACAGGAGAACTTACTAGGTAAGATACCCTTTTGATTAAAGATCAGTGGCAGTAGAGTCTGGCACATCAGAAAATTCAAAAAGGACATGTAGAGGCCTCGGGAGATGCATGTGGGTCTTGGAGATAGCTGCTATGGTCCTTTCTGTTAAAGTCTGTTACAGATATAGAAGTAACTGCAATGATGAGAAACATCAAGAGAACAGTGAAGGAAACTGCATTGTCCCTGAGAATTTAGCTGGCAAGTGACAACTTTTTTTTTTTTTTAAACTGTAGGGATGAGGCAAAGATATTATTTTCTTTTTGTCAGCCCTGTTATTTACCATAAGGTGGTACCTTCTTCAGTGTTGTCGCTGTGTTGTGAGACTTTTCTTTAGGGAACACTTTCAGCTGGGGTCAAGGTTGGTGGGAGCACAAAAGACAGGGAAAGGTTGCTGCACGTTGGTGATGGATCAGGGACTCCAGTTTTCTTCCCAGGGAGGAGATGTCCAGAATGCCTGTAGCGCAGAATAGATACAGCACCAGAATATAGCACACTTGCACCTAATTGCTGCCCTTAGCAGGAAAGAGATGATCTGGGACTTTTGAGTCATTTTTAAGCTCGTACATATAACATCTTGAAGAAGGAATGAGCGAATGCTTTGTACTGCTGAATTGCTAAAGATATCCTGAATGTGAAGCAAGTGTGACTAGTCTGGGGGAAATTATAAAAGCTAACAGAAATGTGTACTCTGTGTGCAAGAGCATATTGTCATGTATTGTCAGGATAGATGGTATCTGATGAGATTAGGAAGAGAAGGAGAGAAATAGAACATTTCTAGTCAGATGTGAGATGCAGAGGTGTGCTGACAAAGTTTCCATCCCCCTTTTTGCTGCTGGTTGTGACTACAACTAGAGGCTCTGGTTTTGGTGAAAGATGTCTCTTTGTCTTCTGCTCTGCTACTGTGTGTGAAGTCTAGGAGATCTCCCGGAAGCAGCAGTGTCTTTGTAAGTGGAAGCTCCTCAGAAGTGTGGCTAAAAGAGGGGTCATGTGCTTCACCTTTGTGCCTGAGCTTAGATTTGTGCTCCATTTTTTTCCCTTTGAGTCTGTCAAAGCCACTCACTTCCCCAGACCCCAGATTCCTCTTGGCGTTGGGAAATCAATGAAACATTTAAGTAAGTGGATCAAATTCATGGTTTACTCTAGATCACTTATCTTTCATTATTGTGCTGTATGATGGACATCAAATCTATAAACTGTCCCTGTAAAAAACAGACTGAATTGTTGCTTAGTGTTTTTAAGCCCATAGGCTTGACAGCGGCTGCTGATTAATAATTAATATAAATTAATGCTCAATGAAATAAATATACCTTTGCTAATCTATAATTACTGGAAGCTTCCTCATACATTTTCCATGAGCGTCTTTTCCTTGTAGGATTCTGAAAAAGTATATTTAGTGTTTGTTTGTTTTCAAGTATGGTTTTCGGCGGATATTGACTACAGCGTTGTATTGATCAGTCTGACCTCTGTCTCCAGGGGATTTTGTTCCTTTGCCTGTATCTCTTCCTCCTTGCCTCTCCCTTTGTGCTGAAATTCTTGGCAGAGCTGATAGCTCTATCTATTAACGTTGCCTCTAATGCTTCTCCCTTTAAGACTCTTTTTAGCTGAAAACTTTTCTGAACATCCCCATCTTGGTGAGGCGTTCTTGCTGAGTATGACCTGAACTAAATTTTCTTGGCAACAGTTTCTTTGTGTCAGTGGGGAGGGAGAGTTGTTCCAGCTTTTCTCAAAATGACTTTCCAGTAGCAGCTGTACTGACAACAAGGTACTGTGTAATGCAAAGTACTTAGAGGGCTGGAGGAGTCTGGTCCTCAGCACACCGCCCAAGCTGGATTATTCAGTCGGTCATGTCTGCACTCTTCCCCCTACCTCAGAGACGAAGAGGGCTATTAGCTTTTTCGTGGACTTGCCAAGAGTTCTTTCTATTTCAGAAAATTTAGGTGAATCCAAATCCTCTATTACAGGAGGGAAGGGTGTCTCTGGTGTCATGTTCCTACCTTATTTTTGGGAGACAAGTCGTTCAGAGTGACCTAGGGTGAGTGGCAGAGCTTGAGCTGAGGAGTCCGTAGTTCCAGGGTCCAATTCTTTGAGCACAAGGCTGTGGTAGGTACAAGGTAAGGTGCTTGCTGAAACAGAAGCTCACTAACTCAATGAGGAGGACAGTTTGTGAAGTTGTTTCTTTCCTTTTTTTTCCAGTGAAACGTGCAAGGCTTGGTAGTCTGATTACCAGGGAGTTCATCTAAGTTTATTGTCCATGAGATGTGCTCAAAAGGCATCGTATTGTAAGTAAAGCCACTGGCAAGTGAGGTGTCAAAATGCAATACAGAAGTACTCACGCAGGAGTACTACAGAAATTGAGCCATTACTGATTGCACTTGGATTACCTGCTGGGAAATGTTACAGGGAGTCTGTGAGGAGATGGAGCAGGGCAGAGGGTGTGATGCTGTGGTCAGACTGTCTTGCAATGCAGATGTTCAGGAGGAGACTACCTGTGGTTATACAGGCAGCCTTAATTGGTGTTTGCCAGTACCTAGGAATTTGGTTTGTCAGCCTCAGACTGCCTGAAGAATTTGGCCCATGCTTCTATCTGTTCTGTGCTGTTAGAGCAATAGTCCGGTATCTGCTGCCGGAAGTGCTGCCTTCACAAAACTGGAGCACCCTAAATGTATCACCCTGGATGACCTCCATTTTTTGACCATACTTTCTAGCTAAACTGTATTCCTGGCACTCCCTTCACAATAGATCGCTGCTGTTCCTTTTTGTTTTATGGTAGCAGGAGAACAGAAACAGATAGCAGTGGGATTTGGACATGTTCTCTCTGGTTGACCTGTCACCTCTGCAAGGATAGACAGTAGATAGCATGTTTCTAAAAGTATCCCTTTTGGTAACACCTTTGATATAAACCCTTTGATTTCAGGGTACCGCTTTTGCCTTGAGGAAGAAATTCTCCATGTACAGGGTCTGATGTGTTCTAAGTGCACCAGAATTGCTGCACTTGTAGTTCCCATGGAGATGAAATGAAATCTAATTCAGAGTCTGGAAGTTTTCAAGGCAGAAGCCAAGCTTGAAGGTGTTGACATAGGCCTCTGTTCAGTGCTCTGAAATGACCATGAGCAGAACTGTTAGCTTTGGGAATCCAAAAGTGCAGGGAGGGCCTCATTCATCCTACCATAGACCTCCTGGATTCACAAACTAGGCTTGCATTTATATGTAGCTTTGCTGGGGAAATATGGATGACTGACCGTATATGCATTTGACTCCTTCTGTGGTAAATCACATCTTAGGTTAATGCAAATGCTCTATTTGACAGGGAGCCAGCAGTAGGTCAGATGGCTGCATTTTGTTGACATCCCAGAAGAATAGAGGAAATGTGGTGATAATTAGTTGATAATTACTCAATAATTAGTTGATAAATCAGAGAAGTGGAGCCAGTTCTCATTCAGCTTTTAAAGACTTGAGATTCTCTGCTAAGGCCAGAAAATATGGATATTATCCCTTCTGCCCTTGCAATTGCTTATTATTATTACTTACATACGACTATGATTTGGAGCAGATTTAGTTCTCTGTGAGAAAACAACTTGTTCATTTTTTCTACTGGTGACACCTTTTGAGTGAAACAAAACCATCAGAGAATACGGGTAAACCATTCTTGTTTCGTGTGAGAGTATGGCCTGCAAGCAAAGGCCTACAGTGTTTCATTATCATTTGCTAGATTCAGAGGGACCAACATCTCAAGGCAGTGTATGAAAACAGTGTTATCTCCATTTGCTGATTGGTATATATTAGATAGTGTGTGCTCTTGTCATCTCTCCCACCCCCTTTTTTTAAAGAAAAAAAGGGGGGGGGGGGGGGAGGATTCAAAAAGCCCAAATAGTAATGGGGTTAATTGCAGTAAGGAAGAAAGGTTTGGCATGGAAAGCACTCTAGACTGCTTGGGGCCTATGGCATCTCAATTGCTAGAGGTTTTTAAGGATAATTTCATGAACCATCTGTCAGGAATGATGTAAACCTATTTGATTTGTCTTTAGAGAAGGGGAAAAAAAGTGACTTACCTCCGTAGGAAATTGCAATTAGATAGTAGAAAAAGATTTTCACTCTCAGGGTGTTCGAACACTGGAAAAGGGGCCCAGAGAAGTTGAGAATCTGTATTCTTTGAGATACTCAAAACTGAACGGGACATGGCTCAAAGTGAAGTAATCCAGCTGGACCTTCTTTGAGTAGTGGATTGAACCAGAGACCTCCAGAGATACCTCCCCACCTACATGACTCTGATTCTATGATTTCCATGGATTTAAGGACATTTTACCTAGGTGATTTCATTGGAGATGTGATTAGGGGGTGACTCTTTTAGGAAGGAATAAGCAAGTGCCTACTTCTGATGCACACTATTATGTGAGTAGTGTTGTGCAATTTGTTTAGTTTTATGAGATATGCATGCTACATTCAGTTTGCAGATAATAGAGACTGAAATAATCACAAACATATGTTCATTTTGACTGAATATGCATAGATCAATTTTACAACATATTTTAGTAAAACCAGATGTATTTCTTCACGGGAGCAGTTTCTTTTCATTAAATTAAAATTTGTGAAAGCTTTTTTTTATAAGTGTTTTTCTTCAGTATTGCCACTTGTCTTTGTATCATATAGCTTTGATTTATGAATACAGTCTCGGTGCATGCAACGTATGCATATGAATCTTATGCATTAAAAGAACTCAAACTATAAAACAGTACTGTTTAGCATGTCCAAGTTACAACCTTTACCACCCTGAGTGGTGTCAGTTACTAATAAAGAACAGTTTATGAATCTTGCAATGATGTTACTCTAAGCCTCAAAAAAAGCTTAATATTTTTGTAACTATCCTGAGTATGTTCATATGTACTCTATTACTGAAGTATGAGGGGTTGCTTTTAAACAAAGTGGGTTTGAGTAGGTTTAGTTTTGATGCAAATGTGAACATAATTTATTACTACGATTAATTTTTTTACTCTTTAATTTTTAAAGCTTTCATTGCTGAATCTATGTCTTAAGGAACTGCTGCTTAAATCTATAGGTTTCTCTGTGCTAGTCATCAATGGGATTATTCTGGATTAATGCTCATTTTGATTTTGATCCTTGTTAAATTTAGAGAAGTTCATATAGTTGTAGAAGAGCCAAGGTTGTGAGCCTACTGCACTGAAATTGGTGGAAATGAGTCTCAGTTTTTTCTAATTGAATAGTGTGCTTGGGATTTGGGGTTTGGGGTTTTTTTTTGAGGTGATCTAAAATGTCTTATGCTTTTTCTTCTGAAGCTTGATCAACACTTTCTCAGAACATTTCCATCAAATTAAGTGCATAAAAGCCTGAGGCGCACAATCTCTAGTCATCGCTGAAAATCACTCTGAATGTTCATAAGCTGAAAATTACATAATTATTTTTGGTGGATTTCTTTCATTTTTAAGGCTTTTACAGAAAGAATCTGACACAGTGTTCTATCCATACCTATTAATATTTCACACCAAAATGCGCTTTTAAAGTTTTCTGGACTAACATGCAAATCAGAATGATTTCACCCATTGTTCTCCAAATGCAAAGCACTCTCATGCTAAAAATAAATGTAAGTGTTTGTATTCAGGAATTTAAATTGTTAAAGAGGATTTTAAATGCTTGTGAAATAGAGAGCAGGATAGAAAATAAGATAAGGTAGGGCCATAACTTTCTGTTCTGTTGTTATCTGGCTCTCAAGGCTTCTGTAACACTAAGGCTTGTATCCTAGCAAGGTAACACTCGTCCAGGATATTGTCCCCGTTAAGTGAGATGAGCAGGACACTCAGGCCAATGAAAGGTGGTTATAATAGATTTGGACACTGACAATAATTCCTTTTTGAACAGTTGAAATCTCTATAATTGCCATAATATAAATGTTTTGCACTGGCTTATGTTCCCTTCAGTTACTCCTCATTGTAGATTTGATAGAATGTTACATATCTTGGAAAGACAAATGGCTAAAAATAACAAAATTGTTTTCAGTAATAAAATATTAAATCCTTGTGACCTGAGCAGCTCGCCAGCCAGAAATATGAGATTTTACAAGGTTTTCCATGCAGAAGGAATAAGAATCTTTGGAGCTGGGTATTTTTTATACAACTTCCATTATCTACTGCAGTGCACCTGCTTTGCTGAATACAGAAAGAAAAGAGTAACCGTAAAGCATTGCCTTCTCACAGAACCGTATCTTTTGAGCGCTCGTCTCCACTGAGAAGTGCCATTTACACTTTTCCCGGATCTGTAAAGACCCAATACCCCCAAAAGCTCCATTATCTGTTTTTCTTGCCAAAGTTGTACTGGAACAGGATATCACACCTGCAATTTAGGTAAGTCTGTGGCATATAGTATAGTTTGAATGGCTTAATTGGCATTTCTTGGAATGAAGAACACATGCGGTTGCTCATTTTACTGAGTTTTAATATAACCTGGAAGTCAAGCCAGCAAATTTTGTACTGTACAAGAGGAAAGAAGCTGGTTGTACTGGCTGGCAGGTGCGTGGAACATCCCAGTGCTTCAGGCACACTCTCCTTTCTCCCTAAGGATATGAATAACCAACAGCATGTGGAAAGAAACAAATAGTTGTAGTACGTGTTTCCTCACAGGCTCCTTGTGCTCTTAATAGTCATGTGCCTTGTACCATCCTTTAAGACCTATGTTTACAAATTGGTTGCCTAAATCTTCCCCTACTGTTGCAGCTGGAAAGTTGAACAGTCACCTACTTTCATACCTTGCTAGATTTAAGTAAGCAGTTTTTAATTTCCAGACATGTTCACTAGGAGCTCACATGACTCTTCTGGGCCTCTGATATACATTGTATAGCTCTAATATTAGTGCCTCTGAACTGCTACATGACTACTGTATGTCGCATGCTTTCATATTCTGTGTGGGGCCTTTATGTAGCATGCGTATCCCGTTAAAGCACTTTCCTGACAGGCTTTCCTACGTATACTTTGCTCTGAATTCAAAGGTATTGCAAAGTAGCACAGGAGTCTTTCAAGAGAGCCCTCCTGCATAGGACGAACTGCATTGCTGAGCTAGTGTGGCAGCATAGATTTATGTGTTGTGTGGTCTGGAGCACTTCATGGAGCGCAAAGCTCTATAAAAGTGGAGGGTGTTGCCAAAGGGTCATACCGTTAGCATGGAGAGGGACAGCTCTTCCAATACTGCAGCACAGACAGAGGAGAACAACTGCAGTAGCTATACCATGTTCCGGGTATGAGCTGAAGTGACCCTTCTTTCCTGCTTCAATCTTGCTGTCGTTTCTTTTCCTTCATACTGGGCTCAGAAATGACACTGTAGTGGCCGAGGTGTGTGAAGGAGGTTGCTCCCTGCTTTTGCTCTCCTTCCGGTTGGTCCATGTCAGGAGATGGAGCTGGTGCTCTTCAGCCATGCTGTGTTCTTGTGCACAGTCCCGTGAAAGTGACTGAACAGGTGCCTAACTCGGTGCACAGCCTTTGATTCCTCTTTTCTTGGTGAGACCCTGGATCCGCAGCCAGTTTTCTCTGTTCTCGTCTAGGCATGATCAGGGTATGACTTGAGCTGGAAGAGAAGAATGAAGGGACAGTGCTGAGAGGAAAGTGCTGCTCCCTTTCTCCTCCTCCTCCTCCCTACCTCTGGCAGAAATATCCATAAAAACAGTGGAAATATGCAGACCACTGTGTGATCGTCCCAAAGCAGTTTGCATGTGCTCTGGATAGATGGTACTGGATCTACAGCTGTTGTGTGGCCCTGAAGAGGTGTGGAGGGGATGCCCAAAGGTCTGGGTAAGATGTTATGTATCTCACTGTGTTTAGCCAGGGATCCAGGATTGAGCTGAGTGCTGTCCCTCCAGTTGTTTCGCTCCTCCTTTTTAGTTTTTTCTGTGTTTTTTTTTTTTCCAAACATCCACCTAGTCCTCAGATTTTTGTTCTTTCTTGCCAAACCTTCTTCATGCTCCTCTTACAAGTGTTTCACTCCCCAGCCTGCGGTCCTGAAACTCAGCTGGTTGAAACCCTTCTTGTTTTTTGAGTCTCAGCCTCAGTAGCCATGGGGCTGTCTTTCTGTCTCTCTCTGTCTCACCTCCTGCCATTTGATGACAATGACAGAGCTCAAGCTACACATCTCCAGTGCCCTGAGGAGGGTTGGGCGTAAAGTTTCTGCACTGCCTGCACTCTTGGGGGAGCTGCATTAGCCAAGGGGTGTCTTGTTTCTGGACTACTAGTTAGTTAGGCTTTTCCTGCTTGGAAGCTTTAGTCCTGTAGCATTCTCGGTCACTGGTACCCAAGGGACACGTAGCCCACGCACACAGCCTGTCCTTGTCCTTTTGCTTGGTCTGAAGGATTTTGTCTGCTGCATCTCAGGGCTTTTGTGGGATGCCCATTGCTAGAAGATTGATTTGCCGTCTGTGTAGCATCTTCAGATGTTCTCCTTAGCCACAGCTGGGAAATAGTAAACTTCTGATCATTGCTGAGAACAGCTGGGCATTTAAGGAGGAAGATGGGGCAAATAGACAAAGGGATTGGAGTTGAAATGGCAGGTAATTAACCTTACTTCTCCCCAGGTCTGTTGTGTAGTTCATGCCAGTTATGTTTGGGGTGCTTCTGAGGATAAGTGCTGAAATATTGTCTCCTAGTTCACCTTTAGTCCTTTTCATTGCTTTCTCCCCCTTTCTTCTACTGCTGTTGAGAAATGTAGTGCCCGAACTGAAGACATGATGAAACAGATTTGTTTTCCCTGGTGTTTATGAAAGGACTGTTTTCTCCATCAAAAATGCAACATAAAAAGGGTAAGGAGTCACGCATGCTGTTACCTCTGCTCAAGGTGAATTTCTGCAGTGTGGATGAAATGGGAGGAAGCAGGTCCTTACAGCTTCAAGCAATAAAAGAGGCTACAGAAAGCATGTCTTACATAGTAAATGAGCTTCTCTATGAAACTTTATCAGCACAAATGTCTGTTTCCTGCTCACAAGCAGGAATGGTATGAGCAGATTGGAGCCAAAGCCAAACAAATCCAAAGTGTTTTTTTCTGCAACAGATGTATTTTTTTAGTGCGTCTTCATGTAAGCATCTCATTTTTGCTGCTGTAATTAGTAAGTACTCTGGCTGTTCCATGACAGTATTTGGCATCTTATTCTCTCTGACAGTCTGTGAGGGGAATTTACACTAGGAAAAGATGTTGGTGAGCACTCAGCAAAATGAGATTATTTCAGCTCTTTTGCCCATTTAATCCATCATGCATGGATAGTGCTGCAAAGCACATCTGGTGTGTGTGTTTGGCCTCTTCCTTGAGTTCGGGGTGGGAATAGATGGCCCAAGAGTGTTTTCAGCCATTGAGTTCTATAGTATGGTGCCTACACTGTGAAACCCTATATATAATCCTCCAGCAAGACGTTGTCTTTAAACAATGTGCTAATAGCATGTGGCACAAAGGTGAGCCAAAACAACCTTGTTACTGGAAAGGATTTCATGGCCAGTAGTCTGTTTTAATAGAGTCAGCCAAGGACAGTCCACTTGGCATGAAAATTTTCACTCTGTATTGTGAAGTGACAAATTTAGTTTAAAAAAAAAGGTGGGGGGGATTGCAAGAGAACATATTAGACATCTTCTCAGGGAGCACTGCCAATTCTGCCTTCAGCAGTAAATTGCCCCTCTCGAGTTCTTGTCGGC
Source organism: Dromaius novaehollandiae (assembly GCF_036370855.1). Classification (NCBI taxonomy): domain Eukaryota; kingdom Metazoa; phylum Chordata; class Aves; order Casuariiformes; family Dromaiidae; genus Dromaius; species Dromaius novaehollandiae. Next base: position 46,070,525 of record NC_088104.1, read on the forward strand.
TGAGGAATGGAATCACAGGGTTTGTCTGTGTGCAGAAACATCTTTTCTCCTTACAGTTTCTTCTTGGCTGTTGGTACAATAGCAAATATTTTGGGAACTGTGTGAATTTCCATTTCTTAGTGACGTAAGTGCTTGCTACATTTTCATTTCTGCACAGATAATGATGCTGGCAGTCTCTGAATGCTTATCCTGAGGATATGTGTTCTTACGTCATTCATCATAGCTCTTTGGCCTGAATCTGATATCTTTATAACGTTGTAAGTTTAACATAATTTCAGTAAAGATATTGGTAGCGTGGCGATCCTCATTATTCAAGTTCCCATCAACTGTAATTGGCATTGTTAGCACTAATGTAGTTAAGGATTTCTCAACTCTCTATAAGTTAAAAAGTAGCTCAAATTATGGTATCTTACAGACTTCCAGAGTGATGTTTTTGTGCCTCTATCTTTTCTTTCATTTATTTGGATAAAGTTTGCCAGCCTGAGCATGTGGTCAAATACAGTGCTTATACTGCAAACGTAGATCTTACTGTCTGTAAAGGCTGCTGGAATTGTGAAGGTAGAATCCATTGTAATTCCATTTTTATTGTTCACAAATAGTCATCTCGAATTAGTCCAGAACTGCTGTTACACAATCTTGAAATTCTCCTTGGTACTTTCTGTGCATTAGGAAAGACAGGAAATTCTGCAGAATTGGGCAAATACTCACTGAAATGTCTCTGGGTGAGTCAGACCTGATTTTGCTGGAGTACAGTAAATATCAGTTTATTTGCTGACACTTGTTATAATTAATGTAGGTTTGGAATACTTGCATGTGTATTCTCAGACCAAAGATATAGGAATGCTGGGAAGTTTGAATTATTACCAAAGGAGGAGTCCTTGTCCTTGGAGAATATTGAACATCTTTTCCCAGGTAGATTAAAAACTTTGTGAGATGTCTGAAGGGGATTGCTCTCATTTATGCTTGGGGTGCCCACTCTCTTACCTGAAGAACAGGTGGATTCGCTATGCTTGAAAACTGTCAAATGCTCCCTCAAATCCCTGTGTTTGCTCTCTGGTTTTGCCATGCCCAACAGGACCAGGCAGAAGGGTTTGCTCCCCAACTCTTCAATTGCTTTCTTTTGAAATGATGATTGAGCTCTTTGTTATGTACTTGTTAGTTCTTCATCCTCAGAGTTATCAGCCAGACTGGTTTCACAGGACAAGGCTAAGGGACTTTGTGTGGGTATAAACCCAAGATAAAGACTCACATTCCCTACCTCACTGATGTTGATTCATAAGCGTATTGCTACTATCTGCCTCTGCTGAAACCTGTTCTTGTGAAATATGGTTGTGAATGCAGAGCATCACCAGGAATTGCTTTATCTGAGAACTCTTCTTCCCAGTGCCCTGTACAGAAGTTGCAAGTCTGTGATCTGTTTCAGTATGTTCCCTGAGTAGTGGATTGCTTGGATGAATTATGTGTTTGAGCTGAACATGCGTGTAGTGGAGGAAGGCAAAAGGTAGTCTTAATTCCCCGTGACTTAATTAAAAGGTCACTGGTGAATGCTGTTGTAGGGAAACTTTCTGACATCGGTGGTGAAACTGCATCCTATGTTGTTGAGTCTGGGTTAAGTGAGGAAATGAAAGGAAACTTTTTTGCTTCATTTTGGTGGTCCAGGGGAAATGAAATGCAAGCTGCAGTAGCCTGCCATGGTTTAAACTCTTAATCAGCTTTTACTATCAGCTTAAGGTAGGCTTCATGTGATAATAGCTCTTATATGATGGAGGGATGTGGAGAAGCATGTGTGTGTAATGAATACAGGCTTTCTGGCTTTAAGCCTGAAGTTTCATGTGCTTGTCGTTTTGTGATCCTAGCAATGTTTTATGCCTAAGTTTCTTCAGTCCATTTCCTGTTTACTTTGTAGTTGAACCAACTGGATAACCAAGCCAAGAAGGGAGGGTGGGGAGGTTAATGGAGCAACAAAGTGCATAGTAGCTACCTCTTCACAGGTCATTAATTGGCAGTGTGCAGTTAGTATTGTAGCATAGACACAGAACTGTTGGTCACTGCAGTGTAAAGTTAAGCTCCAGACAACTTTGATGGCCAAGTCGCAGTGGAAGTGGTGTCTAAAGCATGTGCCTAGCTTTCCTTCCTTTGGGCAGACAATGTTGTCCACATTATGTATGGTTTCTTTCAGGATGGATTGACTGTCCAACAAATGCAGGGCTGTTCTTCCTGGATTTGCCTGTTAGCAGTTTATCTTGTAGCTTGGGTGCCAGTGCCTACAGGCAGAGCTGCTGTTCAGAGTGGTTGTGCAGTTGGCAAGTGGTGGAAGTTGCAAACTATGTTCTTGGAGCATATGGTGTTACCCTTGATGTCACAGAGGTATAAATAGTTTGTCCAAAAACATCTATTCTTGCAGCTTCTTGTCTTCCTTTGTTCTTTAGTCTTTTGATGACTTTGCATCTGAATGGGTAGGACACTGTGGTCCGTGATGGTCCTGGCCTTCTGGGCAGTCTTGTCACCGGGGTGCAGGGGGGAAGACTGACCTGCCTCAGGCACAAGTGCTGGCTGAAGTTCTGAACCCCTTTTTAGCTAAGGCCATACAGTGAAAGACAACTTTATGAATTCTCTTTTGCTTCAATGAAAGGATGAAGTTTGAAGCTTTCATGTCTGTGAGGGACTCGTATTTTGGAAGCATCAGAGTGGAGAAAAGTAGCTGTTAGGTTACTAGTGGAATTTTTTCTGTGCAGCACAGGTGCTCAGCCTCTGTTGCTTGGCATGAAATTTGTTCCCTCTCCAATACCTTGTTCAGTCAGATTCCATCTGTCCCGGTGGCACAAGCTCCCTGGAAGACCTCCTGCCTGAAAAACTTTAGAGTGTTGGCTGAACCAGTTGCTGCAGATGATGAAAATCTAAGGGTGAATTTGAAAAAAATGCTGAACTGGAATATGGGAAAATTTTTCTCTTCAGTTCCTATCCTTGACTTCCAGGTAGTGTGCTGGCAAGAAGTGCCAAGGACTTGACTTCTTTAAACTGCTTTTGGAGTAAACCAGTTTGTCTAGGGGACTGCTTTGCTCATCCCGGTGAAAGTCTATATTCATAATTAATTGTGATAATTGCTGAAGAGCAGTATTTGAAAGGTGCATAGGCTTGTTGGGTCTGTAATCTGAAAAGAACTGGTGCGAGTGGCTGTCCTGCTCTTGTCCTGAATGACTATAATCTAGCTCGAATACTGATAGATCTGTGTTCCAGTCTTGTTGCTGGTGATGCCAACACAGTCATGGAACTGGAGATTACAGCTATGTTGTATGTTGATGCATATGCAGATGTGTATATGCCAAAGTAACATGAGGGTTAAATAAAGGTAAATAAAACTATCTTCATCACAGCAGGAAGGAGGGCTCTGAGTCTGGGATACTAGTCTGCAGGCAGGCTGGAAAAGGCCAGCTCGGTTCCCACTTCTGCCTTGGTCTCTGTTGGGAACCTGGCTGAGTTGGCTGGCCTCTTAATGCTGAGGGTCCTTGCAGGGTAGCACTACCTTGCCCCATTGTGACTGAAAAGAAAAACGCACCCGAGACTTCTTCCTCCTGCTATCGCAAAAGCTGCTAGAGGAATGCCTTATGCTGAGGGTTTTTTTTGTGGGTGTCCAGGTATATGCCCTGGCCACACCTTGATTGCATGCTGGGGTCACATCCCTCTGTGCATTGCTCCCTCAGCTTGGTTTCCAAGGGGAAAAAAAGCCTGGAATTAGGTACATGGAGGGAGCCCAGTGCAGGTCAGCAGATTCTTTGGACCAGATACTCTTGGGGTCACAGCTTCAGCATGTACTTGTACAGTGTAGAAACACCCCTGGTTACCAGAAAATAATGTTGTGTGCTTTTTCAACAATGAAAGCTTAAAACACCTCGGCTTGGTTTTTGTTTGTGATTTTTTTTTTTTTTACCTGGCTCTCCAGGTGGTAGCTATGAATTTCATGACAATAGAAATGAGTCTCTCCAAAGTGAAACGCTTTAAATTAAAGGCACAAGAAAACCAGGTTACTTGATACTGGTGAGTGAGACTAGCAGCTTAAAAAATTAAAAGGCTCAGAGTAAGTTTTTATTGGGTTAAAATATCAGGTATTGTAAAATTCTGTGTAGTTGGTAGCGTGTCAACAACCTTTTAATAAGTTAGTTTCATAGGTGCTGATTTTAAAACTATGTTCTGTTATCTTTTGATATATTAAAAGCTGATTATTGCTTCCCATAAGCATTTTGTTGTTATACTTGTGGCTTTTTAATAGTGCTGTTGATTGCATAAATTAAATTGCAGTATTGTTACCGTTTTCCTACGATCCACTATAAGCAGATGGAGCAGAAACATTGCTGTTTTCAGCCACTTATAAGTAACCTGCTACAGTTATTTATTTTTTCCTGCATCCTGCTGTAATTATGCCTTCTTTCATTATCAGTTGCTGAATAATCTGCTGTTGCTTTCTCTCTCCTTTTCTGTGTCCTCCCTTAAAAGGAAAGTATGACACAGATCAAAAAAGGTGGGGCTTTGCAAGCTGAAGTATATCAAAACCTTCCTCTTTAAGTAATGAGTTCAGCAGGGTTGCTGGGGCATGTTCTGAAGATTCTGGTGAGTGTTTCACATTGGTATGTGATTAGGTTTTGTATTTTCTGTAGTTAGAGTATATACTTTTAATAGCCTGAAGCTGAGGTAGCTGTACTGCTGAAGTTTGACATCTTTTCCTTCTGAGAAAACATTTGCTTTAAACCAGTAGCTAAAATTATATTGATGGAAAAAGTGGTTAGAGGCATAGATTTATCTGAAACCTTTTTGAGCATGGAAGTTGGTCTTGCTTTTTTAGCTGCAGCCAAGTTGGCTCCAACTGGGAAAGCTTTTTATAGCCGACTGTAAAAACTGAAGTCTCTTTAAAACTAGTTATTTTTTGTTACTTTTTTTTTCCCCTTCAGTCGCTTCCAGGCTGAAGATTTTCTTGGATTATAGTCCTCCAAGTGCTATGGAAGTCATAATAGTCTTAAGTGGATTGTTCTGGTGTTTATCCAGTGATTAATACTCTCAAAATGTGTTCATTTGAGAAGGTTATGCTTTAATGCAGTAGTCTGTACTTTATTTATGTCTTTCTATATATTAAATGGATTGGAAATATGGATAATGAATTGCATTTGCCTGTTATGTAGACTGCAGCTAGGTCACTCAATTCATTATTTAAAGTATGTACAATTTTTGTGGTATTTCTAACACTTGTGAGGTTATTGGTTTTCTTTCATAAATATCAGCTAAACACCGGTAGCAATGCAGCTCTTCAAAACTTAGATTCAAAAATAATGCATAAGTCTTTCGGAGCTCCTCTGCCTCTTGCTAACTTTTTTTCAGTTTGTTTGCAACACATTCATTCTTATCAATTATTTACAGATGCAGTGAGACAGACCTGAAATCTTTAGTGTTTTGAATGAATAATTTAATGCCCTTGTTTCCATTTAATCTTTTCTCTGTGTAGTTATGTGTATGGTCACTCTTCTGTTGTTAAACTTACTAAGCATATCAACAAATAAAACTCGGCCAATAAATAGATTGCATAGATCCAAACCAAAATGCATTTCTCTCCATGGAACTCTTAGCTTGAATTCTAGCTTTTAAATCATCTTTACATCAAGCATCAGTCATAACAAATTAAAAGTGTTTGCTTACTGGGTTATTAGGAAACATGTCTCCCAACACACAATTGCCAGTCTTATCCAGCTAAAGCTTTAGTTTAATGGTAGCTGAAAACCTCCTTGTTTTTTGCTCTGTGTGTGTGTGTGTGTGTGTGTGTGCGCGCGTGTGTGTGTGTGTGTGTGTGTGTGTGGTTGGGTGTTTTGAGGGGGGGAATTTTACAGGAGTGACACAGTAGCCTCTCAATCATATTTTGTCTTGATTGTTACTAATGCTAACATTTTGCAAAGGCTGCATACTTGGAGTGTGGCTCTATCCATTCAGTTCCTCCAAGGTAAAACTCTGCAGGCATGTCTTTGTAGAAAAGGAACTGCTAGAGCTTTGGTAGCCACTTCTCTGCTCTGATCTTAGAGGATGGGTTTGGTGGTGGACTGGGAGCCCAGCCTGTTTCCAGTGATACCTGCGTATCATTGTACCTGTCCGTATATCTTAAGGCTGGAAAATAGTCCGTTTTTCTTCTGTCCTCTCATTGTGCAAAGTTTGCAATGTGCCAAGCTTGTGTCCTGTCTGAAGAGGGAAGGAGGCATCATGAAACCTTCAGGCTGCTGAATGAAACCTGTCATAATGCCAGCACTAAGGTCAGCTCTGTTACTGCAGCTTGTCCCTGTTTGGAAATGCATCATGAGACCTATCACTTTTTTATCAGAGGGCTGCTTGTTCACCAGGGTCCTATGGATCTGTTCTGCAGTCAGGGTCTCTGTCAGAGGAAGAGCAATGCTGGCCAAGTGCCTAAATGCTTCTCAGGTGGTTCTTTGGGCATCCTTTCATGGGTGCCAAGCAGTGAGGCTCTGCTGGCCTTAAAATGGTAGCTGCAATGGTCTTGGAATGGCAATTAGCAGAAATGATACTTAGCAAGCTGCTATCGCTTCATACTCGTAACGGGGCTCTGGGATGTGAAAATCAGGTGTTTCTGTAATAGCAAACTACTTTGACATTGTCATCTTTCATCTGTTAGCCTCAATTTCTCACCTGTAAAAGGTAGTCACACCGGATTGCTTTCTTTCGGTGTTCCAGAACGTATCTGTCAGGCAGTGTATTGTAAAGGAAGATGGGTACTTCGGAAATGCCGGTATCAACCAGATACGTTTGCATTCTCCCAAAGGAAGGAGATCTTTTCCTAAAGGTTTTGTTTCATAAAAGGAACTGAAATGCTTGCTGTTAACATAAACGTAACTTTGTTCTGTGCTTTGGGATGTGGCTTGAATGAAGTGATCTTCCTTCAAGGACAGAGAGACCAGTACAGGTGTCTGTTCTAGAGGGTAATTAAAACGCATTTGATTCCAGACTTCATGGATTCTTACTTAATGGGCAACTCCATTAGGTCTCAGTTCCAATAGATTTTGTTAAATTTCTTGTTAGAGGAGTGGACAGGGACATGAGGGATCTGTGTTGAGGTCCTGCAACTGTTGTAAGATTCTGGGGTACTGCTGAACCAGCTCCTTTTTGTATTGCGGTTCTTTTGTTTTTGTAATTGAAATGTTTCTTCTTAAGATCTTATTTAATTTGTAAATTGTAAATACACTGTGTTAGGGACTGTTCTTTGTCTGTAACTGTTGAATAGCACAAGTCTCCAGCTTGTTCATCAGAGAGATGGGGAAAGGAGGAGAGCTGAGATACAATTCGATTTACTGCAGTTAAGCATAGGATGGCATATATTGTACATTACTGTCTCAAGGCATGTTGACTGGGGTTTCTTTTAGGAGTGGGGGGGGGAGGAGGAAAGTCTGTGGGATATGAAATGGGAGAAAAGACTTTTTCTGAACGTTAGTTTCATATTTTAGAAGCCAACTAACTCTGTAATTTTTTACGTCGGATTTGAGTAACCCCCACTTTGTCCTCCCATGGCTCTAAGTGTCCTTGTTTTTTGTCTAGTGAAAGAAATGACTGTCGTAGTGAGCCTTCTTAATCTCCCCCTCCCCTTGCTGTTTCAGGTTTCTATGGGCACCATGCGACACCGAAGAAATGGCAATTTTGAGAGTTCCAGACTCCTTTATTCCAGCATGTCTCGCAGCATAGATGTGTCATGCAGTGACAGTGTGAGTATCTGGTACATCCTTGATAAGCTTGGGTATGCTCTTGGAAGTGGGTCACAGCGGTAATAAATCAGGTCATGTACTAACAGGAGTAGGCTTATTGATTTGTGGCAGTTTCCCCTTTATGGAAAAGTTTTCCTAGCCAGCAACCCTTCAAGCTGTAATGGTTCTTCCTTGAAGTAGTAAGAGTCTAAGGACATAGGCTGGATAAGGCTTGTAGATGGAGGTAATTGTCTTTTATTAACAGCACTGGTATAGTTGGAAAACACTGACAAGCTTTATACTGGAAAAGTCTGTCTTCAGAAAGCTTAATCTGTTTAAAATCTGAGGAAGGGTTTTAATGATCTTTCCTGACTGTACCAGCTGGACCCGTGAGATATCACTCTACTATGTAAACCCATTCTTCCTTTCAGGATAAGAAAGTTTGGTGAGTAATAACCTATTTACAGTGTGAAAGAGCAATTCCAAAGACCAATTCTGGACCAACAAGCCAGTATTTGGAATTGCGGTTACCCACTTGAGTGGTAGACTTTAGCTTGGATCAGAAAGTTGGGATGGGTACCATAAGAGATTGTGATAGTACTGTTGCATGCCAAAAAGCCTGTTTAGCCCTGTGTCCTCTCTTGCAGCAGACAGTGGTGGATCATGGAGAAGATGAGACTGTAGGGTTTTTTTGTTTTTGTTTTTTGAACCAGCTTTCTGCTCCACTGCCACATTCAGCGCAATAATTCTGTGGTTGGGTTATCTTTTGTGTGGAGAAAGCACTTCCCTTCAGTTTTCAAAACTCTGACCTGTGGGAACTGAGGGTTGTTCTCTCCTCATCATGTAACAATCATTAATGAATGTATGACTTTCCCTCCTGTCTTCCTTCAGTCTCAACTAAAGCAGAGTCCAGGTCTGTAATCTGTTCTTGTATGAAACTTTCCCATGTTTGTGTTCATTTTTATTGCCATTTTTGTCTCTTTCAAAGTGGTAGTATATCTGTTGTGACTGAGTCATTGTAACTAAGTATTCAGGTTTATTGTTGTAGAGAGCTGACACTGTGGCAAAATGTAATCTCTGTCCTTCTCCAGTAAGTTCTAGTCTTTGTTTTAACTTGTTAGCTGTTGAATACTGAGCCAATGTTTCCAGTGTTTATAAAATATGTTGAAAGGCCCAGATCTCTGTAGGACCCCACTGATGTTTTTCTTTGTTATGCGGTATGATTACTTACTCTTGCCAATTACATCCTGTTGTGATAAAACCCAAGAGGACTTAGTCTCCAATTTTATGGCAGCCAAGTGGGCGTGGGGTGTGTGTGTGTGTTGTTGTTTTGGTTTTTTTTTAATAACTTTTTGGCCCCTACCAATAGGACGGCTTATAAGCTCCTTCAAAAAACTTTGAATCAAGACGTGGTGGCACTATATGGAAGCTGGTGACTTTTACTGGTTTGCTTGATACCGTTGGGTGTGATGTCTGTAAGCACCTATCTGGTCTTTTCTGAAATGCTGCGTTTGCCACCTCTGTATATTAGACACTTAAGGGCTAATTTAGGCAATAGAGATACCCCACAGTGAGTAATTCAACTATTTTCCTTAGAGCACTTGAATGAATCCCTTTTGGTCCTTGAAACTACTGCTCGCTCTTAGTCGCTTCAGTTCTAAAATCCTTTTTCACAGTGCAGGTTGGGACAAATCCTCCAGCTCTTTTGCTGTAAAGAGGAGCTCCAGCTTCTTTACAGAACTTGATGGCAAAGCCAGACAAAGTAGAATTATGTTAAACATCCCTTTCAGTCCTCCATCATTTTCTGATCACAGCAATTCTCTGGCAATTTTCTTTCTTCTGATGTGCTTTAAAGAGGTCTAATGACTAGTTCTTATGTCTTTAGCATGTGACAGCTGCTGCAGCCACCCCCCCCCCCCCCCCCCCGCTTTTTTGTTCCTACATCATTGTGATTTTTACTGGCTAGTTATGTTCTTTTTCATATTCTTTGTTTTGGGTATTATACTCCTTTTTGAAGGATGTTTTTTCACTTGAAATAACTTCATTTAAGTGCTGTTTAACTATCATTGTTCTGTCAAAATGGTAAGCTGTAACTGTATGTCTTCCCTTTTCATCCCAAGTGTCTGCTGTAGTTCTTGGATTGCGAATCCAAGCAGTGTTTAAAAACAAATAAACCCAAGTATTAACAGCAGGTGAGGAAACTTTTTGCTTTATAGCTTGCTGAGGCAGATTAATAGTAAATTTGCATCTCCTGAGTTCCAAAGCTTCCCCTGAACTCTAAAGGCAGTTCTTGTGTAGTGTTCAATTTCTGGAATTTAAAAATTAGTATGACAATTAATGGTTAAACAAGCTGGAGACATCTTGCATTTCACTGAGCTCACTTAAAGCATGAGTTCAGTTGCTTAGGCTTCCTGATTTTTTTTTTTTTTTTTTTTTTTGTATTGAGTTAAAATAGCTTCTGCCTAAGAGGATGTTTATTCTCTTGTTCCAGGGAAGAAGTGGTGTTTGAAATACTGTTCTTAAGCACTATCTAGACCAGGGTTAAACAACTGTTTTGAAAAGTATTGCCAGTTTTAAGTTCTGCATGTTATTTGGAAACATGATAACACATGCAAATGGCAATGCTCTGTAGTTTAAGCCTACTGTATTGTGCCACTGAATTCAAGTGGGGTGTTTTCTGTGTGGCTGTTCTGGGTTAAATCTGCTGAAATCCAAACAGAGTCTCCACAGATTCTTAGGGAATCAAGCAATAGTAATTTTTTTTTTTTTTTTTTCTGTTCGAGATTTTGGGGGTAGGGAAACCCAACCCTCTGCCTTTTTAATATAAATTATGCTTAATACATACCAAAATACTGATATCAGATGTGTTTTTTGGAATTCCTGTCTATAATTTTTAGTAGTCTTTTGTGACCTGTAGACTCCAAGCAGTGCTTTCTAGCTGCCCTTCACCATCTGCTTTGAGAAAAGAGACTTGTGGAATTGCACTGGTTTTACTTGGTATTTAAGTTGTCTATGTTGTTACTGAGGTCTGTGCTCTATTATAAGTTACTAGAAATAAAAATATCTTTCTTTTTCTTCCTTCCAAGGATTTGGTCAACTTCATTCAAGAAAACTTTAAGAAGAGAGAATGTGTCTTTTTTACAAAAGACACTAAGTCAACGTAAGTAGATGCTTTGCTTTACAGGATTTGGGACTGGGAAATGAGAGTATTTCTACCCGTTTCAGAGGCTAGGGAGGCATATTTTTCCCAGACTTTTGTGTTAGGATTCTGAATCAGGCAGTGCAACCTCACCTCAGTCCTGCTTGTACAACTCCTTTCGTTGTCACTTCTTGTTTGGTTTGTTTGGATATGGCTGAGGCTTTCTTGAGCCATTGTTGAAAGAGTTGGAGGTTGTGGTGGTGGGAGAGGCACCACAGAGCGCTTCTCCAAGCTCCAGGCTGTGTCTGTAGTTGGTGTAAAAACTGGAAATGTATCAATTTTCAAGATGCTCTGCAAGTAACTTCATGCAACATCAGAAATCAAAATCAGAAAACCTTCATGCCAGCTTTGCCTGGATACCTTCCAGTAACTCTGTTACAGAGAGGTTTTTATATCAAATTCCCTGTTTGCAGCATAATTGTGGCAAGATACAGATGCTTTTAGGGATGCATTACCAGCACTAGTGTTGGTATATTACAATTTTGTATGTATCAGAAGCTTGCATAGTTTAAAATTTCCTTTGAAGCCCAAATACAGAAACTCCATGCGCAAGTCTTTATGGGAGAGAGATGCAGTCACTACGTTTTGTTCAGATCGATCTTCCTTTAAGATAGGGTATTATCTTTGCTCCATATTCAGGTACAAGTACTTATATGAGACAGACTTGAGGACCAGAATGTTGCTGGGACTTCAGTTTCTTTTTATCTCAGGACAAAAGTGATCAAATTAATGCAGCTTGGAAGTCCTAATATGGAACGCTCTGTGTCCTCAGTATCCTCATTCTCCTCTAAAGCTATGAGGTAAAAGGCCTCAGAGAGGGAGGGGAATTTGTCTCATCTCAAAAAAGTTTTACTTGGGATCCTCTTCTGCCACTAAAAATGACATCTGGAAAAGGGCCAGTGGAGGACAGAGAGCTGGTTCTTATCTCTAAGTATGCAGGTTCATACATAATACTGTAAAACCTCCAGCTTCTCTTCAGACAGCGATTAGATGGCAGCGGTTGCAGGACTGAATCTTCTCCATAAGCAAGAAACACAGGGAGTGTTGCGAGTTGGTCACTTGAAGGTACTTGATGTTCTTGAAGTCTGTATACCTAGATCATTTATGAAGCATTCTGGCAGGTGCCAAGGATTGATCTTTTATTGTAGTGTGCTGTGCCGCACTTTTCTTCTAGTCCTTTCATAGCCTTAAGAGACTGTTGTTCTCTGTATGCTTTTGCTTGTATTTGGATCCTGCAGCATCTTATAAATACTGTCACAAAGGCTGTCCTGGCAAAAATCTGGTTGAAAGCACAAGAACAAAAAGAAAACATTTACACCTAGCAGATTTGCAGCTGATGAGGTCACTCCTGGTGTTGTCTGATGCAGAGTTCTGTACCTTTGCTTCACCTCTGTGTTCAGTTGTAGAGTTTCACACTAGTTGTAGAGTTTCTCATATAGAAAAGGCCCGTCCAGAAATGTCAGCTCATCTCCCAGCACAAAATGTTGTCCAAGATGTATTCATCTCTGTTTCACAGTGCGAGTTACCACAGAATCATGTTGGAGGAGGAGTCACATGGTTATATACTGGTCTTAGCTGTTGATCTGTCACTTAGCAGATCAGTAGAATCTTGTGTATAATTATTACTGTAATTTCATCTGCTGCTTAGCTTGTTGTAATGAGTTTGTGTGACCTTGCTCACAGATTCCTGCTTGCTGTGACTGCTATTGTAGGTATACCATATTCCATAAACTCTAGATTTGTCCCAGAATAAAACTTCTTGGAAATGTGCTGCTTGAGCAGAAAGACACTGCACGTGTTTTGAAGGCGATACCAGTTGTGAATACTCTGTCTCTTGTTAATAAAATATCAATTACCGACAGAAACGAGAACTTAAAGGTGTTCACTGTGGGATTTCGTGCCCATTCACTCTTCTTCCAGGGACAACTTGTGTAAATGTGGATACCCTGAAAATCAGCATATAGAGGGCACTCAAATCAATAACAGCGAGAAATGGAATTACAAGAAGCACACCAAGGAACTTCCTACTGATGCCTTTGGGGACATTCAGTTTGAAAATTTGGGGAAAAGAGGAAAGGTAAGTGGTTGTGTCGAGGGTATTTGTAAGGCCTCTATTGGGTGTGCCATACTCGGAATCCTGAATCCAATGCCAGTTGAAGCCTCTGGAAAAGCAGGGAAGGTGAGGCTAAAGTAGATTTTATTCTAATGGGAGTGGAAGGAGTTTGGTTGCAAAGCAGGCAAGCTGGTTTCTCAAGCCCTGATATTAGGTAGGAAAAAGTAGTTTCTTTTGTTATTTGCTTCATAGGCTGATGACGGGGTTAAAGAGAGGTTATCTATTTCCAGATGTAGTAAAAGAATGGGTGAATGATGGCGATGCTCAATTTTGTGTGTGTATGTGTGTAGCTAGTTGTATTGTAATTGCCCTATAATACAATTCTGAGTGGAGTTAGGAGGGAATAATTTAAACTAGACCTGTGACTTCCCTCACTGGGACTCTGCACCCCAAGTGTATCAGTGTACAGTTGCAGTAGCCATTTTGTGGTCCTCATTTATACTGAAATCCGGTGTCCCTGGGGAAGAGCTTAGCACCTTTTTGGCTATCTTTAGTGGTGCCTGCCCTTGAACCCGACATGATAAGCTCTAGTGCCTGAGTGATCAGACTCCTGATAAAGAGGCTTTGTTCCTGACTTTGACTTCAACACCAAGTCAAGGTTGTTTCTTGGAATGTCGTTTTATTTCCTTTCCACCATGGACTAACTTGTGCTTGGGAAAGAAGATGGTGCTAGGGTGCACACCAGTGCAGCTCTTCAGGCTGGTGCGTGTTACACATGCTTTTCCTCTGAAGGTACAGTGGGATACATAAACTGATAGATAACCAAAGGGATTTCACATCTGTAGGGATGTAAAACCTGTTTTCTGAGGATCTGTGCTCCTAAATACATGTGCCTGCCTGATACTCCAGAAAATCCTCTCTCGTGCTTCATAATGGCTGTAACCTTGTGCCTGGGATGTCGTTCAGTGCCCCTCTCAGAACTTGCTGGCCACTGCCCTATTTTCCATTCCCCCCTTCCTCCCTGACTGTTCTGTGTGCAGATCATCACTATCTGCAGATATACAGTGTTCCCTTTTCATACATTTGTAGCTATGTCTTTGCCTGGGCACTTTGAAGGATGAAGGGGGATGTCGGAATGGGGCTTATGTGCCTCACAGATTTAGAGAATAATTTCGGTTGGAAGGGGTCTGTAGAGGTTACCACTCCAAACTCCTGCTCAAAACATGCCCAGTTAGGTCAGGTTGCTGAGGGCCATGCCTGGTTGGATTTTGAATATCTCCAAGGGTGGAAATCCTACAGCCTCTCTGGGCTGCTGGCCCAGTGTTTGAGCATGATCGAGGTGAAAATCAGAATTTCCTGTGTTGTAATTAGTGTTTGTTGCCTCTTATCTCTTCACGGTGCACTTCTGAAAAGAGTCCAACTACATCTTCAGTACGCCCTCCTATCTGATAGTTGTAGACTGCAATAAGATCCCCCTGTGCCTACTCATCTCCAGGATGAATAAACCCAGTGCTCTCAGCTTCTCCGTACATGTCCTCTGCTCTAGCCCCTCAGCCACCTTTGTGGCCTCTGTTTTGATTCACTCCAGTACGTCCATGGCTGTCTTGTATTGTGGAGCCCAGAACTGCCTACAGTATCCAGTTGCAGTCTCACACCTCTCCTCATCAGTTTGGGCTTTCTTAAAGTGTTCCACCAAAGTCCTGTGTCATTGTCGCACTGAATGTAGATCAAATATATGCAGTGGATTCCCAGTGCAGTTGCTAGCTCCCAGAGGGAACAAGGGAGGACCATCAGTTAAGGTTATGTTGGTGGTGTTTAGCCTCATATCTGCTGTGGTTTGGTGAAGTAGTGAAGGTAGATTTGCTGGAGGTGTAAGATATCAGTGAAACTTCAAAGGTTTTGTTCTATTCCCCTAGGACTAAAGGTTGTCAACCATACTTACACTGATTCAAATAGTTTCTGCATTTGTTGATGTGCATTTCAGCTTAATGCTACAGTGGTGTAAGCTGATGTATATATTTACTGAAAGAAAAAAGGATTTGGTTATTGCAGCATTTCTGAATTCCCAAAGATTAAATGTTGTTTACTTAGGTTGTTTTTCCCCCACCACCACCTTGAGAGCCAGTTTGTCTGTCTGTATTTGTTTCATGAGGACTCTCAAGGCTACTGTGTGTGTTTCAGAGCTTGCTTTGTTCAAATACTGTATGTAAGCCTGCTAATCCATCCCATTGACATGTTGGCCTGGAGTTATGCCTCTGTTCCAGATTCTCATTCACTACACTGTAAGGCACCCACTGGACTCAAATGTTACAAAATATATTGTTAGTCTCTTACAAAGCGGGGATAACATCAAGCCCAAAGTAATCTGAGAACTGCAGATGGTTAGCAGTAGATAATAGGAAGTTTTACATCCATCACAGCACTTCTTAGGACAGATGAGTGACGAGTGCTGTGACATAAATGTTAGATTATGTTAGAATTGTCTTACTCATGCTGTCTTATTTCTGCAGTGTTGCTCAGTACCTTCAACATCCAAGAACACTTTAGTTGCTGTATTTCATGTTCTGGTAGCGTTCAACCTGAAATATGCTTCTCCTGATACCTTTCTGACTTCAGCTACCAAAAGAACTTGGCATCACCTGTTTTGAGGAATGGATTACTGTCAGGTTGTGCTTGAATTTTTTAATGCAAATTTTTTGTGGGAATTGTGAAAAGTGCACCACCTGGGTATACCAGGAGATGGCACCATTGTATCTCAAAGAAATACATTCAGAGTTC
Source organism: Dromaius novaehollandiae (assembly GCF_036370855.1). NCBI lineage: Eukaryota > Metazoa > Chordata > Aves > Casuariiformes > Dromaiidae > Dromaius > Dromaius novaehollandiae. The sequence goes on from NC_088104.1 coordinate 46,086,276, forward strand.
AGAAAGCAGCTGAGCTGAGGGTTTCACCTAACTTCAGTAAAGCCTCACCAAGGATGTAGAGCTAGGAGGTCTGGGATTTATACTTGCTGGTGCATTGAATGAGGCTGAGGTGTAACTGAGGCATGTTTTGCAGTTATGCACATTGGTGATGTGTAAGAGGATGAGAGAAGTTGTACAGGCAAGTCAAGTCTAGTATCTTATTTGTTATTTGCTTTATATAGGTAAAAGCAAGTTATTCAATTGGAAACCTTAACCGTTGATGGAACAAGTATATTCATACAGGTACAGGGTACTTTGTCCATGTCATCAGTGGGGCTTAGAGCCTTGTGCAGGGGAACTGCCTTTGAATTACAGAACAAACAAGATTTGGTATTAACAGCAGGAAGTGCTCAATCCTGACAGACTGTGGGGTGAGGGCTGTGGGAAGGTTTGGGTCCTGAGCTTGAGAGTTTAGTATGCCAGGCTACAGCACTTGTACTGTTGTATAGAAGCCAGCTGATCCATGAGTGCCATGGCCTGCAGTTACCTCCTTCTTCCACGCTTAGGTTCCCAGGACCATCAGACCGTGCTGGGCACAGACATTGCAAAACAGTTTTTGCTGGCATGTGTAGCAAACTCAAAATCTGAGGTCCGCTCATCCTGGAAATACAATACTTGTCTTGGTCTCAGTGGCCTGCAGCTGGGATAGCACGTGGTTTTGTGTCCCACTTCGCCCCTGCCTTGCAGTGCTGTGAGTTCCCTTGGCCTATATCTTATGCCAACATGCCAAGCGTTGAAAGGTGAGGATGGAGGTAGAAGACTCCCCTGACACTGTCCTGTTACTGGCATTCTCATGGCAGTGCTTGTTGTTGCTGTGGGGATGGCTCGCCAGCTCTGCAGAGCAGTTAATGTTTCTGGCAGGCTCCCCTCTCCCATGGGGGATGGTCCCCTGCAAAACACCCAAGGCTTCATGCAGTCGATGCTTCTTAGGCAAGAAGCTGTGCGAGTCCATTAGTTCTGCATAGCTGCCTGGCTCTTCTAGCCTGCCTGTGTGATGTTATTTGTGCTGTCCTGGGCCAAGCGCAATAGTTAGTCCTGGGAACCCTTCCTGGAATAGGTGAGTATTTTCTTCAGTTCAAGTTAAATGCCTCTCAGGATATAGGTATTTGTTCCTTGGATTTATCCCGTAGTTTTGCTCCTCTGTGAACACTGGGCAATGTATACAAAACAAATGCACTGTGATTCAGGGCTCTCAAAAGGCTATCACACTAAACTGCTAACAGTGATGAAATTGGGATGGGGACTTTGAATAACAGCAAAAAAAGCTAGAGAGCCTCTTACATAAATGGAGAGACAATAGGTCCATATGAGACTTTTTTCTTTTTTTTTAATCTACTGTGCTTTGTGGCATCCTCATACAGCGTTCAAGCTGCAGTACAAATTTGAACAAGTTATTATAATGTGTTATGCTTAAAATGCTGTTATATGGTATAAGGGTATATGTTATGTTAGCGACACCATACACAAATTCTGGGTTTGGTGTTTATTAATAGTCTAATTGATATACAACTGTAATTACAACAATATCAACACTAACAATCTAAACTAAGACAGTTAAGTGTTAACAATACAGTTAAAATTGTTATACTCAAAATGTAACAGTAGCTTCCCCTTGCCTTTGGTGTTATGATCACGCTTCCAGTGTTGTTCTGGATCACAAAGTCAGCATTTTTGCCTACCTCTAGTGGAAGGAGGGTTGTGAGCCTTTTATGACGTCTCCTGAGGTCTCTGAAGGGAGGCTTTTGATGCTGGCTGTTGGAATCATGGGGATCCCATCCTCCTTAATCTTGGGTGCACTTGAGGCTGCTTTTTATAGGTTTTTGCAGCAGTCTGTTATGCTCATTCTTTTCATTGGTTCTCAGTTAGTAGTTTTCTGCTTTGTTATTTCTAAAACTAGTGTTATCTGACTCACAAGGTTGTACTGGAATAGTATCCTTTATTGACTGTTGCCATTTGTTTTTGCAGACTGGGCCCTCTTTCATCTGGTGTCTGCATTCTTCCAAGCCATGTTTTATTCTAGAGTCATAAACTGTTCAGTCACCTCAGAATAACTCCTTGTTTTCACTATAAACTAAAGCTAAAAGCAAATGTAAATGATAGTTACTGTACTGCTAGACAATTGCTATTACAGCTAAAATCAGCTCCAGCCAAGACAAACCCAAACAAATCCTGAGAAACTGTACTCTGTTCAGTACAAAGCCTGTAGACTTTTACTGGTAATGGCAAAAATCGTATTTCCTGGGTTATACAGTTTAGCTTCTGCCAAGTTCAAGATGTACGTGGCAGAACATGATAATGCAACCTCAGCATGGCAAACCCAAATACCCCACTGACCAGGGGACAGGAGATGCGGGTTGCAGTTTTGGGGCTGAACCTGGAAACTCTGGAGTTGGGAGATTGTAAGGCCAGCAGCTACGGTCTTTGTTACGCTGCTAGTCTGACTCTACCACTTAGTTCTGCTCACAGTAAGATCATACCTTATCTCAGGACCTGAGCACTGACCTCTCAAGTGAGAAGAGAGCTTTGCAAGCCCTAGTAATGGGTGCCTGGCTGTAGGGACAGGATAAAGATGCTTTAGAGGAAGAAACACGTACTCTGCTTCTTCATCCGTTTGCCTTTGTGTAGTGGCTATTGGGATGATAGTCTGTACATTACAGAAGCGAATGCAATTCCTGGTTGGTTCCTAGCTGTCACTATTTATCTCTTATGTTTATTTTCTTGTTTTCTCTCAACCAAGTACATTCGTTTGTCATGCGACACAGACTCTGAAACACTCTATGATCTCATGACTCAGCACTGGCACCTGAAAACCCCTAACCTCGTCATTTCTGTCACTGGGGGTGCGAAGAACTTTGCACTCAAGCCCCGGATGCGCAAGATATTCAGCAGGCTGATCTACATAGCCCAGTCCAAAGGTAAAGACTTGCAAATGTGTCTGTGTTACTTTATTGCTTTCAGCTACTGTAGACGCAGTAGGGAAGGAAAACAGATACCTGAAGAATGTGCATCAAGACATGAGTTTGGGCAGTTGACACCTGGACCCCTTTTATTGGCTTGGTTACCTAATGACTGTGGGTGTGATAATACCACCTGGCAGGTGAAGTACCTTGATGGATGTCTATTTTAATGTTTGTTTGGAGGATACCTTCTGCTTCTTCAAGCCCCTGAATAATGAGATAACTGAATATAATAATAACTAAATAAATGAGTACCCATGAACTTAATTATAGCCACTGAAACATAGGAAAGGTAACAGGATTCCCTGGACCTCATGATGTCCTCTGTTAAACTTGCAGATGAACTTTGGTCTGGTGCCACTGCCTTTCTGCTTAATGGAGAGAGAGAAGGGCATGGTCTACTGAGTATCATTGTGACTTGCATTTCATCTGAGATAAACAGCTGGTTTTAGCAGCCTTGGCTGCATAAGCCTGCTGGAGGAGAAGCTCAAAGGGTCAGCAGGGAGGCAGAGCGTTCAGTTTGTTTCTGCCTGTCTGGTGTGCTCCAGGCAAACATGATCTAGCAGTTTGGAAGTAACAGGGTTGAGAGCTGGTCATCAGGAGCGCCTGTGGTAATGTAAAGCAAGTTGTGCAGCATATCTTTTGTATTTAACTGAAGAATAAATGCCTCTTCTGAGGCCTCAAGAGGGAATTGGTTTGTGGTATCTCACTGATAATACCTTATGAGGATGGGTATTCTACTCCATCCTCCCATGTTACTGCGTATTATCCCCAGGGGCCTGGATTTTCACCGGAGGCACGCATTATGGGCTGATGAAGTACATCGGGGAAGTGGTCAGAGACAACACCATCAGTCGGAGCTCAGAGGAAAATGTGGTGGCTATTGGCATAGCAGCCTGGGGCATGATTTCCAACCGAGAAAGTCTGATTCGCAGTGGTGATAATGACGTAAGAAATGTATACAGTTCTCTGGTGGGGAAACCAAGAGAAGATTCCTCTTTAAATTATACAGATCATGTTCCTGATTGACTACTACTGTTAGCATTAACAGTGCCTGTGCTCGGCTGGTGCTATTGGCATGTGATGACTGACGTGAGCGGTCAGTTGAGATCTCCACTTGTACTTTCTGGTAAAGCAGAGCTAGGCAGAAGTTCTTCCAGTGCAATGTTTCTGTAGAAGCATGTCTATTTAACCTGGCCTGCTGTGTCCTAAACAATTCAACTCGAGGCCAGCTTTTCCTTGACGTACATGGCAGTGAGATGAAACACTAGGTGCCTTTCCCAGAACTGGAGGGACCTAAAGTGTTCTTATGTCCAAGATGGCTGCGCATGTCAGGCCTGGCGGGGAGACCAGCATGTGATTTTGGCTGTGGGCTTAGCCTGTGAGTCTATGTGGAAGTTCACCTGCTCCAATTTCATGCCTGACAGAATCAGTTAGGGAATCACCTCTTTCAAGGTTATTCTAGCCGTTGTGAAATCCCTGCACAGTAACCCTCAGTGGGATTTCCTATCAGCTAAGAAGTATTAGATCTGCCACTGCTGTTAAGGATCTTGCTCATCCAATATTATTAGTACCATCTGTCAGATATACCAGCATAGTTGCCCTTATCTTTAGTCTACTAGATGTTATAGAACTTGTCTAAAAAACCATCCTACTAGTTAAAGGAAAACAGTTGAATTTACTGAGGGGCATTGAAAGTAGGTTTGCCACAGATCTAATGCTTCCCATGGCTGAAGGAAGCATGCTGGAACTGGGACTGCCAGTGAGCAGTGTCTTGAGGCAGGAAATTTATAGACCCCTAAATAATGGAGAATAATTGGTGGCTAGGAATTCAGCTGTCATTGGCTTGCTCTGCCCCTGGATCTCTGTTAAACACACTGCTTTTGATTCTAGGGGTACTACTTGGCCCACTATATAATGGACGATCTCAAGAGAGACCCTCTCTATTGCCTGGATAATAATCACACCCATCTCTTACTGGTTGATAATGGCACCCACGGGCACCCAACAACAGAGGCAAAAGTACGAACTCAGTTAGAAAAGTACATTTCAGAGCAAGTTATCCCAGGTAAGCGTGGATGTTGGGCTGCAGACCTCCTTCTCCATAATGTTTGCATGCGTTGGGGCTCATTCTCAGAGTTTTTCTGGAAATGAAAAAATAGTACGTGGTAGCCCTTGGATGCTGAGCTAGAAGGGATGTTATCTGCATTGCTTCCTGAGCACCTTCTGGAAGTACTAGTCTTCTTGATATCAATACCTTTCCCCTCATCTTCTTTTGTGTATGTGTCAGTAGCCTGCCACAGTCCTTTCTGGGACTTGGTGAATTATCTGTTTCAGCATTGCAGTCCTTTCCTCTTCTTGCTTGGCTGTCTGTTTTTTGGAGGTTGACCCTTGACTTCTGCATATTTCCCACCTGGAACTGAATTCCAGGTAGCTCAAGCACAACTGTGCAGGAGCTGAAGTAAGGCTTTTCCCAAAATAGTCATTTGCGAGTGCGATTGATCCATCTGCAGCCTGGTTCTAGATCATCTCCCTTTCTCTGCCTCTGCCCCTTCTTTGCTAGGAAGGAAAAATCAAAGACCTTGACAGAAAGTTCTTAATTAAGTTCTTTTTGACTGCCTGCTTCAGCTGAAGCATACTTACTGTTAGTCATGATGAAACACCCAGACCTATGAAACTTGGTACATTTCTTAAAAACATTAACTTCTAGAGTCATAGGATTCTTAGCTTTTCTTTACAATTGAAAATATAAAGAGTCAGAGGTTCTTAATCTTCAGCTTGCAGTAAGAACTTTGCATCTAAATTCAAAATGGTCAAATCAGTAGGTAAACTGAACAAAATCGTATGTTTGGGGAACTTTGGAGCTTGTAACGACTACGACTACTAAGAGGAAAAAGCATGTGTTGAGAGAAGGGTGTCTGAGGCCAGTTTAGGCAAAACGTTAAGCAAAAATGAGTTTCCATTAAAAATAGAAAAGCTGTTAATAGATTTGACAATCAACAGTAAACTAGCATCAGAGTGTCTTCACGAACTGCTTGGAAATTCTTTAATCGTAGTGAGGAAAACGAGTTGTTCAAATGCATTGATTGGTTGAATTTTCTCCCTTTTTGTTTTGGCATGTTTCACAGAATCTAATTATGGTGGGAAGATTCCAATTGTATGTTTTGCCCAAGGCGGAGGGAAAGAAACTTTGAAAGTAAGTTTATTTCTTCATTTATTTCCAGAAGAGTAGAGACTTTGTTTTAACGTTTAAGATAAATTACTCCACAAGCAACATGATAAAGTGGCCAGTCCTACTATTCACTGAAGCTTGCCTGGCCCTTGCTATAGATAGACACTGTTTGCAATTGCATTTAAGCTTACCAAATTTGTTTCAGTTCAAGTTTTCCGTGCAAAATTTCTGCCTCAGGCTGAAACTCCTGGAAAACTTTTGTCTGGGACAGTTCATTTCTTTCATAAAAAAATTCAGCATAAAAATGTTTTATTTCTGGGTTTTATGAGCAGCAGTCAGGAGAGTCTTTGTCAGCCATGTAGCTCTTGATGCTTTTGTGTAAGTTTTGGTTTGGAAAAACCTGGCTTGGACGTGCTCAGTAGAGATAAGTGTTTGCTTATAGTAAGTATTCTGGGAAAATAAGCTGATGCTGGAAATATTCCAATTAGAGCTCACTTGAACCTACCTGTTATTGCTGCTGCTGAGAGCTGTGGGCTACACCAGCTGAACAAGGCAAGAAGGCTGTCTTTATGCTGACCCTTCTGAGCCTAGGTGGGAAGGACACAGGCATGAAGACGATGAACAGAATGGAGGAGGCAGATACCGAAGTTTCCTGAAACAGGATGTCTAAGTGATGCTGGAAGGGGGAAAAGGGGCAACTTCTAGGTCTGGATGTGGGTTAAAAAGCAGCATTGTTACTTCCTCCTCCATCCTAGCAAGAGTGCAGACGGGTGGCCTGAGCAAGGAAGGTGGGACTGATGGAGCAAAGGGGGCCTGGGGCCAGGGGCTTCAAAGTGAGGGAATCTGAAGTCTGGCTCTGTTGGGAAGGAACAGCAACAGTGGGTGAGGAGGAGACAGATCTGACCAGCAATGACAAGAGAAGCTGATATAGTCTGGACTGAAGGACCTTGAGGAGGCACTGGGAAAAGGGCCTGGGTTTTGCAAGAGAATAGGAATCGATGAAGAGAGCGTGTCAACATTTATGAGTTAGTGAAATTGAAGCAGAATGATTTTTAATAATTACCTCTTTTGAAGAGGTGGTCTTGATACTAATCGTTCTGACCAGACCTATGCTTTTAATATTGACGCTAATGAAATTGGTTTGCCTGTCAGGATGACAAACAGTGTGAATTCTAAGTACAGTCCCTGTTATTGCTTCAGTGCTAGCATTAATCAATTAGTCTAAACTACTCAGTGAAATATCAGATCATGACCTCAGCCTCTCTGTGGGTTTCCCAGGTTTTCCAGTTCCATTCACGTGCTCGGTTTTAGCTTTGCCCACAGGTAGATCATGGATGAATACAGATCCTGAGTTAAGTATGCTAATCAGAGGTTAATGGAAAGCATCTATTCAGAGTTTAGAGTGATGCTTTGCTACAAATGACATGTTGAATATGTCAGCTTCCTTTTGGTTCCAAATTGCCAGCATTTGAGAGGATTTAGCCATCACTAAAGGATGTTTTTTTCTGTATGCCGTGCAGCATAGTCAGTCAGGCAGCCTTATGAGTTGCATGTATGCTATGGAGAGCCCTCAAAGCCATTATTGGCAAATGATACATAACACAGATACGTTAGTTATCTAATCAAAATGAATAAAACCTGCATCAGATCGAATGCATAAATTCCCATCAATAAGTTACTCTGAAAAGTGACCAGATGATAGTTCAACTAAGGCTTCATGCCAGTCTCTTGGTTACTTATCAATGCTACTGGTACACTCAGATATCGGTATCTGGCTTCCTGATCGCTTAGAGGTGAAGCCATCTTCTCCAGAACTGGGCTGAATCTCTGATCAGTCCAAAGCAACGCAGTAAATGCCATGCTGCAGGTGTTTTTCCTTGCCATGCCGTAGTCCTAGCAGTGTCAGCCAGGAAAGACTCTCTCTTTCTATGCTTTTGTGCCTGATGTTTGACAGCAGGAATCAGCTTTAGCAGAGGAGAAGTGAAACTGTTTCATGTTTCTGTTTTAAAACCCCTGAGATGTACAACATGCGCTGTAGCTGGGCCTCTCTTAAGAAAACCACTTTGATTCAGTTGTCAAGAAAAAACGTATTTCTCGTTTCATATATCTGTTGTCCAATTGGAAGGTGCAATATGTGTTTGTAATTTGACAGCTCCAAGTTAAACTTTTTTTTTGTGAAACTGCCTCTGAATCTCTCTAGACAGCTGATAGATGTTCTGTATTTCCTGTGGTTGATCATCACTTGCATTCATTCTTTTTGTCCAGTTTGCTGGTGGGCAGCTTATATTTCAGTGACGGTGTTCTTGATAGTAATGAGGCAAAGGAAATAAATGTCTCCCCTTGTGGTGTTTGTAGCATACAGGTTAATGTTTCTTCTGTTATTATTTCAGCACTTTTTCTTTCTTTCTTTCTTTTCTGATGGTTATGTAAGCAGTGTATGGTGTTATATGAGAAATCATCTAAGTAGCTACTTGAAGATTTTTGACGATATTAAGAGTCCAGTATTCTCGTGATGTTAAGGAAATGATCTCTGTGTGAGAGACTGCTGCTTGTATCGCCAACAAATAAAGCAGGAGCCCTTGCCTCTTAAGCAATGCCTGCCATAGAAGTGGTTGTAGATGGGCAGTGTTGCAATGTGTCCTGAATGCCTCTTCCACTTGGCAGTTTTCCTGTTCTTCTGATCAGCTCTAACATTTGGCAGATTGTGATATCGGTCCCTTAGCATCTGTGGGGCTCTTTACAGCCCTGCGTCATTTGATAGATGCTGTTTTTAAAGAGTTAGCATTGGTAAAGTATCGACTGGAATTAATGAAAATACTGTTCTGGACCATGGATTTCTGTTTCACTCAACCTAAGTCAAATCTGAAACTTGAAGGCTTTCTTACTGAATAGTAGCCTCAAAAAAACAGTCATGGTTCAAGTGATCATCTGTCCCTCTTTGTTTCCCTAGTCTATCAACGTGGCCATCAAGAGTAAAATTCCCTGTGTTGTGGTAGAAGGCTCTGGCCGGATCGCTGATGTTATAGCTAGCTTGATGGAGGCAGAAGGCACTCTTGCTTCTTCATGTGTCAAGGAGAGCTTGCTCAGGTTTCTGCCTCGCACCATTTCAAGGCTCTCAGAAGAGGAGACTGAAAGTTGGATCAGATGGGTAAGTGTGTGCTACTGCAGAGAGCTGGCAAGGCTGAAAGTTGGTGAGGGGTAGCGGGGGAGAAAAAAAGGGGTCAGCACCCTGTGATTTCAAATTCATGAGTGTTATCATCTGCTAGTACCCTGATAGGTATTAGCAGAACTCCTTGTCACAAGATACCCATGAGGTGTGGCTTGACAGGATTGACATGGGGCAGAGCACCCCGGATTTAGTCCCTGTTGTGATCACATGTGTAATTATGTATTATGAGAGGGTTTTTCAGAGACTGGGGAAACTAGAGAGCTGAGGAGAGCATGTGCTGTCTTGGGTTGCTTGGGCCAGTCTCAGGAAACTGTTCTGACTCTCTGGTTACCTGACCTTTGGATGGACCTGTTTTCAGATACATTTCTGCTCCCCTTAATAGGGGCAGAAAAAACTAAACTCAAGAAAATCTTAACGCTCAGTTATTTTTCAGAAGTTTTGTTCCTAGCAGCACTTCAGCTCAGTGAACAATCCATTAACTTGAGCTAATTGACTTTCTCAATTAACTGCCCAATGCTCTATCCTGGGGTCTGGTTCTGTTTTCTTTCCTTGGTCAATTATCTCCTACCCACACTCACTGTGCTGGGGAGCAATTGCATATTAGAACCTTTGCTGAAGTTCCTAAGAGAGGATGGAAAATGTTATGTTACTTCCTGTATGCTTAAGGTCCCTTCAACTATTTTTAATGAATGTACTGTTGCAGGTTGTTTACTGGCTCCATGGAGGGCCCCAAAACTTTAACGTGTATTTCCTTTAATATGAACCTAACAAATCTCCTGCTGTTGAATTTTAAGGGATTATTGTTTTTAATAAGGCCTGAGTTAAAATCTTTTGTCAGAGCTTGGCATGCGGAGTCCATGGGGCATCCTGCAAGTTCCCCCTGTGCAGCCTGCTCCAGCTTGACCCTGCTTTGAGCAGGGACCATCTCCAGAGGTCCCTTCCAACCTCAGTGATTCTGTGACTCTGTAACAAGTTTAGAGGAGACAGAACAGGAGTAGGGCGTGGTTGTCCGCAGAGAGAGGCTTGTAGAAACTGAGTACAAAGCTGCCTTTTGAGCTTGGGGTTGTGGCATCCAAAGCTGAAGAGGAAGAACTGCCCTGTGAGCAGACCATGAGCCTGTGATTTCCAGAAAGAGATCAGCACTGAGGAGCGTGAAGTTGCTGGAGGCAGCTTTTCCTGGTTGGTTTGGTCAGCTGACCACACTCTTCACTGCTTCTGCTGTGAGCTGCTTTGGAGCTAACCTCATTCTACAGCTAAGTGTAGCTAGAATATTTTATATTTGCAAGAAAGAAAGAGAGACATGTCTAGTGAGAAATCATTTCTTTCTGATGGAGCACGAGGAGGTGGAAATTGTCCTCCAATAAACTGCTGGACATTTGTTGGAACTCACACCATCACAATCTGTCTTTTCCTTATTGGTAGTTCCTAATTTCTGAGATTATATCTTGTTTGTTATAATGTTCTGCATAGGGAGAAATCAGTTATTTGCTGTATGCTCAGAGGATAATTAATTTTGTACTTCGATTTCAAAATAAATTTCATTATCTACTTCTGCCTGGACTTAAGTTCTAACTGCATGGGAAATAGAGACCTGATGAAAAACGGCTTTGCTACAATGTGATGGGAAGTTTCCTCTAAAGACACTTCAGGAGATGAACTGATAATTAGCCTAGTCTCTTTAAAAATCTAACTTTTCCTTTTTGTAGATCAAAGAAGTCCTTGAGAACCCTCATTTACTCACAGTTATCAAAATAGAAGAAGCTGGTGATGAAATTGTGAGCAATGCCATTTCTTTTGCTCTGTACAAAGGCAAGTAATTGTCTTTCTGTTCGATTTTTTTAATTATATGGAAAAAATAGGTTAGCCTGCATTTTTGAATAGTGGGTTCAGCTTTAGACAAATGCATTCTGGCTTCTCAAACCACAAGGTGAGCTGTGTTGTGAACCTAGAACACATTAGTACTTTTGCAGGAACTAGCAGCGTTTTCAGAAACTTGAAATAACTGCCCCTGAAAGAGAGCAGCAAAGAGAACATGCATGTAGGCTGTTAGCTGCTGCATCTATATGCAACAAGCTTAATCCTGACTGGCCTAGAAACCACTTGTTTTTTGTAGCTGTGTAACACTTAGTTTGACTTGTGCTTGTTTCCTTTTCTCCTGCAAAATGTCCTGTTAAAACTATTATTGATGATGTGAAAGAGTGTGCATGGGGAGAGAAACCAAAGGGAAAAAAAAAAAAAAACAACAGTTTATATCCACTGTGGGAACCTTAACTTTCTAGGTCAGCCTTTCCCAAAGCAGTGCCATCTCTCTAGAGGTAAGCTGTTGCCGCAGTGTGGAGCTTGGCTTCATCTGCAGTCATGTGGACAGCCTACAGCAACGTTATGGGATCTGTTAGTGTGTGTGAGATGGAAGTTCAATCCAAATAATTAGCAAGGCATTCAGCAGGGCTTTGGGGATCCTAGGATAGTATATAACATTTTTGAGAGTAGCCCTTAGCCAGTTAATTAACAGTGGATGTGCAGGGCTACTTCCTAACTTTTGCAGACGCCGGTGACTTGCTGCAGCACATCACTTAAGAGCCTGGGCTCTCCACTCTTCCAGCAGAGCAGAACTGGTTCTCCACAGAGGTTGCAGGACTGATCTCACTTTCCTGTCTGTGCATGAAGAAAGCCCCTGAACATTACCGCTCCCTGTGACATTTCTTTTGTCAGACCTCGTGGAGGATCCTGCAGAATTTCCTTTGGGTAGTAGATACAGGACCCTGAGGAGTCCAGAGAAAAGGCTATGCTGTTTTTGTTGGTGGGGAGTTCAGAGCAGCTTGGTCATGCCAATTTAAGGGCAACTGGCCTGAGATCCCAAGAGTTTTGTTACCTGTGTTTCTTCTCACAGAGCACCAGAGACTGTTTGTATGTTGGATGAAGGTGAAGGTGTCATGTGCACACATGGGCTGTAGATGCATTTCTAAGCCTCCAACATTCTCCAAAATCTGGTTATGAGGGTGTGTGCGAATCTGGGGAAAGAGGCTAGATAGTGGTCTTGTTGCATGGTTGGAAAGAAAGTGAAGAGCAGGGATGAATAAGTATGCCAAGAAGCTCTTCTGTCTTTGATCTTTTACCTAGAGGATTCTTCTTCCTGCAGCTTTCAGCACCAATGAACATGACAGAGATAACTGGAATGGGCAGCTGAAGCTGCTGCTGGAGTGGAACCAGTTGGACCTGGCCAGTGATGAGATCTTCACCAATGACCGAAACTGGGAGGTACACACTGCTTCTGTCAGAGCACAGCATCATGGGTCAGGGGAGAGGTCGGAAGAGAAAGGCATTGTAATAGCAGCCCCTACCTCAGCATCGCAGTCATCATCAGGATAAGTAACTGCATCCTTTTCTCCTTGATCGGATGTAACCAATTGCAAGGGTTATCTGCCCATGCCAGAACCTAGGCCATCCCGCAAAGGCAACTGCATGGGGAAAAGCACGATTCTGAGCGTGTAGCGGCATAAAGGAAAACGTGGCAAGTAGCCGCATGTGCCAGCCCCTTAGTTAAGTGATCACTAGCCAATCTCATTTAATGCTATGGGGTGATGTCTGAGCAGAGCCCAAAACTGGAAAGGGCATGGAGTGCCTGCTCACCTAGATCAGTCCCACCAGACTTCCCCTGGGCAATTTTCGGGGGTGATGAGCCATAAATAGTTATGAATTCTGTACTGCCTATTTAGTCCAGCATCTGTTTGCTAGAAAAATAGCAAATGTTTTATTCAAAGGGCACCAATCCTGATCTTTTCAGTGGTATAAAAATAGTCCACAAAAAATACCCCACAAACAATATTAGGGCAACAAGTGTTGTTTTCTTCTCATTAGCAATAGCAAGGGTAAAATTTACTGTTAAACTGGATATGAGCAGAAGGTAATATTTTGAAAGTCAATCTCTTCAGTATAGAAATTCTCAGCCAAATATGATGAACACTGAGGAAAATTGCCATATAATGTGTAAAATTTCTATTGTACATTCCCACTATTCCAAAACTTTGAACCTGCTCGATGCATTCTAGGGAGCAGGTCTGGCATCCTTGGAGACTGTGTGTATAGATTTGAAGAGCAGCGTCTGATGTTGCAGACAGTGTGGGCAAGGAAGAAAGAAGCTGAACTGTTGCTTCAGCCAGAGTTTCTTATTTGAGAAGCCTGAAGCTGTAGGGCTGGATTAGACTGAGATAGGACCCTCCCAGAGTACAAATGAATAGTTTCCCTATCTGCTCACATCTTGCATGCTCCCTAATATTCGTCCTCCCATTTCTTTCCAGTCAGCTGACCTTCAGGATGTCATGTTCACAGCCCTGGTGAAAGACAGGCCCAAATTTGTTCGTCTCTTCTTGGAAAATGGCTTGAACTTAAGGAAGTTCCTTACCACAGAGGTCCTTACAGAGCTGTACACCAACAACTTCAGCAGCCTGGTGTTTAAGAACCTGCAGATTGCAAAGAATTCCTATAATGATGCTCTCCTCACATTCGTGTGGAAGATGGTTGAAGACTTCCGAAGAGGTCTCAAAAGAGATGATAAGAACAGCAAGGATGAGACGGGGATACAGCTCTCAGTAAGTGATGAACAAGTTGATTCCATTGCAAGTCCCCTGGAAGGAAAAGACAAAAATTTTGTTTTGTTTCTGGAATAGCAGGATTTACTTTAACAATCTAAGTCTTGTTTTAAATTTAGCTACTGCCTTATTTTACGAATGCCTGTTAGGACAGGGTTGTTTAACTACAAGAGGGATGGGTGAGCTTATTTGGGTATTGAGTTAAAAGATTTCTTTATCAGAGCAATCAAAAAGCGTGCTCTAGTTATGTTTGTAACTTACACCAATGTGAGTTCAGAGTCCAGTACAGAGGTACCAAATGGGCATGTGGAATTTGGACTGTGGTATCTTGGTCCATATTTAATACTTTTAAATGGCAGGATTAAAGTAAACCTTCCTAGATGCAAGGGTGTCAGACACCTTCTGGGCTTTATTTCATTGTCAGGTAGAACCAGACTCGGTAGTTACTTCAGTATGGTAGATCCTTCTGAGAACAGTTGTAGACTTAAGAGATGCAACACATGCGAAATTCAGAGAAGTTGGTTTGAAACTTCTAGTTCACTTTGAGAACTTCCACCAAAGCTTGTGCTACCTGAAAGCTTTCCTGCTCGAATGGAAGGTGGTGATATAAAACTTCCTCTCGGTTTTTAAGCAAGACCTAGAACTTCACAAAAACTTAAACAAAAAGGTCTATTGGTGTAAAGTTAGGATTCCTTTTAGGGATTATTCATCCATGGTGTCTAAACACAAAGCCGAGCTGTGAACCAGACCATCTAAACTATACAGGGTAAAGCAGAATGTGATTTTTGTACTGAATTTCCTGTGGTGCCCACTTTAGGAAAAAACGGGGGCTGATTCTCCTACGCAAAATAGGAAAATGCAAGGCTGCTATAACTTAAGTTGGTGAGACACAAGTACCAGATAGCCAAGAGAGGGGATCAGTGGGCTGTCTGTAAATGGAAGAAAATATCAAGGAGGAAAGTGTCAAGCTAAGGATTTGTTCCATCTGGAAGCAGTTTACTGAGCTTAAGTCTGAGCAGTTGTTGCTTTTTTCTTTCAGGATGAATGTCCTATCACAAGGCATCCATTGCAAGCTCTGTTTATTTGGTCAGTTCTTCAGAACAAGAAAGAATTGTCCAAAGTCATCTGGGAGCAAGTAAGTTGAATTTTTCTTTGGTCTCCTTTACAAACAGCACAGTGGGATTTCTTGTCCCTGGTTTATAGACCTTTGAAGGCTCTGGATCCATCTTCAAACACAAAACCACAGTAGGTAACTGCTAGGTGGCTCTTTAAGTAGGTTTAATATTACCGATATTGTGTTTGGGTGTGGATTTCATAGTTGCCTTTCCTAATGTCAGGTGTGAGTCAGCAGGCCAAGCTAGCATTTAATTACATACAGTTGTACATTCCACATCTGTGTTCAAGCTTGAATGCTTAGTTTCCTCCCATTCCACAATTTGGATGTGTTCTGATCCTGGGTACTGGGTTTAAATCCACTTCTAATTCTGGTTAGACTGTATATTTCGTGATAATTGTATGAAATACGTCAACAAAAATCTCTCCATTCTGGACCTGAGCGTTTCAGAAAGCTGAGGGTGATTCACAGGCCACAAATGTTAGAGTAATGCAAGCAAAGCTAATGGATGCTCCCATTCATGTTGTTCTGCACCTCTGAAACAGAGTGCCTCCTCCCTGCACATGTGCATGTGTTGCACAGAATGTACTAGCACAGTCTGGGCAGCTCAAGGTAGATCCAACTGGTTCCAGGCTGGTGCATGGTGAAAAAGATGGTGTACCTCACAGGAGAGAAGGCCTTGTTTTGTGAATCTCCAGGCAGAAATGCAAAGCTGATACCTAACCATTAAATGTGAACCTTTCAGACTGGTCACAAAGTTGCTATTAAACCAGCACAATGATAGTTACTGTGAGTCGGATAGTTTTGTGAGGCTGGATCTTCATTTGCTGATCTCGACTGAGAACACACACACTGAACAGCTACGCAAAAGGGGCATAATTTTTTAAAAATGTAACAAATTCCTTTGCAGAGAGCATGCTTGCATGACTTAACTCTCTTTTTCACAGACCAGAGGCTGCACTTTGGCAGCTCTTGGGGCTAGTAAGCTCCTGAAAAGCCTGGCCAAGGTGAAGAATGATATAAATGCTGCTGGTGAGTCTGAGGAACTTGCTAATGAGTATGAGACAAGAGCAGTAGGTAAGTGCCTTTTTCAAGTCCTTTGGAAGTTGAATGGGAGGGGTTAGAGGTCAGGAAATTGTTCTATTTCTTGGGATGTTTTATGTTTTAGTGATCTCCAGATATGACATATAGCAATGATGGCATGGTGATGCTTTTGTTCTGTGCACATAAAGCAAACTGGTAATCCTGCTGGTTTTGTTCAGCAAAATGCAAGGCAAGGTAATTCATTGGATTTGCCTGAAATGCTCCTCAGAAATTAAGGCCTGATTTGCAGAGAAGAAAAATGACATCTCAAAAGGAAGTAGAAGGAAAGCTTTATTTAAAAAAACAAACAAACAAACTGTAGCTATCCAACATTAAACACTTCCCTTTAATGTCAAAATGTATTTTTATTACTTGGAAATCTCTTCCAAAGCACCTGTTCCCAGTTGAGGCTGTATGGCCCTGCCTGAACAGCGTGCCTCCTAATGTGTTCATTTTGTGGAGAATTTATCCTTTCTTGAGAAAAAAGCTACATAGTTCTAATGGTAAGGCTAAGGAAGAGAGGTTCCCAGAAATAGGGAGGTGAATACAGAATAAGAGAAGCTTTCTGCATGAGTGCTAGCTGTAGTCAGGTTGGGAGGAGCCGCCCTTCAGATATGTGCAAGTACCTTTAGGGAGTGAGAAAAAATTGGATATAAAAGTGGAGTGAATTCCTAAGTTCTGAACTACAAAAATAATGTCTTCCTTATTCCAAGAAGACAAGCAATACCATGTCATTATTGAGAAGGAAATCTAGCTTGAATATTTTTCTTCCTTTGTATGACCTCGAGTTTCTCCTATTGCAAAGATTGTCAGTAATTCAGAATCATGAGCCCAGCAGCTCATGGGCTGGAGTAACCACCAGTTTCTTACTTAACAAAGTAATTGGTGACAGAGGAGACAGATGCAATTTTTTTTTTTTTTTTTTAAGGACTTCCATTTTTGGAACACTGGTGGTATTTCCTCAGTGCCTAGTTAGCTTTCAGAAACATGCAAACAAAAGCCAACACAGTCAGTAGATACTGGAACAGGGATTACTTTGTAGCACCCACAGTTTTGGAAATTCAGGCTCATCTGTGGTGCAGCTCAACGCTTGAGCTTTGTTCCTGAACTGGGAGGGAAATACAATACCTTGCTGCCTCTGCAGCTTTATTGCAGGTTATGGCCTTGTTCTCTTGCCTGATCTGCAGGTGGAAAACAGAGAATCCAGAACTGCATTTGCTTCCCGGGTATTTTGCTGTCATCACTGTAAGTCAGATTAGGCGACTGTAAAGTTGTAATAGCCCTGCAGGCTGACTAGGGAAACTTCATAAAAATGTTGGTTGAAAGGGCCCCTGGAGGCCAGCCTTCTGCTTGAGGTGGGGCTATCGTCAGGGCTAAATCAGTTCAGCGATGGCTTTATTTAGCTGAATCTTGAAAATCTCTAGGCATGGATATTGTTTTATTGCTGCTAAAAGCAGATCATGTTTGCTCCTATTCTGGGGCTAATGGAGTCTAAATTGACCTGTTGAACTTCTAGCCTTAATTTTGTTTGTGTGTATATCAGAATGATTACAAAGCTCTATCACTGCCCTAAGTAGCGGGGCTGGCTGTGGGAGCTGGCTCTCTAAAAGGCTACACTGCAAATCTGTTGCTTGTTATCAGAAAGTATCTGATACTTCACGGGGTGAAAACTGTTTAAATATACTTTTTTTCTTAAAGATATGTACATTCCTTAGGCCTAATTATTTAGCAAGATATTACGAAGTGAACAGGTGCCACTGGATTCTGTGGGGAAATTCATCAAAATTTATCTGCATATTGTAGTGTACCTGGCAATACCAGCTGAAGGTATTGCCGGACATGTACTTCCTTGCAGTTATGGTAGCACAGCTGTTTGTGAAGTGCCTGGGGAAATAAGCTGCTTGAGAGGAGAATTTTTAGTGAAGGTGGATTTGTTTTCTAAAAACTCTGATCACTCTTCAGGGCAGTGGCATGTTGCACCCTGTCTCAGATACACCAGCAGAACTACCTGCAAGTGGGGAATGTGAAGAAATGGAGACAGAAATAACTCTTTAGCAAGTATTGCAGTTGAATGCCTGTGTAATGAAACTGGTCTGAGATTTCATCCTAGTTTTATATTGGTAACATTCAAAGCAATGCACCTGGGTCACAGGTCTGAAACTTGTTTTCTTTTTTGATTGTTGCCTTCCCTACAGATTTTCCCTGCAAGTCAAACTTGTTTTTTCCACTCCACATGCATTGCTAGTAGAAAAATTCTGTATATAGAATAAGAACCTCATAGCCTTTTTGAAATAGCTATGTTTGCAATGCCTTTCCCAGCCTGAAAGCCTCAGATTCTCCTCTTCTAGTTTAACTCTGCTGGTAATATGGGACTGTTGAGACTGACTATAACTGTCAGATCAGTGCTAAATGAATGAAAATAAAATGAATCAAGCAGATATATGCAGTCATATGAGTTACAGAACCTCACATTTTTACTCAATTTTTAGTGCAGAACTCAACTCAATGCTATGTTTCTATGTAATCTTATTTAATATTACAGTTTTCCATCCAGACATGAATTCTGTATGAAAACTTCATATGTGCAGTTGGAGTTGTAAGCAAAGTGCATGATGCTTTACAGTGGTGAAAGTGTGGAAAGAGCTTGTGTGTGTGTGTGTGTGTGTGTGTGTGTGTGTGTGTATATATATATAAGTACATATATATATATATAAAGTATTGTATTTTTGAAGTCACTGAAGACAAATGCATCCAGGTTAGTGGAAAACTGAGTCTGAACTTGGAGCTCCTGTGTGAGTGATTGTGTTGGAAAATGTAGTAGAAATATGCAGCAGGTATCAGATGAATGAATGTTAGTGCTGGAGCACTGGGCTGGGGAATTCCTGCCTTTTGCGCTGTGCAGCAGTGGTTGAATGCGGACAAGGGCAGATTTGATAGAGTTGCTTTCTCCCCTTGTGGGACTGCTTCTTTCCTCCAGAGCTGTTCACCGAATGCTACAGCAGTGATGAAGATCTTGCTGAGCAGCTGCTGACCTATTCCTGTGAAGCCTGGGGAGGGAGCAACTGCCTGAAACTAGCAGTGGAAGCTAAAGACCAGCAGTTCATTGCACAGCCAGGGGTGCAGGTAATATCAGTGAAAAGGCGGCACATGGGTTTCCGTAACTTTTATGATCCGGGTCATTCTAAAGAAAATTAAGCAAATATTCTTGTTGTAAAAATGCTTCATCCATGTGAACAGTTTGTGAAAGGCCACGGCTTGGACACTGTCCTCCCAGAGTATGAGCATTGAGCTTTGCAAGGGGGTGAAGATGCTATGTCTTGCAGTATCCTTAAAGAACAAATGTTTGCAGCGCTATGAATTGTGTCCCAGACAGCACCGATTGTGGCTGGCTGGGGATAAGGTGCCTGGCTCTTCTTGCTGCAATAGGAAGTGGCTGATTTGTCCACAAATGCTAAGTCAAGAGGGGAAGGTTTGATTTAGAGCTGTAAATCATAACCAGCTGGATGATAGAGACTGCCAGAACTGACTTCTCCATTGGCACAGTTCCGATGCGCACACAGTGTGGATTTACTACGTGGTGTAAAAGTGCTGTATAAATCTGGTCAAGTCCTGCTCAACTTTGCTTTGAACTGATGCTGTAGAGAGGATAGCTGGATTAAGCAACCAGCATGCTATTACTGATGCAGAAAGCTTTCTGTATTGTTGAACTGGTGTAATCCTAGTTATTGCTTTGTTTTAAATCTCCAGGCTTTTCTCTAAATCAGATGTCCTCTGATAGTATTCCTAGGTTATTTTGTTGGTGTTAGAAACTAGGATATTTTCTTCTTCCCTGCAGAATTTCCTTTCCAAGCAGTGGTATGGAGAAATTTCAAGAGATACCAAGAACTGGAAAATTATATTGTGTCTGTTCTTTTTCCCTTTAATTGGCTGTGGTTTCATCTCATTCAGGTAATGAACTGGGTTCTCATTAGCAGAAATAAAGCAAGTCAATACAGTCTTAGAATCATAGAACAATTAAAGTTGGAGGGGACCTCTGGAGGTCATCTAGTTCAACTCCTGCTCTAAGCAGGGTCAGCAAGTTGCCCACGATCATGTCTAGTTGGGTGTTAAGTATCTCCAAGGATGGAGGCGCCACAGCTTTTCTGGGCAACCTGTTCCAGTGTTCTGTCACTCAAATCACTCCATTTTAAGTGTTTATATGTATTTTGCTTTATGTTAGCAGCTGAGTCATGCAATGCATTTATCCTGATCAGCTCACCTAAGCAGGAGATTATCATGCCTGATCTATGAATGGAAAAATGACAGAGTTGCAGGTTAATTGACTTGTCCACAGAGAACAGACAGGGAAGTTTACAGCAGAGCTGGGAGTTGGCATGGCCTGATTTGAAGTTAGACTCACCTTTTGCTGCTTGCAGGTTCTCTTATGTGACCATGCTGTCAAGAGCAAAGAAAGGCTACTATAGCTAAGGAATGGGCATAAGTGGACCAGAGACAGCTTTCTTGTGGTTTGTCTTTAGTTCTGTGCCATTTCTACTAACAAATGCTTTCTGAATGCTACTAATAATTAGGTGAGGGCTCAAATGAAAGTATTTAGTGGCTGAATGGGCTTTTGACAGATTACTTTCTATTTGTGATCTGAAGTTAAGATGTGCCACTTTACTTGTGTGCCTGAAGTCAGTGGGTGCAGAATGGCTGCCCTGCCTGCATGTGTGTTGACAGCCTTTAATATTCTGTGCTAGACTTTGCATCCTTCTAATTTTCACTTTGACAAAGAGCACAAATGTTTCCAGGCATAAAAGCTATGTTTTGAGATCTTCTCCTACCTTTAATTCTCCAGGAAAAAGCCTGTGGAGAAGAGTAAGAAACTCTTGTTGTATTATGTGTCTTTCTTCACCTCCCCGTTTGTGGTCTTCTCCTGGAATGTTATCTTCTACATTGTTTTCCTGCTGCTCTTCGCCTACGTCTTGCTCATGGATTTCCAGAAGGAGCCTACCGTCCTGGAGATAATCCTTTATGTGCTGGTCTTCATCCTGCTTTGTGATGAAGTGAGACAAGTAGGCAGCGCTTGCAGACCAAAAATGTTTAATGCTAGATGCTAGAAAAGCCTTGGCTTCTCCCCTTCCCCCTGTAGTTGCATAGGGCAGTACAGGCTGCTTCTAAGTTACAGGGGAGCTGCCTCCTGTGAGATATATTTGAGCAACTCAAGGAACAGTGTTTTTTTCCTAATATTTAATTCCTACCTATGCTACAATAGCTGCAGTGTCTGTGGGCCAAGAGGAATGTGCATTGATTTTTTGAGGCTGTGTGGATAAGCTGATGCTACTAGGGATATTTCTCAGGACTGTTTGGCTCAGAGGTTAAATTTAACAGAAGCTGTATCTAGATGCATACTTCCAGGTTGGATGGTTCCTGCTCCTTCCTCACATGCCTGCTTTTTGGACTGATGAGCCAGTGTCAGCATTATTTTCTCGCCACATATCATTAAGAATTTCTAATAATCTTCTAATCAAAAATAAGAGTTTTGGCTACTTTCATGTAGTCCCAAGGACCAGCTTCGGACTGCTTACACCACTTACACCACTTGTACTGGTGTTATGGGAACAGTGTGCTAGACTGCCTTTATAGCCAATCTGCATCCTCCTAATTGATATGCTTCTCCCTTCATGTGTTAGGGGACCACCTTATTGAAGGAGGCCTGATAATCTGCTAAAAAGGAAATATTTCCTAGAGTAGAAATAAGCCATATGAGTGCTTATTCTTTCTCAGCATTGCTTTGTGCTGTCTGTGAAGATACTGGCTTTCAGGCAAGCCTCTCTCTACTAGTCAGCATTCAGAATGGTGGTGAGTTAAGTGTAGAAGAGAGACTGGGGAAACTGGAAAAGAAACGGGTGTGCAGTTTCAGTGCAGTCCTCCTTTCTGATCATCCTGTAAAGCATATGTCTCCAAAATGAGTTTTTCTGGGTGATCTGCTGGATCAGGACACCCTGCTACAAAATTTCTTACATGAGCTTGAATGTCAGGACACCCTGCCACAGAATTTCTTACATGAGCTTAAAAGACATTGCTGAGTCTTAATGTTACTATGCTTAACTTGCTACGTGATCTTTTAAAAATTTTAATAGTCAATGTGGTACCCCGTTTAAGGCAACTTTACTTGCTAAGAAAAATGGGGGAAAAGTAAAAGACTCCATTGCAATGAAAACACTAATGAAGTGTTTGTTTCTGCTGATTTAGGTTCTGGTGTCTCTGGACCTGTCCTTGCACTTCCTGTGTGTACCCAGCTAAAACCCTGGGGAAAGGCTTAGAGATAGAAACCTTTTTTTCCTGCCATGTCACTATTTGTTACTACCCTGAGCAGGTAGAACAGCTTCAGATACCAGTAATCCCACTAATAACTAGTGGCCAGACTGTACCAATTTGATTGTGGGAGTGGAGTCAGCTAAAATAGAGAGTTTACTGAAGAAATCGAATTATGGCTTATCTTTAGCCAGTGCCCTGACTTCAGAAATAATTTGCTAAGAAGCCAAAGGCAGAGAAGAGCCTCACTCCTCTAAGCTTCTCAGGAAACTTCCTCTCTGGCTTTGTCTGAGATGGATTTGAGAGTGCCTTGGTGTAACTCTACAGTCAAAATAGCACCTGTGCCCTTAATGTTTACAGAAAGAGGGATGTTTCATATTTTGTTTTTGCATCAAATGAAAATAAGAGTAAGGTTGCCTGGAGTCCCACTGTAATTGCTGGAGTCACATAATTGGTTTTGGGGAGAAGTCAGAACTCTGGTTAGAAAGTGATGTGTGTTCTGTGGAGGTGAAAGCTGCTAAAAATTGCTACAGATTTAAAGCAGGTTGTTTCACCAAGCAGTGCGGGGGGAATCCATCATTTTGACATGTTGGCTCAATCTGTATCTGAGCCCCAAGTCACTGGTGCCCGTTTTCAGCTCTGTCATAGTAATAGTGAAATTGGAGATGCCTTTTTTTCCTGCTGTCTTCTTAGCCCACATGGATGTAGCCTCCAGCCAGGTGAGTGGGAAGAACCCTGTTTTCTTAAATAGAGAAGGAATATGGACAGCACCTACATGCAGGCTAACTCCTAACAGTGGGAACTGCTTGATGTTGAAGGGACTGAATTGCACTGCAAATCTCAATTATTTACATATATTTGCATCCATTTTCTCTCTGCTCCTGCACTAGACCAAAACCCATTTATTTTCCATTGCTGCCCCCAGAGGCATCAGGTGCAAGCCTGCTCCATTTAATACAATTGTAGTTCAATGTTATGCTTATTGCTTTGTGAGAGATGTTTGGACCCTATGTTTCCAGCTGTTTGCATAAAACACCCTTTCAGTGTCACTTCTAGCTGTTTCACCTTACTGAAAGCAAGATAACTTGTTTAATTTAGGGAGCTGCTAGAGAGGCATAACCTGATGTCGATGTGGGTGTCAGACATGCTTTCCCCACTCAGTGCTCAACCTTTGGCAGATTAAATAGTAAGAGAGGTATGTGTGGGTCCCAAGATGCTGAAATAGTACAAAAGTGTCAGGTAATGTCTTGAGCTTGACACCATAGCAGCTGCCAAATTCTGACCTGTCAATCTTCAGTAATATATCCCATTATGTGAAGAAACTGCAACTACGGTGCAACTGGAATGAGTAGAGTGCCTAGTCTGCTATTCTTTTGCATTTAGAGGAACTCCCTTGCCATTGTGTCCATCTGTTTCCCTTAAGTATTGAGAACAAAATTACATTTCTTGGATCTCTCAGTTAATTAGAGAGATTCACTGATCTGCACTTTACTGATTCAGAATTATTAGAGCTTGGGTTATTTTAATGAAAGTTTAAAAAAGAGAACGTAACAAAAAGCCCCCACACACCTGTGCATAGCAACTTAAAGCCCTGTAATGCAGAGAAAAGCCCAAATTAGTATCTTCAGCCACTAGGTGCCAGCATTCTGCTACATAAGCAGTTTGTCTTCTTTCAGGAATTAGGAAGTTGCAGGCGAGGTAGGCTGTAGCATTTTAAAGGCTTGCTGCACCTCCAATTATCTGTCAATGCATGAAATTATTTTCAGCAACCGAATGTGAAGTAATAGTTTGGGGCTGATCTTGCTATTTACAGGAGTCAAGCCATTCCAAACATGAATAAAGTTGTGGGGTTAACGTAAGCGGTTGACATTCAGCAGAGGTTTTGCAGTGGAATTTCTTACCATCAAGGACTCTGTTTCCCTGTGGTTGGTGGAGACTTTTTTTCCGGTTAAGCTGCTTTTCATAATGAGTCACTTCTGACCTGGATCTAGAAGTTGGTTCTTGTACACGCTTTGGACCCAGGGTGTAGTTCAGCTTGGGGAATGGCAGATGTTCTTACCAGCTTTGCAATTCAGAAAAGGAGAGGCAGGTAATTCAAAATATAAATGAAATCTGCATCTTTGACCAAAGGCATGTGCAGGAAGCCATGGACGGATTACTGAATGAGCTCTGCGAAGAAACGCAGGCTAGAATAGTCCAACTTCCCTAAAGCAGTGACCCCACAGTGTTTCATCCTCTCTTAGTAGGTCAAAGCAAGATTCTCTTGACCCATTTGTCAGTGGTTCTGCTGGAGCATACTGCGATCTACCCTGAAGTCCCCTGGCAGCATGTGATCTCTGTGCATAGTATTCTCAGTTTTTCAGGTGTGTCTCTCATCTCACCCAGAGCACAAGCTTTCATATCATTGAGTTGTGTCCTTTGGGCACAATAAACCCCACTGTGCCTGCATATTGATGCCACCAATGTGCTTAATTGGTCCCAGTGCAAGAGCATTAGTCTAGGACATCTGGACTGCGTGAGAAAAATTGTTAAGGAACTCTAAACACAGGAAATCTTCACCCATAGTCTTATTAGAAGTTAGCAGTAGAAAATATGTTGGCAGTAATTTCTGGGATTGCTGGGTATATTAAAAATCCTGTTTGGGGGGAAGTTACAAGCAGTCTGAACTCTGGTATACCCATTGTATATGTCAAAAAGGTAATTGGGCAAGGAGGCAATCCTAGCTATTGCAGTGGGTGGAATATTTACCCATGAGGAGCTCCAGTGGGAGACATGGGAGGGAGGAAGTACTCATGGATGAGCTTCCCAAGTCCGTGGCCAGTGCTGTGTGGTGGTTACTTTCTACTCTTTTTCCTTTCCAGTGGTACATGAATGGCAGTAAGTATTTCTCAGATCTGTGGAATGTTATGGATACGCTAGCAATCTTTTACTTCATAGCAGGGATTGTATTCAGGTGAGTAGTATCTCTTCTTGTGGCTATGGTATGTCTGTCTTTCCTTTCCATGTTTTGACTACAACCTCTAGCTAGATTTTGGGAAATAAACAATGTATTTATTAAACTTGGGGAGAAAATTATGAAGGCCACAAAGACTACCAAGCCTTGGCTCTAAATCTTAACAAAAAATGTTTTTTTGTTGGGTTAATGGAAGTTGAGTCCATCTCTGGACTCAGAGGAAGCGTGCTTAAATTCGGATCTTCTTGGGCCAGCAGAACAGCCCTTCTTAATACTTAGCTTTGCATGAGCATTTTAGCAAAGAGATGATTGAAATGGTATTAGATTTCATGACATTCCCTTCAAAACTGGCTATAGAGAGTACATCAGACAAAGTTGCAGGGGATGGCAAGATGGATAATGTCTGAGTCAAAAGTTCTCTGTGGGGTTTCCCCTGTCTCCTATCATTGACTGTTTAGTATGGATGCTATCTTTCAGCTTTTGTGTGTTTGTATTTAAGGAGACTGTAATTCCACCTCTGATATTTTAACAGAATCTCATTAACTCATATAGGCTGGTTTATGTGAATGTTGAGTTAACAATGACAAAGAAATTATGAAAATACATTTTACAGTATAATCGTTGAGTCAGCTGTAACTTAGTTCCTGTTGCCGTGGTGCAGCAGAGTGGTCATTGCACTGTGATGTTTTTGGAGGGCTCGGGGAGTAGCTAAAGGTACAAGATTTCCTTGCCGTTAATAGTTTGAGAAGGGGAGGGGAGACAAAGCAATGATTTAGCTAAGATAGGACATGTGTAAACAAACTGCAGATTAACCAGTTTTACCACATGTCATCAGATGGGAGTGGGAGGGTGAGGGGATGGGGCCCTGAGTGTCTGTGCCCTTTTTCACAGGTAATCACTTGCTACTCCGCATGGACTGTTTCAGTCTTTCTTTTTTTCTTTTTTTCCTCTCCTGTCTTCTGCATGCTTTGTCCAGCACTTTTCTTCATTTTCTTTTTTTTCTCTCCGCCAGGCTTCATTCATCCAATGAAAGTTCCTGGTATTCTGGGAGAGTCATTTTCTGTTTGGACTACATAGTTTTTACTCTGAGGCTGATCCATATTTTCACAGTTAGCAGGAACCTAGGACCCAAAATTATTATGCTGCAGAGGATGGTAAGACTCTGGCAGCCATTCAAGAGAGTCTAAATAAATGATGTGATGCCTTGTTTTTCCTCCAGAGTGAAATTCACCACTGTACTGATGATGGCAGCAAGTTTTCTCCTTCTCTTAAATCCGCTAAACAGGATTAATTAAGATTTAAATAGGACCTAATTAAGAGCACAGCCTTTTCCTTTCCCTATGCATAGGGTTGCTTTTCACTCTGAATGAAGATCAAGCTGAAGAACAGGAAAGAAATTTGCTTCCTAGTAGCTTTTGTCTTAGGTCTCTCAAAAAGTGGTATATTCAGTCACTTATTTGTTACTCACATGAACGTTCCCTGAACATGACAACAACAAATGGTATAGGAGAGAAGGATTTTTGTGTTTTATCACATCCACCACGCAAAGAACTAGAGAAGCTGGTGGCGAGGAACCCCTGTGTGGAGTAACCTGGCTGATTCTATCCTTCATGGTGTGGTCGAATGTTTCTTAGCAGACTTCGAAAGGACTGGGAAGAATCTGGAGTTAGAGATAATACAAGACAAGGTGTGGCAAGATGCAGGTTGCCCTATGTGTGGGTGTGGGGGTCTGTTCAGGGAGCTGGGGCTGATCTTCAGTCCAGTCTTCAGTCCGGTAATGCCTCTGCACGCACACACGCATATACTCCAAAGAAAAGAGATTTGAAGTGTACTGAACAGAGGGAGCATTTGGGGAATGACACTGAGAGAGCAGGTGAAGTGAGTATTGTTAGATGTCTTTGAGAAAAGATCTCCCTTTCTTGCTTTCTGCTCCTCCCCGTTTCTGCAGTGGCTGGGTTGTCTTGGGCACACTGTACCATAGCAAAGGATTGGCACACAGGGAATTTAAAAAATAGGTGTGTGGTGACAGTGGGAGTATACTAGCATGGACTGCAGCTTACCCAGAAAGCTTTTGTTTTGCCTTGTACCACTGCTGCAAAGTAGAAATCTAGAAATTATGTGGTCCTAGAGTCCCTTATGATGAGGAAGCAGCAATACAGAACGTTGCTGTACATCTTTCTCTTGTTTGGCCTACTTCATAAGGGACCAGGGGCTGGGTAGGTCTAATAATAAAGCTGATTGTGGTTGGTGGGAGGACAGAGCTCGGTGGAGGTGGATCTGCAACTGAAAAGGTCCAGCTAGGATATGACCAGTCTTTGGTTACCCTTACATTGTTAAGAGCTGGAAATTCATGAAACCCTTACCCAGAGTGTTTGGAATATTGGTGCTGGTTTTAAGCCATTCAGGACGATATTTTCAGAAGGGGCAGCTGCTTTCCCTTGACACTCAACTGCCAGGTCTGCAGCCATAGTTGTTATATTAGTCTATAGATACAGACTAATTAGTCTATAGACTCCGTATAGTCTTTCATGTAGATCTGGCTTATGTGGGTGGAGTCTGTCTGTCCACCAGTGGGATATCCTATATTCTGAAATGTGCCCTATTCTTATGATAGCTTAAACATTTTTGAAATTCCATGAGGGAGAATGGTCAGTGGTGTGTGTGTGTTGGTGACCGTAAGTCAATAGAGCAGTTATCTGAAAACTTTCACTAAAATGTTGCTGTGTTTTGCATATTTGTTTTCCACCCTCATGTAAAGTTAGGGAGGCCTGTTGCAGGGTTTGCAACAGGCGCATGGTACACTGATGTATTTGCTTGTTGTCCTTTCCCAGATGATAGATGTCTTCTTCTTCCTCTTCCTCTTTGCTGTGTGGATGGTGGCCTTTGGTGTGGCCAGGCAAGGCATCCTGAGAAAGAATGAGCACCGCTGGGAGTGGATATTTCGATCCGTCATCTACGAGCCATACCTGGCTATGTTTGGCCAGTACCCTGATGATGTTGATGGTACCTGTCTTATCTGGGAAGCTCTCCTGGGCGGGTGGAAGGGTCTGTCCTTGCAATGGTTATGCAGTTCTGTGTATGCATGGGACAGGGATTTTCTCAGCTGTGGTGTTTGTGGGGTCAGTAGCTGAATGGTGACCCAGGCTAAGGCCTTTGAAATGGGGCCTGTGAAGAGAAATCGGTTCCCCTGTACATCTGATACAGTTCCTTACTGTTGAGCCCTCTTTTGTTGCAACTTGTCCCTCTAGATGCTCCTTGCAGCCAGCCGCCTTCTCCCTTCTCACAGCTGAAATAGCTCTCTGTATTTGAGTCGCAGCATCTGTCCTAATCTGCTCTGTCTGCTTCAACCTTTTTGACCCCTTCCCTCCAAGTAGCAACAAGGCAAGGTTTTATGTCTGATGGGGAGGAGTGGAAGGAGGAGACAACACGTGTTGTGTTTGGTTTTCATACCTGAGGCAGAAAAACAGGGGAGGGCTGATAGTTTGCTATCCTCATCTCTGTCTCTCTCTGAGGTACCACATACAACTTTGACCGCTGCACCTTTTCTGGGAATGAGTCCAAACCCTTGTGTGTGGAGCTGGATGCCAACAATCAACCTCGTTTCCCAGAGTGGATTACCATTCCCCTTGTGTGCATTTACATGCTCTCAACTAACATCCTCCTTGTGAACCTGCTGGTGGCCATGTTTGGGTAAGTAGTAAAGGAGCAGTCATCTGCTTGTGGTGTCTGTATAAATATCTGAGGAAGGAAACTGCGTCCTGGAAACCTGTAGGAAACTAGTCCTTAGACTCTTCCCGTGTACTTTGCAGAGGATTTGCTCTGAGTAGGCTGGACAGGGCTCCCAGCTCAAAAGAGACCTCTGAAGTTAAGGCTGGTGTGGGAAGGTGAACAAAGGCAAGATTATTCAGTATTTCTCATAGCAATCTGATCAAAACTAGTAGAGTATCCTGAGGATGTATTGCTGCCTGTCCTTTTGCTACTTCTATAAGCAACCTTTGCACACTGTTATCAGAGGGCATTGAAATAAATGAGGTTTGCCTCACAAGGTTTGGTCATCCTTGCATGGTAAGCCTGGAGCCTTTGGGTTGGAGAAGAAAAGCAGATTTCTAAGATTTTGGTTTTATGACAGGAAAAATTGAATTTCCCGTGAGCTATGGGTTTGAAGCCATGTTCCATTCCAGTTTACCTGATAAGATATTTTACAGGCTTAATTATTTTTAAAATTGTAAACAATTAAACACCTGTTGGCTGTGACCACCTGAAGCACTACAGTTGTACAAATATGAACAATATAATGCATGAAAAACCTCTGATGCCTGGAGAGTGAAAAAGCTGTGATCACAAAATGTACCTTTCAGAACTCTTGCCTGGGGTAGCTTCAGGGAAAAGCTGTCGGCTGGACCCTGCTAAGACAGAGTTGTTAGAAATATTAATTACACCAACAGGTCTGTGGCCTTATGTTGCAAGGGCTCATGCAACATCAAGAACAGTGTTTGGGGAAATCCTTCTTCCTCATGCCTTTACCTGCTCCTGGGGCCGGGAGGTTTTCTTAACCATAGGTACTGCCCCATAGGATCTTACCATGAGATCAGATGACAAGTGAATACAGCTGCTTCTTGCTCTGCTTGTACTGATGAACACAACAGATCTAGCAGGAGGGATTATTCCTTTTCCAGTGTCACAGGTGTCCTTGTCTTTACTGGTGCTGCTCTTTGGAAATCAATGCTTTGTATGTTAGTGATACACTGTGACATCTTCAAGTTCTTCCCTAGTATTAGGGGACCTGGAGGGACTTGCTGGAGTAAAAGGTGTTTTACGTTTAAGGTGTCAGATTGACACTGAGGATTTATTTCTTACAAGCAAGTATTATGAAATAGTACTGGAGCTGGTTGTTTTATGTAACCCTTGCCCACAAGTCAAAGTAATACACTTAGCTTTAAAAGTGCACAACTGTCTAATAGCTGTCTCTCTGTGGACATTTTTTAGACATGTGCTTTTTGACCTGGGCTGGCTCCGTGGTCACGGAGTCTGAGGACGGTAATGAACCAGTTCAAACCTTTCTAGGATGGAAAACTGACTGACATGAGAAGGAATCTTCTAGAGTGATAGAGATGAAATCTGTGAACTTGAAATGCTTGCAACTCGCAGCTTCCCTTGTCTTCTAACCAGTGCAGCAAACAGCCCTCAAGGTGCCTTACAGGTCGGGTGAGGGCTTAGTAGAACACACTCTCCGGCTCAGATGTGAGCAGTAGTTTAGTTAGCTCTCCTAGGCTGTCTTCACTGTGCTCCACCCCAGTGTTACATCCTTTGGTTGCCAGATTTTCTCCCTGCTTTCTGCTTTTTTGGCATTCTCCCATCAACTGATTTCATTTTTTCTTAGCCAGATTGACTTTCCTGTTATTTATTTATTCCCATGCATTTTTTATAGTCCTTTTCTGGTTTTATCTTACTGATGGAGTTGTTATGGAGTGGAATACTTTCTGATGCAGCACAGTGACCACTGGAATACATTTATGCAGTGAGTGTGAGACTTGAAAGGTTTGTTCATTCTGCAGCATCAGGCTCATTTATAGCCTTTGGATCAGGCCGGCCAAAGAGAGGTTTTTCCCTCCTTCCACTTTGAAGAAAATGCTTGGATCAGCCATGCTCCAATATGCAGTTCAACACGCTCTCTGGCTGCAAAAGAAATGGAAAGTAGACATGTGCAAACCATCTGCTTATAAACACAGCCATAGATGATGAATGTTTAGCTATATGATGTTGGCTGCTAATTCCAGGCCCAGGAGCAGTAATCCCGGAAGGTCACCAACCATGTGCTTGCAAGGCAAAGTAAAACAAATTTGCTTTACCCATCAAGTCAAAGAACATACTTTGTATTGCCTCAGTCTAAGAACACATGTATGCTCAAGCACCTGGGAGTATTTCTACGCTGTTGTCATGTAAATGCCTACAAAACACTTTAAAAGGTGCTAGTTACTTTAGGAAGAATGCACACAGCAAGTAAGAAGCCTCCATCCTCTTGGCAAAGTTGTGCATGATTGTGGTTCAGTTTCAGTGCTTGGAGGTGCTCTCCATATCTCTGCTGGGCTTCATCCAAACCCCTGTGGTTCACACAGGGGGTGATGTCTGGGTCAGTGCTTTATTAAGCAGGAGTTTCTGCACAACTGACCTTGCTGTTGGACTGAATGGAGTTATTACCGCAGTCTTTTTATGACATTATAGTGTTATTAACCAGCACTGCTGCTTGGTCATCATGGGTATTGAGGCTTTGGTTTGTTACTGCTCTGTTGAACTTGCTATTTATTGTTCTGACTTATACCACAGGCAGTGGGCCGCATCTCCTCAGGACACATAAAAGGACTTTGTCTTGAAAAATGCCATCACCTCTGTTTTTATGTGGTAATTTATCTGCCAGTCAGGAGACAGATTCTGGCATCTTGTGAACTGTTAGGCAGCCCATGCAGATGAGTCAAGATATCCGAAATGTGCTGCTGGTAGCTGCTGACCTTATCGCATATCCTTTGAGTATTGGTTTGTGAAATAAAAATGGTGGTGGTTGTGTACATCACCTAATGTGTGGACTGTATTGGGACCAGCAACACCAAACCAGAGCTGGTCCTCAGGGAAACGTTTCCTGAGCTGCTTCCACAAATCCTTGGTGTTTATACTGTAGGCTTTTACACGGAGGTGAGGTAAATAAGGAAAGTCCTTCACATCTGACTTGGGGCAGGTGGTTCAGCAGAGTAAGGCTGTGGTCCTTGCTATGCTGTGATGTGTCTAGGTTAGTATATGCTTGGTGCGACTCTGAGGTGGAATGGGAGATGGGAAGTGGCAGGGAGGAGGCTTCTGAGTTTCTCAGTCAGTAAAACAGATTTCTTGAGGTCTGCTACAATTCTCTTTGTGTTTTGATGGTACCCTGGCTGTGACAGGCTTGGCAAGAATTTGCTTTGGCAACAGGTGTATTTGTAGGAGCCACTGAGGAATTTTGGCTTGCCTGAGGAAGATCTCCCTTCCGAATGCCAGTGTAGTGTTTCCTGGCTAGTCTGAGATCAGATTCATTAGTGTGATGATTTGAGAACCCCTCAGCTCTGGGATCAGCTCTCCCTTTTGCTATGAATGTTTCCTCCCATGCTGACCTGGACTCCATAGCCAGTCAGAAATGTAAGTTTTGGCAAAGTGGTTAAAACGAATGTCAGGGAAGACTGTTGGAACGTATCTATTATACCTGTGTTTTCTTAACCTGCACAGGACCTTGGAACAGAAGACAGTGCTTATGCTCCCTAGAAAGGGTGAAAGCAATTCACATTAATAAAGGAAAATGTAGCAGCAAGCCAGGTCTACCCTGGAAGATTTTGATATTTGTTGGAACATTCGCTTATTTTAACAGCACCTAGTGGTAAAAGTTCTGGTTCATACAGTTATGCCAGTAAAAACCTACTTTTTGCCAGTTCAGCTTATTTTGTGGAAGGACCTGGCATGAATTCTCTAATGACACTTTCAGAGCTTTGCGTAGTGCATTTTGACAATAGACTGAACAACTTAATGAAGCAGCAGTGTTGAATTGTACTGAACTCAAGAAGGCCTGTGAGCAAACAGCAACCTGAGATGTTTTCTTCTTGACGTATTTAGAAATGTGCGCGTCTGCAATGGCTTCTCCTAAGACCAATGTGTGCATAGTATTTGCTCGTCTTCAATGATGCTGGTGACTATTAGATGTCAGTCCAATCAATCTATGTTGTTGAAATTAATACGTGGTAATTACAGCAGAGAATCTTACCTCTTCTTTGCATCCAGCATGCATCAACTGAAAAAGGGTGAATATTAGTTTACATTTTACATACTTCACATACTTCTGAAATTAAGGATTGCATTTGTGTTCTAAAACGATAGATAACTTCCAACAGAATACTTATAGGTGAAGGTGTTGGCTTGTCTCCTGAAAGGATCCCACCAGGATCTCAGTGTGGACATTTTGAAAATATCCATCTGCCCTTTAATGACAACGGTGAAAGGTCAGGCAGTCTGCAAGCTGTTTGCTCTAGTGGCTGTTGCTTTGCTGAGTTCATACAGTGTTTAGTACAGTAGATTTGATGCATGACTGGAGCTCTCAATACCTCTGCTAAAAATCTCAGGAGCTTTCCATTCTTTCTAAATGGTCTATTTTTAGTAACTTATCTGGTGAATTAACGAGATGCAGTATTCTGCAAAGAAGCATCCTGCTCTCATGCGTCTATGCTGGAAGAAAATTGCCTAGAATTAAGGTAGTGAAACTATGTGGGCTATTTTCTCCCTAGTCCTATTTTTCAGTTTATTTGTAACTTCAAGGGTTTTTTCTACTGTCTTAATTCCTTCCATCTGCAGGCTTCTCTCTAGAAAGGACGATGAACTCAGTAACCTTCTAGTCAGTAAAAGAATCAGCTCCAAGACAACTTCACAAAAACATTCTCTGGTATAACAAAGAGTAAGGCCATGCTACTTGGCTCTGACAGAGTTCTTTGGGGAATAACTAATGAGATATGTATTTTCTTTCTTTGTCTGTCAGCTACACTGTTGGATCAGTACAAGAGAACAATGACCAAGTGTGGAAGTTCCAGCGTTACTTCTTGGTCCAGGAATACTGCAGTCGCTTGACTATCCCCTTCCCTTTTGTCATCTTTGCCTACATCTTCATGGTGATGAGGAAATTTTTTAAATGCTGCTGTAAGAACGAAAGTAAAGAGCCATCTATTTGTTGTGAGTAGGATTACTTCTTATTGCCTAAGAGTCAGCTCTGTGACAAGTGCATTGTAACTCTTCCATGGCATGCTGTACTCGAACCAGGCAGTTAGTGTTTGGGGGGGGGGGGGGGTAATTTTCAAGGGCAATGTACGTCCTGGAGGAAGTGGTTGTTGTGGAAATGAGGAGCAGCTCATTCATTTTCTCCATCAAATGCAAAACCACAGTGTTGCTAGAAGTCTTTCTGATGAGATTCAGATCAAAGCCCCGGCTGCTTTTCAGACATAACCTTCCCTGAGTACTCAAAGTTGCACTCTCTCTGGGATATGGGGAATTATACTGCTGACTTCTTTTGTTAAGCTTCCAATTGAGCTCTGAAAAAAATGTCGCTTTTGTTGTGGAGGTTTTGTCTTTTTAAAAAGCTTTTCTGCTCTAAATACCTTTGGTTTTGTTCTGGTTAGGCATATTTTGTGTGCTGCCATGGGACCTACTGCACTTCAGTAATATGCAGAATCATGCAGTGCTTTCTTTTGTCCAAGCAATTTCAAAGCATAATTAGCTCATGTATGTAAATGACTTGTCTTAAAATTAATCCCACCTGTTTAGAGGTGCCTGTGCTACTTTCTGTGTTTGAAAGCTTTTTGCATTAGACCACGTCTGCTACAAGTTACCTAAACGTACAGAGCATGCAAGATCAAGGATTTCTGGACACTAGGGAACAGTGCAGGAGCGATGCACTACCCATTCAGATGCTGATGAGAACTGAAATGGGATGTTTTACATTTTTCGTGCACACCATGAAGATGACTTTCAGCTCCTGTGGGTTCTGGATGAATGTATTCGGTGCTCTAATTCTGCTGGCCACTGTACCTTCTGGAATTGTGTTTCTTTTTCTCCTTCTTTTACAGTCTTCCAGCTAATGAAGCTCGTTGCTGCTAGGGCAGCCTGATAGAGTGCAAACTTCTTTAGAGGCTCTTCTGATTGAAAGAGAAAGCAGAGTCTTCTAGCCCTCTGGGCATAGCCAAATAAGCAAACTGTGTCAGGAAACCATCCTCAAAAGTGCAAGAATGGCTGAGTCAGTCCCATAGCTATCTCCCCTTTATTTACTCTTTCAGAGGGCAGAGATATGAATTAACACGTTTTTTTTTCCTCCCCCAAATGGAGGAAGTGTCGTCTGTTGTCGTTGTCTCGTTGAAGTGCCATTCATAGCAGATGAGAGAGAATAAGTTAATTGATGGACTTGTTCCCATCTATCAGTGACCTGACTGTTGCCCTGCAGCACAGACCGGATGTGTTATAAGTTTAGGAGAAAGATGCATTCTTTGGGGTATAAAATTTCTTAGCACTGACAAAATTATCTTGGCTTTCTGAAGCGGTGTTTCATTTCCTTCTTGGGGAGATAGTCTAATTGCAGATATTTCTTCCCAAGTGGTGCATGGTGATCTTGTTCTGGAAGCAAATGAAAGAAGTGAAGCCAGAATATCATTGTGACTGTGCTGAAGAGAACTGAGAACTGCATGGAGAATGCAGCTCCAGTATATTGACTATTGCAAAATCCTAGCTTTTCCATCAACTCTTATAGAAATAGTCTGATTGGGATTTGGGTGCTTAAATGCCTGTGGGTGTCTGGGCTGAAAGGTAAGGCTATGTGAGGTCAGAGGAACACTGGGTGGTGGAATCAGGGCTTAAATTATTTGTCAGCCATGGACCTGTCTCAGGAACGGATATTTGAGGTTTGCAGAGTGATGACAGAAAATCCAGGCTTTGGAGTGTCCTCACGCACACATTTGTCCTAGCCCCTCTACCTCGAGAAAAAAGCTTTTGTGGTAGGTTTCCCCAGGTGAAATATGTATATATGTAGGGCAAGCACAATTCAGAGTCTCCGTTCCCAAATAGCCTTTGATTATTGTCATGCTCTGTGACCATGCAATGTCGAGGAGTGATGTGTATGTCCTATGGCAGTCAGAGCCATGTGCTATTTGAAATGTCAAGTTATCGAACCCCAGGAAGTGCTGGAGAACTTTTCCACCCTTTTGGTTTTATTCCTTGTCTGGCTGCCTCAGTTTCCTTCTTGCTTTTACAGCTTTTAAGCTAAAGCTTGCTCTGACTGTGGTGTGACAGACACGGGCCTGCACACCTATGTGGTTGAATCAGTTCCCTCTGGAGCCATACCTCTTTAGTGGGATTTGTGCTATTCTGTTAGAACAGGATAAAATACAGAAGGGTTTTCTTGGAGGACTTTGACATCTCAAAGTGCATCATGCTCTGTGTCACTCTTCAATTTACAGCATCAACAGGAGATGCTTTCTAGAGAAGAAAATGTTTTGAAACGTTTTAGTTCAAGGATAATTCATACAGTATGGTTCTTAGTAGACGTTACTCCTAATGAGCTGACATGGGATAAAGTCAAAATGATTAGTATGAAAGCAAAATTCAAAATCCACTTTGGAACTTTCTGGAATGTTTCATGTCTGTCGAAATGGCTGCCATTTAAAAAAGCATGTAATCAAAGCTCAAAAAATTCTAGAGAGAGTCTTTTGGATCTGGGAGTGTGTGTGGGGTGTGTGTGTGTAGTGTGGTGGGTTTTTTGGTTTTTTTTGTTTGTTTGTTTTGTTTGTTTTTTTAAATCAATTCTGGCAGTCAGGAGTATACAGCAAAATGTGTTAATGTCATATTTATGTCAGAGCTGTGTTACAGCTGGGAAGTAGGGCTGCAAATGCTCTGTATGCTGAGAATGGAATCATTAGTCTCTGTGAATGCAAGCGCTAACCCAGCCTTTTCACATCTCAGCACTGGAGAGACAAATTAACTTAATCTAGTGTTTTTTTTTTATATATATATGCATTTCCTAGGCTTAAGAAGTGAGGACAATGAAACTCTGTCATGGGAAGCTGTCATGAAAGAAAATTACCTTGTCAAAGTCAATACCAAAGCAAACGATTCATCAGAAGAGTATGTCTGCCCTTTTTTTGTCTTTACTCTCTTAACCTTCTGTCAAGTATTTTTAATAAAATCAAGTTATCAGCAGCTCTAAATGTTCATAAACTAATGAGCATTTAAATAAACCTCAACCTTAATCTGCCCATTTTGTTTTGAATTGATTGATTGTTTTTTATCAGCTGCTGTAGCATGACTTCAGAAATAGTTCATTAGGATGGTAAGATGTTAACGACAATAATGCAGGTTTATAATGTCATATTATACACAGTGTATCTGGATAGATGTGTTAAGCACACTTGTTCCAAAATGTCTATCATAATATTTCTCAGAGAATTTCATCTTTCTGTATTTGAGCTTTTCTTCTTTACAATTTGATCAGAAAATGCTATATTCCTGTAGTACTTTGAGATCTCATGGTGGAAAGCAGTTCTGTGTGAGAGCTAAGTGGTTTTATAAAATTAGCAGATTATATGTAAAATGTGGTCTGAAATATCAAGGATTCCAACAGTATCAGTGTGTATGGATATCTCTACTTGGCATGAGCAGGAGAGACTTCTGGGGATGGGGAAAATGCTATTTGGAATGATGGGATTTGAAGACTTAGTGACTTGGACTACTTTTCTTCGCCTGTCAGATCACAACACTTTGGTTATCTTTGGGGTCTGTCCCAGTGTCTTCAGAATAATAGTTTAAAAGCAAAGAGAAATATTAAAGAAAGCTAGAAAACAGCAATAATAAGCTGCCTAGTGTTTGATGTGTGTGATGGTGTAATTTTGTAGCTAGCTTCTGACAGCTTAGGAGTTTCCTTAAATCAAATGTAATGGAAGAGCTGATAAGGCTGAGCAGGAAGGACCAGATTCTTCTAGGGTGCCCCTCTGTCCCTGCTGTGATCATTGCTGTCTTTAAGTGTTTTTGTTAAGACCACCCAGAGGCACTCAACATTGGATAATAAGCTGAACAAATTAAAAAAAAAAAAAAGAAAAAAAAAAAAAGAAAAAAGCTTTTATGTTGGAAGCAAAAGGGTCTTGACAAGGAAAATGGAAAAGTGCAGGACTAACAGTAGTTTGTGTGTTAGGTTATCATATTTGTAATAAAAACAAAACCAATCCACTCACAGACATGCCTTCTTGGAAAGATGAAATGATGGTGTTTGGAGCAGGGACATCTGCAGTCAACCTACTTTGTAATGGACCTCTGACTGCATGCAGAGAGGACAAGCTTCTGAGAGCTTCACACTCTGCACGTGCCTTAGCTCCACTCTTTGGTAAAAGACGAGGACTAGGTGTGCTAATTTCAGATAGACTTCTGTAAGGCAGTTCTGCATAGTTTTGCAAAGGAAGAGTGGTCAGCCATAGCTGCTTTAATGCATGGACTTAATCCTCTCTTCTGTGTCTTCTTTCTGTTTTCAGGATGGTGCATCGATTTAGACAACTGGATGCAAAGGTATTTGTGTTTTGGACTGCTCTAGGGGATGCACCTCTGTCTGGGAAAGCAGGTAGAGGTGCACACAGAAGCAGAGCACCACTGGGAGCTGTTTGCAACTGTTATCATCATCAAGGTCCCATTTTCATGGGGCTTTGTTAACATGCTCCTTTGCACCTTTGTTTCCCAGTGTAGCTTCATATTGTGCTGGAAAATGGAGTAGAATGTGCTTGCTAAGCATTGTAGAACTTTTCCTCAGTATTCCTTGGGTGGCATAGAAGTAAAAATAACTTCTATTGTAATAGGCCCATTACACTGGGGAGGGGAGGCATTGCACAGTCAGAGTATACCCTTCTCAAATCCATCTTGCGTCGAGTTTATCCTCTAGTACTGAAGGCATATGATCATTAATTCTATATTTTCTTGTTGAAGCTCTGCTTATAAAATGTGGCAACAGTTCAGTTGTATTGTGGCAACCCCGGCTGTGCTTTTGATAGCACAGAAAACACCTGCTAGATAAACAGAGAATGCTCCTTTCATATTGCAGGGTGAGAAGACTTTGAATTACGGAAATTTTGTGGCCAATTCACTCATCTGTATTACAGAGATACCCTGCGTTGTATCTGTATAAATCTACCAACCTAGTAGAGAGCACATCACTATCAGAACTGTCATACAAGTCATGCTTTTTGTGACTAATACTGAAAAGACCTAAATGTGTATGATGTTTGAGAGCCTGACTGAATTATGTATTTGGACTGTGAGGTGGGGAGTTGCGCTAGTGTGAATGGATGGCTACGTGCTCTTTAGGAAGGACAGGCCAGGAAGGGGAGGTGGGGGAGTGGCCCCTTATGTGAGAGAGCAACTGGAATGTATAGAGCGCTGCCCAGGGGTGCCTTCGGCTGCTGCCGAAAGGTAGGGATTACGGGGCAGACTAACATGGGTGACGCTGTTGTGGGTATTTGCTACAGGCCACTTGGTCAGGAAGAGAAAGTAGCTGAGGCCTTCTACAGACATCTGGAAGTAGCCTCACAATCACAGGCCCTGGTTCTCATGGGGTCCTTGAACCACCCTGATATCTGCTGGAGGAACAACACAGCAAGGCACAAGCAATCCGGGAGGTTCCTGGAGAGCACTGATGATAACTTTCTGACACAAGTGGTAGAGGAGCCAACAAGGAGAGATGTGCTGCTGGACCTTGTACTAACAAACAAGGAAGGGCTGGTTGGAGATGAGAAGGTTGAGAGCAGCCTTGGCTGCAGTGACCATGAGATGGTCATTGTGAGATGGTTTAGGATCCTGTGAGGAGGAAGCAGGGCAAAAAGCAGGATCACAACCCTGGACTTCAGGAGAACAAACTTTGGCCTCTTCAGGGACCTACTTTGAAGAATCTAATGGGATAGGGCCAGCCCTGGAAGGAAGAGGGGTCCAAGAGAGCTGGTTAATATTCAAGGATCACTTCCTCCAAGCTCAAGAACGGTGCATCCCAATGAGCAAGAAGTTGAGCAAAGGGGCCAGGAGACCTGCACGGATGAACAAGGAGCTCCTGGCAGAACTTGAACAGAAGAAGGAAGTGTACAGAAGGAAGAAGCAGGGACAGGCCACTTGGGAGGAATATAGGGAGGTCATCTGAGTATGCAGGGATGGGACTAGGAAGGCCAAGGCCCATTTGGAGTTTAAGGTGGCAAGGGATGTCAAGGACAGCAAGGAGGACTTCTTTAAATACATCATCAACAAAAGGAAGCCTAGGGAGAATGTGGGCCTGCTGCTGAATGTGGTAGGGGCCCTGGTGCCATGACATACAGAAAAAGCAGAGATACTGAATGCCACCTTTGCTTCACTCTTTACTACTAAGACCAGTCCTCAGGAATCCCAGACCCTAGAGACCACAGAGAAAGTCTGGGAAAAGGAGGACTTTCCCTTGGTCGAGGAAGGTCAGGTTAGGGATCATTTGAGCAAACTTGACATCCACAAGACCATGGATCCTGATGGAACGCACCCACAAGTGCTGAGGGAGCTGGCTGATGTCATTGCTAGGCCACTCTTGATTGTCTTTGAATGGACATGGAGATCAGGAGAAATGCCTGAGCACTGGAAGAAAGCAACAGGCACAAACTGAAACACAGGAAGTTTTGTCTGAACACGAGGAAAAACTTTTCTGTGAGGGTGACAGAGCACTGAACAGGTCGCCCAGAGAGGTGGTGGAGTCTCCGTCCTTGGAGATATTCAGAAGCCATCTGGACATAATGCTGGGCAAGGTACTCTAGGTGACCCCACTTGAGCAGGGGGGTTCGACTAGATGATCTCCAGAGGTGTCTTCCAACCTCAACCATTATGTGATTCTGTGAAGAACAGACTCCTTAGAAGCCCAAGGGTGAAAAGGCCCTAAAACATTTCAAAATATTTCTTTGGATTGCTGTCAAATAGCTTATATGGCAAACTAATAGCTTTTCTTTTAAGACCAAAATGTAAACAGTGAGGGACTGAAAGTGTCTGGTGATTCTCCTTTCAAAACTGAGATGAAGTATAACCTTAATTCTATACTGAAAAACAGCACCCACATTGTGCCTTCATACCTTCAGCTTTAATGACTGACATATGCTGAGACCTGTGCTTAGGAGTAGTGCTCCACTCAGCAAGGTATTCTGGGGTCATCTCCCTGGCTCCGGCTTGAGATGGTGTCCTGGAAAAGTCATCTGTGGATGTAACCAAGTCCCAGGCATGAGTCTCGACTGGGGCAAACTATTCTCTAAGCTCTATGGGATGTCTCAAGGAATAATGAGCTTTGGTTACAGCAAGGGAGGGTTAGGTTAGACTTTGAGAAGAGCTTTTTTAGCTTTGAGAGTAGCACGACAAGGATCTCTGCCAATTGCATTTTCTAAAGAGGCTGCATAGGCCTTGGTCAGGATTGTCTAGTTCATACCACCTCTGGGGACTGCTGTGGATGGCCTTTTGAAGTTGCATCCAGCCCTATCTGCTGCTGTTTTTGTGACAGTGCCTCTACACTGCTCTGTCTGGACTTCTAAGGCAGCAGCTCCATGTGTCAGCATTGAAAACAGCTGGTCCAGTTAATTCTATCTAATCCTAAATTCATAAACAAGCATGTCATTTTTCTGAAGCATCTTACTCTGAAGAATGACTTCCCAAGAGAATAAGATCTTGCTCTTCCTGCATTACGGAACTAGAAAGTTCTCCTTGGTTTGGCACTGCTGTACATGCATATAATAGGTGTTAAAAGAAACAAATATTAAAAACCACTCCTTTATGCTAGACTGGCTCCACATTACTCCACTGAACTGTAATCTTTGTTGCTTTAAAGGAAGAAAAGGAGATGGAATATAGTTTGGAGTTTGTAGCTGTCATGATGCCTCGTTAACTGTGCAAAATATGTATGCGTTAGGACTCACTGCATTAATTGCATTGCTGAAAGCCGTAACTGGGGATGTCCTTTCAAGTATTGTCATATTTGGGATGATATTTGGTGAGGTAATTACTTATTAGTTGTATTACTTATTCAGATTACTTTCCTGTGAAAATCAGTATTAGCACTGCTTCATTTGCCACCACAATGTGGTTACTGAATATGAATAGCAGTTAGTTATTGCTTCCTGACTAATGACTGATATTCACAGGGTAGCCAGGAAAGCAGAGTTCAGATTAGGGATTGTATGCCAGTTGTTGCTGATGTTGTATAGATGCTTTAGGGTATCTTAAGGTTCTTACTACTGCTTGCTTGCTTCTGTTCTCTTCCTTTCCCCATGTTCCATGCTGCAGTCATCTGTTGCAATGAGTTAGATTGACTTTATAAAGCTTCTTTCTTTATACTTTTAAGCTCTGTGATTTGAAAAGCCTCCTGAAAGAGATTGCTGGCAAAATCAAATGAATGCAGCTGAAATCCAAGAGCAGCTACCTGAGCAGGGTAAGCCGTCTTTAAATCCATTCTCTGACCTGAATGGGTTATCAGTATCTGCAATGTTAAATTGGAATGTCACTGGAGGAAGAGTTAGTGTTAATTATTGATGCTTGTATTGATGTTGTCTAATATCAGAAGAGAAATATAAGAACTAAATTCTCTCCCTTGCTTGTTTCTTTGTTTTGTTTCTTTCTCTAAAAAATACAGTTTTCCAGCTGGTGTTTTTAATAATTTTTGGCAGGGCTTAAAATATCTTATTTTGCTCCTTTGCCTTTGAAAAACTGTGAATGACCCAAAGTTATTTTAGTTGTCTTTGTGCTGGAGGCCCTCTGGAAAATTAGGAACTGCTGTGCTGGATTGATTATAGTTCATTTTAGCTCTGAACACCGTAAAAACGAAATAGAAAAGACAGACTTGAGGATAAGAGCAAGTTTTATTTTCTCACTGTCAGGATGGGGTGTTATGGTAGATCGCTATAGCCATCCTTTGTCATCTAGGATAAACTATGGAGTGAAGAGTGGACCCCAGATCTCCTGAGCTGCAGTCTGGGGTCTGGTCATAAGCTGCATGTCCTTTTTCATCAAGGTCTGTGGAGCAATTGGTTTGGAGCCATGGTCTCTAATGGGAAGTGAAAGCCAAGCATAATGTTGATGTATGCAGTGAACTCTTGTCGTCTTTAAAGACATCAGGATTAGAAGGGTGGCTGTTGAGAAGGAAGGATTATGTGGTAGGATTTAATCAGCCTGAACCTTAGAGCCTGGCTCCTTCTCCCTAAAAGGTTATTTTCTGTCTGCAAGACAGCTTCTACCTGTGCCAAATGGCTCCCAATTCAATTGTTTCGCTGTCTTTCAGGAGATGATTTCATATCCACTGAGGTCTCGTTCAGTTATGACTGACTTCCAACCCTCTAATAAAATCTGCAGGGATTACTAGTTACTGGGCATTTTCTTGGATGCAGTAAACTCCAAGTCACCTAGAGGGCAGGCCGCAGAACTGCAGAATAATTGAGGTTGGAAAGGACCTTTGGAGGTCACCTAGTTCAACCCCTGCTCAAAGCAGGGCCAGTTTAGATAAGAGGTAGCTTGCAGTTTGCTTAAAAATAAGTTGCAATAAGAACAAATGCAAATTGTACAGTTACCAGGGAATCACTACCTATGCAAGAACAAAATGGGGGAAATCTTATGAGGCAGCAGTTCTGCAGAAAAGTGTCTGGGGATTGTAGCCCCTCTGAAATAGAATATGAATAACTGGTGTTTTGTTGTCTGTGAGATGTGTGAAGTAATCCTTCTTATAGCATGATGAATCGTCAGTTAGATATAGCATCCAGTGTTAACACTAAGCTTCAAGGAAGTTGTCGAGTGGTTGAAAAGTGTTCAGGACAGTGACAAGAGCAATTGGAAGTCTTTAAAATAATTTGTAGAAAGAAGTGAATGAATTAGCCTGGGGAAGAAGAACTGAGAGGAAAGCAGTGGTCTTCAGACAGGCTGTAGAATGGTAGAATAACTGATGTTGGAAGGGACCTCTTGAGCTCTTCTAGTCCAGCCCCTGTTCAGAACAGTGCCAGCATAGACCAAAAGTAGCTGTAGCTGGGAGGAAATTGTCCACTTTTCATACACAAAAGAGGCCTAATTCACAGCAAGATAGTTTTAAGTAACAGGAAATGTTTTTGACCAGTAATGGTAGTGAAGCACTGAAGCAGCTTGTGTGAGGAGTCTTTGAAATCCTGTTTGACTAACTTGTCTTCAGTGTACAGTCTTCAGTATCCTGTCTTCGGGTAGGCAGATGGGAGGACAGAAATGGTGTCTGGAGGCCTTCTCCAGCTCTCTGTTTATGATGGAGCTTGCAGAAATGACCTGTTGTTTTATTCTACATTATAGATCAATCAGTGGCTTGAAAAGATGGAGTCTCTTTCCAATTTATGCCTGGTAAACTGTCTACGTTGAGTCCTGGTCGATTTTGTGACCAAAATGTCTTGCGTGCTAGCTGTCCAGGCTCTGAAGCTGATCTCTGGCAGTCCAACAGTGCTAGGGTAGTAGCATAAACAGAGGTTGGTGTCTCACAGGAAGCTGACGTTATGCTACCTAATCTGAAAAGGAGTTCTTATATCTGCACTGTCTTCAATATAAGATGCTGGATTGGCCATTCCAGTCATTTTGCTTTTGGCTGTTATTTTTGCTTGCATGTTCTGGCAACTGCTACCCTGCCAACACAGGAGGTGTTGGATGGCTGCAGCAGATAGCTGCTTGACCCCAAGTATTGCATGGGACATCTAAGGTTCGAAGTGGACATCAAGAGGAGAAAAGCAAAATGTGGAGCTGGGCTGGGAGCTCAACTCTAAATATCTTTCCTTTGCTCACACAGATACTGATTCATCAAGAATAATTTCTCAGAGCTGACGGTAACGACCAAGCCAGATGTAACCGATCCAGCAGAGCGTGTCAGTGTCCAATGAGTTCTTTTTTTAAAAAAATTTTATTTTTTGGTCTTAAGAGAAAACAACCCTTTCTGCCTGTTTCATGAAGACGGT
The DNA here is from genome assembly GCF_036370855.1 of Dromaius novaehollandiae. NCBI lineage: Eukaryota > Metazoa > Chordata > Aves > Casuariiformes > Dromaiidae > Dromaius > Dromaius novaehollandiae. Next base: position 46,131,166 of record NC_088104.1, read on the forward strand.
AAAACATTAAGGGGACAATATCTCTTCTGGTAGAACTCCAAGTTACCAAGCCCTCCTTTTTCCCTTCTCTTCCTTGATGATTGCTGTCAGCAGGTAGTCCTTGTCAGCTGCTGTTAAAATGCATTCTTAATTCCAAGAGTTCTGCTGCTGCTGCAAAAATCATTTTGCTTCTCAGTTTCCTTCAAATGGGTCTGTTCATGGGTTTCCTTTAGCTACTAATTGCTTGTCTTAATGAATCTCCCTTCCCCCTCCTTTATGTAATAGCCAGATCTAGCTTGTTACTTGCACAGTCCATCTATAAGACCTCCTGAAGTCTGAAATGCTGACGTGCTGGGATGCAAGGTATTGCTGCATCGTGCCCTGGGGGAAACATGGCCATTGGTCCAACCACGCACCCACCTCTTGGACTCCAAAGTGGAGAGTGTGGACTTTTTCCTGCTATACCTGGAACTGTGCAGCAATGCAGAAGCTCAACTGCTACATCCCTGCATGGATGGGGAAGGGGATAGGATGTGATGCAATTAATATAGAAGCAGTTTCCAAAGGGTTTGTATGCAATCCTTGGTTGTTTCTGTAGTGATAACTTGTACGCTTGGAGTGTTGCAGTTTGTTTTACTTTTTTAAACATATACACAGTTTGTTTGTGTTATGATTCTCAAATAGAGAAGAGATTGTTGGCCATCTTTAAACTTTGTGATGCTTGCTACAGTTAGGCTGCTTTTTCTGTTTTTTTCCTAAAATAGGAGCTGCATCTTGTGGCAGATTGTGTGGTATAACTGAGTGCATTACCAACTGAAGGGAAATCACTCAAATGGCATTAATTTCCATTGCAAAACATCATATTTGTCTTCATCCCCAGTGACTATGAATGATCTCCCATTGCATTTGATTTTGAATGCTTAGATACTTCACTTTGGCTGGCAATGGGAATCTTAGTCTTAGTCTGAGGGTTGTCAGGTAGAATATATAGGTGCTTATAATGGCCACATGAGATCTCCTACTAGCTAATTAGGTAGATGGAGAGGAAATTTCTATGAAAGCTTCTTTGGTTAATACTGCCCAGGTGAGTCGTCATGACCAGTGCAAATGCAGCCAGCTGCTTCTTGGCTAGAAACCAAAGCCTGCAAGCCTGCTTCTGGGCACACAGCACATTCCAGTCCATGTGTGCTGGGAAAACATGTTGATCCAAGTGGGTGAAGACATTTTTATATGCTTTAATGTTTCAGTGACTGCTTAAGTTCAGGGCTGTGAAGCATTGATGTAAGTGAGGAATGTTTCTACTGGGGGATGCAGCTGACTGAGCTGGTCATCTGCTATTGGAGAGAAGGCCAGCATATGCATGGAGTCTGTAGGGTGACCTTTTAAATTTATTCCTTTTGTTTACACACCCAGAATATATGCCAGATTTGGCTTCTGTGTTTACTCAAGCTGCTGCTGTGTTCGTACTTCTAGCTAAAAATTGAATAGTTTTCGGGGGGGGGGGAGGGAAGGGGTTTTGTCTGCCTCACATTACCCAGTTTTATTGTATGCAGTGTATTACGTGATCCTAGTGTGTATAATGCCAGCAATAACAGTGTCACTCATTGATATATGAAAAGATTTCAATATTTCCCTGTTGGAAAGGTTATGAAGGACTCCCATTCGTTGACTACTTTGGCAGTTAGCTTGCATCATAAATGATTAAGATAAGTTTCCTTTATAGAAGTGAATTTTCCCATGTCATTTGTCTGCCTTTAATGTGGAAATTGTGCTTTTAGTCCATTTCTTTCTTATATGAAACCTGTAATATACTTGTCAGCAGCTGTAGTGATCTGTTCCCTTGTACTATTATAGATGTAGCTTTGAGCCATGTTGTGAAAAGTCAAAAGCATCCTTGTGGCCATATTTACAGATTAAACAATAAAGTTACTTTGACTTCTTGCTTTCTTTTTCTTTGATGGGAGAAGGGGAGAAAAAAACTCATTTCTACTGTCTACTTCTGCTATATCTGTGACATTTCCAACATTTTTATATAAAAAAAAATGTTATTGTGGCTGAGCTTTCTGTGTCATTCCTGGTGTTTGCTGCCTGTGCCCTAAAAAGAATCAGTGTAGAGGCCAACTACCCTACAGAGCTGCAGTGCAACTGAGCAGGCTTTGAGTTATATCCAGTGACAGTTGTGTTAGTGATCCATCAGCTACTTAAAGGATTCTTCAATAATTGGAAAGTCATTTATCAGGAGTCACTTTAATATCAAGGAATTTCTCTGTAGGGTTATAACTAAACTTTAAGAGTATTACTTCATGATGAGGCTTTCCAAAAAGTAAAGTTGTAGACCAGATTTATCTGCTTGATAGGAAATTTCTGATCTGCAAGACGTGCCATGTACTGTCAAAGTGGAAAGCAGCTTATAGTAGAAAAGCCCAGCCCTTTAGAGCTGTGGCTAAATCTAAGGTAAAATAAAAAAGGAAATGGGCTTTTTCAGCTTGCTCAGGGATCTGCCTTGCATCAAGAGTTGAAAATTACCCGGTGCTCCCCTGGTAAGGACAGAGGAAACAAATGTGATGCTTTTGTGTGCTTTACATATTTGTGCTGCGTTAAATGGCTAGTGTTCTTGAAAGAACCAACAATGCTTCAACTACTGCAGAAAAAGCAGTGCCCTGATGAAGTAGAAATGGGAATTCAAATAGTGGATGTTTGAAGGGCACTTTCTATTTAATGGCTGGTTGGGGATTTATGGTGATGAGATACAGTATTGAATTTTGACCTTTCTTCCTGAGCTACCTAGAGTGTTGTTAGCAGCCAACAGGGATTGGGAGCCTTGGAGAGTCCTCGTGCTCCATCACCACTGATAATTCAGCATCAGGCCCAGGGTTACAATGTGGCCCCCTGCTGTGCTGGGAGAAAGGATGGTTGACTCTTGGCAATATACTTCTGTTTATCCAGCCCAAGACCCTTTACTACAGTGTTGATGCTTTTGGAAAATAAGTTTTTATCATATATTTCTATATTGCTTACTTCCTGAGAAGCTTCCTATCTGTGCATTTTCCTGACCTGTAAATGTTTAAAAACAAAACAAAAATTCAGGATTCTACAGTTATGGTCATCAATTCAAAGTAAGAGCCCAAGGAAAGCGAAGATGGAATGACAGTATTATGTAGCTTGCAAGCAACATTAAGAGGAGCAAGAATCCCATCCCCTGCATAAACCCAACCAGAAATCAAACCAAATGAGACTAGAGGTAGGGTACCCACCTAGTCTGTCTTGAGCATTACTTCAGCAGCTGAAGATATTAGCTAGCACACCTTCCTCTACGGGCATGTGGAGTTTGCTGCTGCTGGACCTGAGTCAGGTTGTGTTCAGTTGTCCAGAAGCCTCCCCTTTTAGCCTACTGTTCAGAACAGGCATGGAAAATGCTACATGCAGAGAGGAGAGTCCTAGATATTGCTTAAAAATATCATATTGGAACAGGATCTGGTCTCTCCTGCAATGAGAACAGATGCTTCTTGCTCTCATGACTGGAGGCAGGAGTTCAGAGACGTGAAGAAGACATCAGCCAGCTTGTGTTTGCAGAGGGCCTGGGGCTTTAATTCTGAAGCAGTGTCTGGAAACAAACACTTGGTGAAGTAAGAGCTAGAATGCCTCTTCTGAAAGGACTGCAACTAACTCAGTCTCACCGGGATTTCCTAAGCATGTTTGTGCGTGTGTATTTCCCCCCCAAGAAAACTACTGATCTGGGTAATGCCCTTTGCAGGAAAGTGTGCGTGAAGTAGGAAAAACTTCTTTAAAGACAGGTGGAGGGAGGAAGGCTTACTCTATGCTAACAGTATCTAGGTGCTTTGGGGAGGTAGGAGGCACAGGGTATGAGCATCCTCTCTGTTATAACTCCAGAACTTAATCATGGTTGCTCTGTTGCAAAAGAATACCCCTTGCTGCAGGCTCACAGCACTGAGGGTGGGTGGATTTACCTTGGGTCCGTGCCTGTGGCAAGCCTCAGCGTGCAAGCTTTACAGAAAAAGGGGGATGTTTTTTTCAACCCGGCACTTCCTGTAGGGTCCAGGGTTCAGCTGCTGTGAAATAAGGACTTGGCCAGAACCCAGAGGAAGGTCCTCTTCTAAGAGCTTATTCAGTTAAAGCACATTAAAACACAGAACAGTGCAAACAGCATTCACTGCTCTCAGGCCCTGTCAGGAGCTTCCATCACTTGCACTGGTTTCAGACACTGGCATCAGCCCTCTGTGACCCTGGACTGTGACAGCTAAAGAGCATACTAGTAAATGCTTCCAAAAAGTTCCTGATAAGTTAAGTGCGATGTCTCTTCCTGTTCTCTCTGGGGTCTTTCCACCTCCTCTGGCCTGTTGCATTTCAGAGAGGGGCAGGGGCATGGGAGAAGGGATGAACAGCACCAGCCAGGACTGGGTCCCTTGGGCCATGCCTGTGAAAGATGGGCCCAGATTCTCCCTTGCAGCTGCGGAGAACTAACTGTCTGTCGCAAGCACATGCCAGCAGGGTCTGTTACTGGCTTCCCAGCTGAGGCCTGATCAGAAGCATCCCGGCCCAGAGCAATGGGGGCAGATGTGCTTCACTACCTCAGGCACAAGAGAAGTCCTGGCAGGCGAAATGAGTGCTTTGCTCTAAGTAAATCAGAGATTTGGTACAGGAGGAGGGAATCGGGCTCACCGGTGTGGCTCTCTGCCAGCATAAAGCATGCCTGGGATTGAGGGTGTTAAAGTTGAGATTTTGTTTAACAATTTCAGCTGGATGACTGTGTGAAGAAGTCTCTCTCTCCCTCGTGTCTTATATGAATGGCTCTGCATCATCCTTCTGTGCTGTATCCTCCCCCCCAGCTCTGTTCCCACCACCCTACTCCTACTTCCTCCTTCCCCTCCCTCTCCCCTGCTGGTTTGTGTCACGGTTGTCTGCACTAGTGACATGGCTCTGCCACAAGGTATTCTACATCAAATGCAGCGTGAGAGTGGCTGGCTAGCTCCTGTGACACGGCCAGCTTAATGCAGCACTGAGAACCGTGAATTAAAAGGCCTGCACCTAAGCACGCAGGCATATCTTATCTATTAGGCTTTTTAAATCCCTGACAATATGTGCTTGCCTGTCTTTTGCTGCTGTGCCCCAAGAGGTGATGAATCTATCTTGCTTTTCACTGCCTTTGCATTCCTAGCTTAGATTACTGTGTATAAATTTAGTATCATGATATTCTAGTGCCTGATACCTCCTGCCCTCTGCTGCCTCTTCCATGCAGATGATTGCAGGCAGATGGAGAGTCAGTCACAGCCTCTTCCTTGGTGTAGTCTGCTGTGGGCCAGAGCCAGCATGGACCTAAGATGCATGTGCCATACGGCTAGGAGACTCCTTCTCTGTATGGCACCAGGCAGGTCTTGATGGCCTCAGGTAAGAGCTGGAAAAGTCAGCTTTGGCTCCCGAAGCTTCCTGCTAATCGGCCTTTTCTGTGGATCTTAGAGAGAATGAAGCATTTTGGGGAGCTGTCACTAGAACATTAGCAGATCTTAAAGCAGGAGCGTGTTCTTGAACAAGCACAGCTTAGGCATCCTCTTGGAGGGCTCAATGAGAAGAGCTGGATGCTGTTTGTTCTTCTGTGTTAATATGTGAGGGTTTGTCTGAGTTCAGGATGACCCTGGATTGTTGTGAATATGTGGGTGGGTGATAGTGCCACACGTACACAAGTTAGCCTTTAGACAGCCAGTTTTGTCTACCTAGGTTCCAGCAAAACACCTAACAGCCCCTCCATCCATATGTGGATGGCTGGCCAGGACCGACCTGTCCTGGAAATTGAGGCGGTTTGCTTGGGTACCTACGCACCAAGCGCAGCAGTGTTCCTTCAGACGTACTTCAGGATACCCTGACCTGAGGGATGTCTTCTGTACCTCATGGTACCAGTTGCTTTTTCAGGGAAACATCCTGCATCAGTCTCCTCCTGTTTTAGCAGTACAGCCAGGTTTCAGCTGTAAAGTAGTGGTCATTTAAGGCAGGAAAGGAATGGAGGCAGCAGGCGTACATCTGTGTGCAGAAGGCAACTTTAAGGCTGGTATTTTCCAGTCCATCCCTGTGGGTTATCTGCAAACTAGTATGGGCAGAAAAGTCCTTTGGTAGCCCATACCTACTGGTGCAGGTGGTCACCTCTAGTGTGACTAGATGTCCCTGTCCTTCCTCTCCTCATCCTTTCTTGCTCCTGGGGCAATGTTGGGCAGGTTTCTGCCCAGCTGAGGACCAGGAGCAGGTTCTGCCCTGGGGATGGGGACCCGATATGAGATGCAGAACTGCAGGGAGGGAGAGGATGCAGCATGGCCCTCTGTTGATATTTAGGGCTTTTGGGGGAGGGGGAGATGCTCGAGACCGTGCCTTGGTTGAGAAGGATGGGTGCCCGGCTGGAGCCTGCCGTAGGAGTCTTGGCACGAAAGCGATAACCGGGTGTTGCAAATAAGCCAGTTTGTATTTCCTCACAGAAGAGGTGGCTTACATTTTTTGCCCCTGGCTGCCTGCTGCTTTTTCATTATTAATTTGATTTAAAACATTGATGTAATACTGTCTCAAGGCAACTTTGTGTCAACTTAGTTTCCTGTATCTCTAGTACATCTGGGTAGTAGCTGTTGGTTTGTGCCATTTCTGTTATTTCTTGTGTAGGATGTTAATATATTTCCAATAATAACATTGTAAAACCATAGTCTAAGAAACACATAAATCTAATAACCTGCCAGCTAATTAATGACGTGAGTTTTCTGCTATCAGGAAATCTTTGCTGTAGAAAAGGAATATTACAGGGATTGTATAAAATGCTTTTGTTTTTATCTTAAAAGGAATTCTCTTTTGCTTAGAAGATGTAGATTTGATTTTCACAGTAGATAGCTGAAAAACATTGTTTCATCTTCATTATGGGCTTGGTCTGGGAGACGCTGAAGTGACAGTTAAAAATATTGGCTCAAGCAAGGGTACATGAGTAAGTGAAGGTTGAAAGGGTTCTGTTTGCTGAGGTTGTTGTCTGGCAGCTCATATGTGTTGCGTAGTGTTTAGTACTTGGGTTATATATATGTGCCAATGGGGCTCCTAATTCTTGTGCTTGAGTGTAAATATAAAACTTCATCTCTGTTAATACTCGCTGATAGGCTTAGATTGAAAACACTTGATAGGTGACTCCCACAAATGTTTTCTTTGATGAAGCTTGATCAGAGAGACACATGAAATATATTAAACGTATATATAGTGTATATATATACATATTATATGACATATATGTATCATATATATACATGAAATCTATAAAAATATATGGAAAATATATAAAATAGCCTCTTTGGTTTCCCACCTTGCTACAGCTGTACTTGTGTACAGTTTGTTGCTTTGGAGGATTTTTGCCAAAAGACCTGTGATGCAGCATATCTTCCTTAACACCTCATCTCTTGCAATGCACCTCTGCTTAAATGAAAAAGAAAAAAAACCCAAAACCTTGCTGTAAGCCCTTAAAATTGTCAGCAAGCCCTTAAACTTGAACTATAAAGCTTCATCAATCAAAAGGCAAACAGCATTCTTTATGTATACTATCATCTTCTTCAATCTGGTTTTTGAGGGTCTGATGCACAAATATGTGACTGGTTCAACCTTCCAGCATGTGAAGAAACTGCACTGTGTAGATGATGACTTTGATTCTCTTCCAGGCATGGAGCCCTCCAGAGGCAGAGGAACTCCAAGGCTACTGAACTGTTGAACTGCGGAGTACTAAATGCAGCAGAAAATAGTTCAGGAGCAGCACTTGTGTCTGTCCATGTTAGTGTATATTTTTGTGCTTTCTGCCAGTGCCACATGACTGCATTCTTGCTAGCATGAATGCCCTTAAGATACTTGTTTGCATGCTCAGTGCCTAAGGAAAGTGTACCTTATTTTTTTTCCTTGGAGATGACCGTTGCAATCAGGTTTATGTATGTGCCAAATATAGCCGCTCAGGGAACAGAAGGAATATTACATAGTTAGATAGCCTAGCTTGAATGATAAGATCCTGCTGACAGTGCCTCTTCTGAGAGCAGCAGGTCTGGAGTCAGAGCTGACTGGCCCTCAGCAGTTCACAGAGAGAAGTGTGTCAGCAGATGTGCAAGACAAGTTCTTTCTAGGCTGTTTCATTTAAGCAGCTGTGATGCCCAGGCACAGCCCTTGAATGAATTCATAAACCTAATTGCTCCAAGTCATTAAATGAGCCACACTTAAACAAAGATATCGCTCTGCTGTATCTTTTCAATGGAGCAGATACAGGCGCTAAAGCCACGTCTAATCTGGGAGAGCAGGGTCTGTGTCATTCTCCAGCCTGGGAGAAGGGGACAATTAGGACACTTCATCGTTGCAAGCCCTTCAGTAAACAGCAGCAAGGTGACCAGAGACAGGATATCACACTGGTGGTTGCACTTCACAGCCAGTGGCTTCAGAAGTGGGAGGTGAATGTTTAACCTGGTTTCATCTAGGATTTTGTATTTTACCAGGGCTTGGGTTTGACCAGTGATCATGAGTAACTGTACAATCTTTGGGACTGGGAGAAGACCTTGAAAATTATCAGTATGGTCAGCAAAAGTTAAAGAAAAAAAAAATCTCTTTGGCTTTTCAGGTGACAGTCTTTGGATCTTGAGGTAATGTTTACTTTACATCAGCTACAAAGATGTGCCAGTGGCTCCATCAGAGCTGGTTACTGCTGAACTGGCAGAAATAATAAATATAAATATTTAAAGTTTCAAAGGCTCAAAGGAATGGAGCGAGACCTCTCAGATTCTCCTGCAGCCTGTAATGTTTCAAAACAGTCATACAGTGTGTTATCAAAGTTTTGTTTGCTGTAACGTGTGCTTTCTATTGCTTCACTCTCAAAGTCCACTTCTAGCAACAGCAGTAGGAACTGTGTAGGCTTGGGTTGCGTTCTTCAGACAAGCATGTGTGGTGCACCCCAAGAACTGCGGTGCAAGAGGTGTCAGGCACTGGCCTCTACACACTTGCTGAAATGTTTTCTTTAATCCTTGTAAAATTGATGTTAAGAAATCAGTTCCAACAGTTTTAAGTCTTGCCATAGAACAATTCAGCGAGTTTGCCTGGAGCACGTGTAAACCTTGCGGATTATGGAACTGCCATCTTATAAACTCCAGATCTATGAAATGCATTTAGTTTCATCCTTAATACTATAGGTGTAGAGGAAACTGAGATGTGAGCATGTTCACTTCTTTTCACTTTACCCTCCTTTTGATGATCAAATCTTTAAGTGCCTTTGCTAGTGCTTAACAGGGGAAAGCTCTAAGTAGGGCTGTAAGAACTCTCTCCTCTTGCTGAGAAATGCAGCCACTATGGCATCGGGGACAGTCTTATAGTGTGAGAGCAACTAGAGAAATTGGAAATACAAAGATTCATTCTCCATCCCAGCTATCACAGGCAGTCACCTAGGGTTGGAGACCATTCCAGAGCCCGTGGGCAGAGTCTCTGCACTGGCTGTCCCAATGCCTGCTGGTTTCTCAAGGGACATGAAGACGAGGTCTAAAGAGAACCAAAGCTGAGTCTCTCCATTGGTGTCTGTGAACTTTGGATCAGGTCTCAAAGCCTTTGTTAGTCTAAGCAAAATCAAGAAGCCTTTTCCTCTCACTGTCTCTTAAAGCCAACACAACAGTTAGGCTTCTGAGGGTTTGAAGAAGAAATCACCCATGGAGTAGAAATACAAAGGCAGACCACTGGAGAGGCTGTTGGTTTTGCTATTGCCACACTGCCAGAGCTAGGAAAAAAAAATTGTTTTGCAATTAGTCAGGGTTTTGTTTTTTTTTTTTTTTCTGAAGGGACATGGTTAACTTTTCTGTGTGATCTGAATGGCCGGGAAACAAAGGAGCTTGGAATAGTTCCTCAGTGCCTGGGATGGTGTTTGGACTGTTCTCAGAGTACAGACATATGGCAATGCTGCATGATTTACGTTCTTAATGAAAATGTATCTTGTAATTATCAAAATTTCACTCATAAAGAGAAATTATTGTTCTCTCAGTTGTCTGGGAACAGAGCTGTCTTGATTGCTGGGAGTGCCAGTGGTCTGAAAATAGTCATCTAGAAGCAGCTATTAAACTCCCTAATTTTCTGTGTTCTTAAATGGTGTACATCTATTTGCTGCATAAATTAATTTGGATACGCCCCACCCGCCCTTGCCAAGGTGCTTGGCATCTGGAACTTGCTGGTACTGGAGCCAAACTTCAGTCCTTAAATTACTGTGGATTGTCTTTCTCCCTGTTGCCGCATTTCAGGTTTCATGAGGTTTTACTGTATCCTATATTTGTTCTTAGCCTCCCCTTCCTTAAAAGATATATATGTATGTGCCCATATGCTTTTTCTGTCAGCTCTGCAAGCTCTCTCCTGAAAGTCTTCTCTTTCTCCTTTAGTCTGGTTAGTACTCTGTGGTGTCTGGGTCTTCTTCCCATAAAAGTTTGTATAGTCCCTGCCAACGTGGAAGGCAGTAGGGAACACTTCAGAAATGCTTGTCTCATTTTCACACCTGCTCAGCTTTGTTCTGCTTTGTTTTCGGTGTGAGGCAAGGGCTTCACTCTCCATCACTTTTCCCCATGACAGAGCACCTCCCAGCAAAATGGCTCATAGCCGTTAGTAATTCATAGCAGGTTCTTTGCCTGCAAATGCTGGCAGTTGACCTCTAGAAGAAGGATAAGTCACTTTTCTCTTTCAAGAGCATGTCGTCCTCAGTCTTAGTGGCTACACCCGTGGGATTTTTTGGTATAGATGAAACCACAACTTTCGATTCTAAATGTGCCAATAATTGAAGAGTCTCTTGGGTTCAGGATTTTGACTTCAAAGTCGGAGGCCTTCTGTAAAGTACTTCTTGAATTCCAGTTTGAATTCCAGCTGCTTCTCCCAAATTTAGTCACGTTTCCTAAACTGAAGTTTCAGTTACAGTCTCCAGTCCAAGTGAAGTGGACCAAGTATGGTGAAAACCTCAAGCCTACCCAGAAACTCAGAACTCTGGAAACTTTGAGTATGGAAACACAGAATTGACTCAGCTTCTCCCCATGAGGGGTTCCTGCTTATTGTCCTGCTCCTGTCAACAGGACACCCACAAAACTTTCTTTCTCTGCAGAGAGAAAGAGAAGGAAATCCTGGCCACCCTCACCTCATCTCTCTTCCTTTCCCATTGCTTCTGTCTGCCTCTCTCTGTTTCCTCACCCACATCAAGAATCAATGTGTACCAAAATTTTCTAATCTTTCTTTAAAATAGTGTCCTACCCGGCTCCTAGTTGGAAGAGAAGCCGCTGCTGTTGCTTGTGTTTGTGATTCTTCCTCAGTCAGTCCTGCTCCTCCTTGCTTGGCTGGATATTCTGCTGGCTCCCAGTTCCTCCAAACCAGGCCCTGAAGCTTAGGGAGCAAAGCTGAGGTGAAGCCGGTTTTTTACTTGCCAGACCTGATCCTGCAGCAGACGGATTGCTGCACTGGAGCCTTTAGTGTGAGGCAGACAGTTTGGAGGAGGAGGAGGAATGCCATCTGCTTCTCTCCTTGCTCTCCCTCTCAGTGACACTGAATGAGGAGGCTGGGGAGGCAGAGCTCTGTCTATCATTTGTACCAACAGACGCAGAAGGTAGTCTGCGCTCGCTTATCTACCCTGAACCCAAACGCTCCTCTGACAGGTACAGTGAATGAAGCCAATTTTGTTGTAACAACATGAATCTACTGGAGTGTATAATGTATCTGTGGAGACACAGGAGAAATATTTACTGAGTTCATTACAGGCTTAATGAGCCAAGATTTAGAGAGATGGAATACCAAATGTCTCCGTTTTCTGGACACTGCAAAGCAAAGCCAGAGCTCTGTGGAAGAACTTTCATTTCATTAAAAAATTTTATTTTTAAGCACCACTCAGCACTTCTACATTCTTGCTGGCAGCATCACCTAGTAGCTACTGTAAGAGAGAGGTCTTTAAAATGTACAATCAGGTCCATAGTTAAAATTATTGGGCTGCTAATAATGCTCTTGCTCAGCAGTTAGGAAGCAGTTTTACATATTCAGGTCCTGACAGAACATTAAATGCTTCCATCATGGGTGAGACAGATGATTCTTTTCTAGGGATGAAAACAAAAGCTACATGTTGTCCAAAGTGGCGGGGAAAAACAGTAAGGTCCCTGGAGCTCAGAGTCCTTTGCATTCAAGTGCCATGAGCTGTCTTCCTTCTTGTTTCCTTACCGCAGCAGCAGCACAGCTGATTGCAGAGAAAGTGCTGTAGTGGCGGGTCAAACACTGTATCTGAAGGTTTCCTCCTTGATCTGAGGCATCATGGTTGGGGTTGCAGAAAAGCTGGACATAACACACTGGACTCTGTTCCTGAGTCTCCAGTTCAGTTTAAAACCTCTGTGTCGTGGTGCTCTGTCCTGGCTGCAGCGGGGAAGAGTGTTAAACAACCTGCCTGTGGCAGACAACAGCCAAAAACAGGGAAGCGGAAAGGGCAGCCAGTCCTTTTACAGACGAGGATGTCCAGGAACAGGTAGAGGCTGTCCAGAGCTGCTATGAGCAGGGAGAATGGATGTACAGAAGAGACTCTGACTTTTGACTGGGAAAAGTTTCAACCAGCGTTTTTGCCCATATTCTCAATGCTGAAATCCAAATTCCTGCTCCTAAATAGTTGTTGCAGTTTCATTTCGACTGGTTTTGGGTTGGCTGGCAAAAGATGCCCACCCCTTTTTGGAAGGCGCACCCCATCCGTGTCTCTCAAAGCAATGCTTGGACGGGATGGTACACACGTGGTGTATCACTAGCCAGTAATACGGCCCCACCGAGTTTCCTGTTTGGTCTCATGTCTGTTTGTCTTCCTGGGCATGCCTTGTTCCAAGTGGAGTCACAGTTTGTGCTCATGTGGAGTGCTACCACCTGGCACACGAGCTCTCTCACTGGTGCACACCATGCTCCACGGATCCCTTTTCTGGGATCTCACAGCAGCAACATGGAATGAATCAAGGCCTATGCTGTGGCAGCTGTTTGTACCGTGTCTTAGAAGTGCATAGCCTTCATGGGTCTTTGCCCTAAAGTACTTTCAGTGTGGGTGATACTTATCAGGCTCCATTTCTTATTCAAGGAGTCAGATTCCCCTGGTTGGAGCTCTTGTGATAGCTTGCAGTCCTGCAGTCTGACACCTTGTGTGCAGGAAAGAGCTGGTAAAAGCAGTGTGTGTTTTGTCTAAAAAGATGACTTAGCTGCTGCAACGCAGTGAAACAACAGCTACCATGGGTTCATAAGTGCTACTAAAGTGTCACAGCTACGAATTGTGCTTGGCTCATCTGCAAGCTGTTCCTATCAGAGCCATGAAGAGGGGAACTGTTCTGATGGCTTGGATTGCCTCAGCTTTGCAACATCATTCTTTAGCGCTTCTGGAGTGCAAAATACAGGATGAAGAGGAGCAAGGTCGCTTGTTCTTTTGGTGTTGCTGAGGATGTGACTGTTACTTTTAATAGAGATGAAAGTGTCCCTTTTGACTGCAAATTCTTGGAGGTTTCTGCCATGGATAAGCATCTTTAGCCATCCCTCTAGCACAAGCTATGAATATAGGAAAGAGGAATGGGCAAGGAGGCATGACATTGCTATTGCATGAATACTGATAGGATGCCCAAGGCTTTCTTTACCCTAAGAGCTAACAACCAGAAGCAGCTTTGTCCTCTTACTAAATTTCAGCCCTGGTACTTCGCATGCTCCATGTCTTCCCTTGAGTGCTTGTCATGTCATGTGGGAAGCTCTGACAATGACCCCACTCCGCATGGTGCAAGCAGAGCTGCAACTTAAGGGAGGAAATTTATGCATGGAAACTTCCCAGTGAATGTGGATTTAGACATATCTCTGCCTTGTGAACAGTCAGGAATGGATGGACTTGTTGGAAAGCAGCTACTGAATCTCTTGAGCAGTTTCTCTCTCTCCTCTCCCAACTCTTATGGACAGTCTTTACCACTAAAACACAGGTGCTTCTCTGAATCTTACTAAAAACATTTCAGTGGTTCTGCTGTGGGGTAGTTGTGGTACAGTCAAAAGACATGTTCCCTGCATCTGGAATGCAAGACCAGCAAGTGCTGAGTGACTTTGTGTTGGAGAGGATGGTCACAGAACCCCTTGCCCAGTTGCTGTCTGGCTCTAGTCAGCTAAGAGCTTCAGTACCGAAGTCAGGCTCTAATTTTTTCAAAACTCCCATTAAATTCTGTGCTGACACTGAGGCTTGAGCATCACAGGGGGATCTGATGGAGGATATCAAATGGCCACAGCCAGTGCCTCCTTTGTTTAGCTTGGCTCAGACTTGGTAAATCAGAGCGATGTGAGCGCTCCTCTGGTGCATGATGAATAGCAGAGGTCCCAGGAGGCTGCAAGGCAAAAGGATCTGGGCTGTCCCAAGGGTCTGCACTGTGCTGTGTGTCTAGGAGGCTTCTGTTTGATGCTATGGCCCGACAGGGTCATGCTGACAGACAGGTCTGTGTAGGTGAATTCCCATTCAGTGCTGGGGAATTGTCCCTTCTTCAGGGAGCATGGGCATGTAACTGCTTTTAGTCGCTTCAGGGACACAAAGGTGCTTGGTCAGGTATTAAGGGAAGAATTGACTTGCCAGCTTTAAGGTGAAAAATGATGGCTAGAAGTGAACAAAAAGAACTGGGTTCTGCCTTTGGCTATGGAGATATCAGAAATTCAGTGCTTCCTTCTAGTCACAGCGCTAGGGGAAAAAAACACTGCAGTACATCTCTTAATGGAGAACTACTGCTAAATGGAGAAAAGCCGACAGCAAATATTTACTCCCAGATCAATTCTGTTTAAAGTGCAATGTTTGTAGCAGAGCTTGGACACAGGAAGGTCAGGTGTAATATCAAGGCTGTATTTATATAAAGACAGAAGAACATGCTCTGGAAACCACTGCTTAGAAAGGGAAAAGACCAGAGGATTTTGATAGGCACACTATGAGGATCTTAATTTTTGTGCTCACACTGAGCATTTTCTCATGTTCAGGTAAGTTGCTTAGAATGGATCCATGTCCTATTTCTTATGAATTAGAGGAAAAAGGTACAAGAGCAGATTAACATTTAATGGAATTGTGTGTCTGTCTCAGGGTTTCCAGTGTATGACTATGAACTGCCTGTCACAGAAGAGGCTCTCAATGCTTCCATTGCAAGAATCAATTCTCAGTCACGGGGGCCAAACTTGTATGGTGTTGTCAGGAGCCATGTTAGAAGTGTAAGTTTGCAGACAACTCAGATACTTTACCTGAAATATGCTTTTCTTTGGTGGAAAATTGTTTTCCACCGAACTTGGGAAACCCCAATTTAATTGGAGTTTTCAACATTTCTTGGAAGAGGGTGGATTTTGGGCTTTATCCAAAGCTATGGCTTTAGAAACCTGAATGTTCCTTGTGTGTTGTTTTTTAATTAATAATATGTTAGGAGTTCAAATTTTGCACTCCAAAAATAGAAATTTGTGAGGGAGGTCTCATAAGAGTTTGTTTAAAACATTATTCAGAAAAGAGCTGGTGCTTTCAAATACCTCTAGCTAAGTGCTTTACATTTTGGGCATACGGTCACCTGGTCTATCTGAAAGTCTCAGCTGAATGTCTGCAATGCTAATTAGATGCCACCACCAACACAGGATTCTTTCTTCAATCTGCATTTACTTCATCGGTCTCTGCATACCATTCTGGATTGAATCTACTAGTATCTAAATACAATCAGGAAACCCTTGTCCATTTTAACCTCTGTTGCTAAAAATTATATTGGATTCCCAGAGTTAAGGAGTTAAAACTTCATAATTTGAAGTTGGCATGTCTGTGTTCCTGAACATCCTCAGAATCACTCTGTTTCTATAGGTGGCATGTATCAAGTCCTCTGCAAGGATGAATGGCAAGATGACATTTGAATAGATCTAGTCTGGAAAAACTTGCACTTGAAAGCAATTACTGAAAGCAGTGTTTTTGTTTGATTTTCCCTTACTGAGCTAAAACATTGATTAGACTGTGAGGATAAGAAAAGAAGATCTTAATGTGTCAACAAAAGCAGCCAAACTCTCTAAAGCTCTCAGTGTGGTATGCACACTTCCTACGGAGGCACCTGAGCTGCCAAGGAGCGTCTCTTTAAGCTGTGTTAATTCAATTGTTTGCAATCTTCTGGTTTACTTCCAAACTCATGTGTTTGCAATATACTTCCCAGCAGTCTAGATATCAAAAGCAGAGCTGTTAGGACCCTGGTTTTCATAGAAAGGGTGGGAGCAGCAGGAGTGCTGGCTCGCTGTTGCCTCGGTGGGCAGCAGCGAGCAGGGGTGTTGCTATGTGCACTTACCTCTGAGGGCTGCAGTCTTGGAAATCAACTTGAGCAGCAGGAGACCCTGCAGTGGACTGTGGTGTTTCATCTGAAACACGTATGGAAAGCTGCTCTATGTTGCTGTTACCAAATCTGCTTAAGAGAACAAAACCCAATGTATTTTGTTTTTCTTACAAACGTGCATAAGATAACACCCTTTCTCACACTACAGTAATCTGCTCTAAATTCAGCACTGTCCCATAATGCTGTAATGTCTTGGCTCTGCTTGACAAAGAAGCAAGATTGCCATGTAGTGGACATAGAAGACTAACAGGCACTAATTATGTATTTTGTTGATCTTCTTTTTACCAGGTTGACATGTGGAACAGCAATGATTATAAGCTAGTGCTGCAGTTCAGTATCCGTGAAACTGTATGCACAAAAATTTCAGGGAGAGACCCATTCACATGTGACTTCAAAATAGGGCCTTTTGTGGTAAGTGTGTTTGTGTCCTTGGATGGGGGGAGAGGGAGAGTATGAAAAAAAACCCTTGGTACAGGCTGTTCTTACAGCATGTCGAAACATGGTGCTGATGAATGATTAGCCTCCTGAAAACCAAAACAAACCAAAACAAATGTAACCTGCAGTATGGACCAAGTGTTACGTGGGGAGTGGCAGTGCTTGGAAATTCTTCAGGCTGACCTGTGAGGAGTATGGGAACTGCTCTTAGAGCCGAAAAGAAAGTATGTGTGTCTTGGAACAGCATGTAGTGAAAGTGTCTGTGTCTTTGGGACCAACTCCTGGAAGGAAGGTATGGCTTCTTTCCAAGATAAGAGAGAGGAAAACCTGAAGTTTGACCTGCTTTTGTCTATCACCCATCCAGCTAAGGAGAAATAAGCCAGGAAAGCAGGATACAAATGCAGAATTGGCAGTTAGTGTAAGATGATGTGATGACCTTCAGAGACACAGCTTTGTGTGCTGCATTATGTAGTAAGGCCAGGAGTCCTAAATGAGCTAAAGATGCTGTGATGACTAGATAGTAAGAATGAGAAAGGAGCTTGACAGTCTCACCTCTCTGCTCTTCGAGACAGGATTTCCAGGCAGCCTGAGGGAAAAGTGACACTGTCAGTATTTTCTCAGCAGAAGTGGTACCATATCAAGGAAGGAAAAATCTCTAACATTCCTGAGTCCCTTTCCAGAGAAGAGCAAAGTCACAGATTAGAGGCCAGGAGAGAGAAAGATGACTGTGACCATGCAGCCTGAGCTCCTGTCAGGAATGTAGTCTGGTCATCAAGGCACCTGCTGCACGAAGCAAAAGGACCTTGTAGCTTTGTGCCTGGCTCGCTGAGGGTGCTGAGCCAGCTCACAGTTTTTGGGTAGTCCTACTTCATGCCTGTGTCCAGCATGTGCCACAGTTGTTGTCTTGCATTATAGAGCCAGAGCTCCCTAACTGTTCATTCAAAAACTCTTTCAACCAGAGAGGCACTGATTTTATCCACAGTGACCCCCTCTTTCCACTCCCTGTTGGTTATTGAGTAAATGAGCCAGATGCAAAGAGATGCCAGGGTAGCTTAAAGCCACCTTTGTACACACTTCTCTGTGCCTCCTGAAGCACATAGTTGCAGACTTTGTCAAAAGCAGAATAGCCACTCTTAAACCCTGTCCCTCTGAGCATCCTCCTATTTGCAGAACAAGGAAATGGCATGATAAAAATCAAACAAGATTTGCAGAGCACAGGTTTCTCCGTGTGGGGAGGGGACTGAGCAGGTCATTTCTGGCCAAATTTATAGCTGTCTTATGCTTCTGGATCAGCCTGGGGAACCAGAGGATTTGACTTGAGTGACACTCAGTTTGTCTTCCCTCTCTCTTTCCCGCATTCTTTTTTTCTGAAATCATTACAAAACCCTTGAGAAGATACCGTGGATGTTATGTAATGACATTTAAGAAGATACCTTAGAGTTATGTAATTGCATGCGTAACCTGGAAAGCTGCATGAGGAGACCTGGAGCACAGAACTCTGCTGGTTATGAGTTCCAGCTGAGTGCCAAAGGCTGGCTGAAGCCTAAATCCAGTCCGAGTGCATTTTCCCTGGTAGGCTTGAACAGTGAGTGCATTCATTTATGGACTTGGTGAGAATTCCCTGTAACTTTGGAAAGAGAGCAGAACTCACCTGGCAGTGCATGGTCTTCCCATCTACATGTCCCTGAAGTCAACAGTTGCTGTACTTTTGGCCTTGACTGCTCTTGGATGAGACTGTGAAGGTACCATGTAAAGGCTTATCTTCTTATTAAGTGCAGATCCCCCTTCACTGTCTGCTGACGGTGCTAGTCTTTTCTGTCAGATTTTCAACTCTGTTTTCAGCTTGAAATAAACATAGATCGGGCTTTTGATGTAGCTCTTGCTGGAATTCTGTCTCTTAGATGATTAACTTCAGTGTCAGTACACCAACCTTGATTCTGGTCTTCTCTGTGCTTGATTATTTTTGACAAAACATGTCTCCTATTGCAAGGAGTGCTTCTGAGTGGTTATGCCCAGACTTGTATAAAACCAGCAAAGCATATGGAGTAGCTCTTGAGTCCCTGTGTCCAATAATGCCATACTGTGCTATATACTGTATAATGGCACTCAGACTTCTAGAAAGATTATCTGTGGTTCTTTGTGCTGCTGCAAACTGTGTTCTTATCACAATTTTTTCCTTCTGTGAATGGCAGCCAAACAGGTCTGTCCTTGCTGGGCACAGAGTTTAGAGAAAAAGTGGGATTCTGGGAAGGCACTGAAGGATGGGATCTCGGAACAGATGGCACAGAAGCTTTCGTAATAGCTAACAAATCATGCTACTCCCTTGGGAGGTAGTTCGCCCCTTAAAGAGCCAATTGGGTCTCATTGAGTACCACTGCCCTTGAGCTCAGCAGCTTGTGTGTGTAGAAGGGACAATGCTGAACTGATGGCTGTTGCTAGGTTTGTTTCAAAACACAAAGGTTGGCTGCAGTGAAGTTATCACTGTATCCTAGACACCATCCCACAGGTCCTCCCAAACCGTGGGCGTCTGATCAGATTTACCTGATTTATTGAGTGAAGGCCTGAACTGGTTCACTGTGATGTATATGTTGCACATATTGATGTACCTGGAGTATATAGAAAGAAAGGTCTAGTTTAGGCACCATAGTTTAGTGGTTGGGAAGATCCACCCCTTGTTCCTTCCTATTGGTGCAATGAGGTAGGAATGACAGTGTAAGGATATCCATTTTCTAAATTTGGGTGTAAGTTTGGCTCAAGCTTCCACCCAATCCTGAAGGCAACTTCTTTAAAGGCAGTTTCACTTCTAGAGTTTGAGCTGCCATCAGCATAGCCCTGCATAGCTCTTCTGTTCATGGTTGGTAATGCCAGAGTCATGGAAAGGATCTGGAAATTTTCTTCTACCTCTAGCAGGCTCCAAGCTTCCTACAGTTAATATGCAACTGTGGAGCAATAACTTGTGGTTATGGTAGTTTGGAATTGTATGCCACCAGAGTATACTGTTCTGGCCTCAGTCTGCTCCAAGAATTAGTTCAGGGGTATAGCCTTGAGCTTTTTCCTTTGGGAAGATGATTAATAAATCCCTATACAAATGTCTTCCCCTCAGTGAAACTCCAGGAGGGAGATTACACTATAGGCTTGCTCTGTCAAATTTGTCCTATTTTGATCTGTTACAGCCAACTGCTTTCTGCAGAAGCGTCGTGGTCGTCTCTGAAGAGCAGATCGTGAACATGGTTGTCCAGTGCCATCAGGACATGTCCAGCTCGGAATCAATAAGCAGTGAGGAGGTAAGGAAGAAGACAACATGTTTTTGCTGCCTGGGAGAAAAAATCCGCTCATCCTCTTTTGAAGAGAGGTTGGGTAAGTATGTGTGAAGGCAGGATTTGTAACTGGCTGTGATCATGCATATTGAAACTCTGAATGCCAATACAGGGATTTTTTTTTTCCACCTCACTTGATAGTGTTCCCATTTTATTGGTGGAGAAACTGAGGCATTGCAGGGCATGGAATTTGCCCATGATTAATCACTAGGCCACAGTTCCTCCCCTCCAAATATAATGGTTGCTTTAAAGTTGGAATATCTTTTCTACACACTGCCACATTGCCAGAGGGCTCTCCATCCCAGCTGTGAGTCATCTGATGGTGTCCTTTTTCTCTCCTTACTCAAATGTCTAGTAACCTTCTTGTCCTGTGCTCTCTCTGCTGCGGAAGCTGTTGCCATCTCTTTTAGTAGCAGCTGGAGGTTTTGAACAGAAAACTGTATGTGGTTAGAAATCCAGCAGTTTCTTGTCATGTTGTACTTTTCATCAATTCCAAGGTTTGACCTTGCTTGATGGCTGCCTTGGGAGAGTGTGAATCTCTGATAGTCTGGCAGATCTACCAACCTTGACACTCTTTCTCCACTGAAATATATAATGTGCCTGTGCCCAGAGAACAGTGATTGGCACATCTTATAGACACATCTGATGACTGCGACTCTGTTATTAAATCCAGCCCTCAGTTGAGCGTTTAATCACAGTATGACTGAAAAAGGCTTGTTCTGCTGGGATTTGTGTTCCACGTGGCTTTGTTTTTGAGCTGTCTCATTTGGTTTTTAAGGTGTGAGTAAATGCCAGTCCCAGTCTGTGAGTTCTTGCTAGCTGTTTTCAAATCATGCCAGTGTGCACTTTTCCATGAACTGACAGAAAAAGGAGTTAATCTGAAATTGGGTGCCTGCTCTTACAACACAAATCAACGGTGGGTGATGTGCTTGAGGATTATGTTTGGAGAATGAAGCTAGTTCCAAAGGCAAGGTGCCAGAGAATAAGGACAGCTTTTATTTTGGGGAACTGCAGGCAGCTGAATGAATAACTTGAAGCAAATAGGATTCAGCGTCACCTCTTGGTTTGGATTGCCAAATTAGCTTCTGATTTTCTTGGTCAGAGTCTCTGTTCAGAGCCAGCTAGTGAATGCACCACAGGAATTCTTGATTTGCAGAGCAGAAAGACCGTGTGTGAAGTACTGAAATATGTAAGGTAGTCTCGGATGTTCAGTCTGTCCTCTGTGGGTTAAGCATAACTCTTTTTTAATTGGACACTCAGAATAAACACTTGCTTTTACAAGCAGAGTTCTTTCTGCAAGTCTTCTTTAACCACCACTTAAAATTCAGTACTGCTGCCAGTATTCCTGTTAGGGAATATACTTGCTAGAATGTTAATGGGGAATAAATGCCAAAGGGAATTATCGCACATGAAAGGGAAAGTATTTCTTTCTGCGAAGGGCTGCAGCAGGTGCACAGCAGCTCTTGCTCTAGAGGTTTTAACTTGGTTCAAAGGATCTCAGCCTGGCCCACTGTGAATGATGTTGGTGTAAATCCAGTAGTGCTTGTGCTGCTTGGATGTGACAGGAATCATGAGTGGCTGAGGCTGGTATTATATTACTGGGATAGAGACCTACAGAAGAAGATTATAGAGAGAGTTTTAAAAGAGTCATTTGGGGCAAAAAAAGGTGCTCTACATGAGCACAACTGACTAACTCAGCTCTTCAGGCTGCCTGGCTGTATCTGACTACAGTCAGATGTTGACCTGAGGGCCTACCTGGAACTGCAGATTTACTTAGAGACATAGCTGCTTTGTAATAGTCTCAGCACTGATCTTGTTTCCAGACAAATTAATAATGAAGTCCTGGATTACTTCAGTGACCACACGCTACCTGAGGAAATGCAGGAGAGGCTGGTTTCTTCATAGATGAGCTTCTTAAAGAAGTGTCTTTAATTTACAGATAATGCGTATGCAGATAATGAACCCCAACAGGCAGGGCAGCAGTCGCAGTGAAGGTAAGTGATTTCTACCATGCTGGACTTCCTTGGCACATGTTGGTTTGCCTTTTGGGCAGGACCAAGTCATCAGTTTTAGGGAGCAGGAAATATGGGAGACCAGCAGTTTGCTCAGATCATGCCCAGCTTCCTTTCCCTGTGCATGAGGATATATCTTTAAGAAAGTAATGAGGGCATTAGGCTGCAATGCGGGGCAATGCTGAGGTTGGTATGCTCTAGGTAACCATTTTCAGGATTGTGCTCTCCTGATTAGTGCTTGTGTGCATCCTTGAGGTTGTCCTGATGTCACGGAATGCTGAATGAACACACGTCTGGAAGCATATAACACTTATGTATGTCCCCATGTTCTTTCTTAAAAGGTCTATTTGCTCCTGAAGCCTTCCCTTCAAGGAGAAGAGGTAACAGCTATGGAGACTGGCATAAACCCAGCTATATCAGCTCTGACAAGACTGAATAGCACGATTTGGGTAAGTACAGTTGAAAGCATAGCTTTCATGCAGGCTAGGTCTGCAGGTTTTGGGGCAGAGCAGGAATGTAACTGCTCAGAATAAAGGATCTCTTGGGGGAATGTGCTTCTTGGCTGCAAGCATGTTAAAAGCCATTTTGTCCTAGACATTTGTAGGACTTGCTTATGGGGAAATGCAGTGACGCAGGAGAATACAAATAGCACTATCAATTGGTCACTCTCCAAATGTTGCTGAAATGTGAGGCAACCCATGCAGTTCTTGTAACTCAAAGGACAAATCCAGGCAGTGCTTTGATAAGCTGCCTGATTTTGTCTGGAATGTAACAGTAACTAAACCATATGGTGAAGTCAACTGGTACAAAAAGATGAGGAATTATAATTCTGCTCCCTCAGTTCTCCCACTATGTACAGTACAGAGAATGGTTCAAAAGATACATTTTTTTTCTGTGAGATGAAGTAAATGTGCAGGAGTGGTATATGGGGATTAAGACCCTCTCAGGTCCAAAAAGCTAGTAAGGTCACAGCTTAGGGAATGAATGGTACAATTGCTGTGACCTACTTGTGGGAGTTACTCTATTCCATATTGTCAAAACCACTCACAAATTTGGGTGTCATCACTGGTCTGTGCAGGCAGGGTTTATTTTTCTGGGTGGCTGTCTCTCGCAGAACAGGGGCTCCAATGGGCTGTCAAGGCAACAGAAGATGGTTTTGACTGCCTCTTTGTGCTATACCTGTTGTTTCACTTCCAAGAAGACATCCATCTACGGAGCTTATGGCTCTTGCTCATTCTCAAGTATTCTGTCCCGCATGCTCACATAGTGTCCTGGTGTACAGATAGTGTGAAAACAGAGGCCAACAAAATCAACCTGCTGTCCTGAGCTAAGCTGAAGGCTCAAGCCTTGAGCTACAGTTGTGACTTTTTGTCTCCATTTTGGTTGACAGTGATGTTCCGTGGATGCTTTGGAACTTTCCCAAACTGGTTGCTCTTAACAGGGGTGTAGCATTTGCCTACGGGATATCAACCATGCCCTTTTGTAGCGTATTGTCAAAGACACTGAGCTGTTTGTGGCCCATTCTGCCAGTGCTCTCCTCTCACCCACAACTTGTTGGGTCTATTTATGCAACTTTTTCTCCTCCAAACTCTTGAAGGAATGGCAGTGTCTTTGTGCAGAATCTAATGCAACGGGGCCCTGAGGCGCCATAATTCAGCAAACAAAAAACAAATGCAGTAATAATGTATCTGAGAGAACAAAGAAGCAATTTACCCAGGGCAACTTTTGTTACAGAGAACCTGTGAAGGTGATGTTTGGAGCCCAGTTAATGGAAATAACAGTGACAGGCACTCATGATTCATTGGATCTGGCAAGGCCTATGCTGCACATACCACCTTTGCTGCCCTGCTTCTGAGGATCTGCGTGGGAGTAGCTCTAATTGCTGCTGATATTTTACCTGCTGTATTATGGAGCTAATCTAAAGGGAAATGTTCTGAAAAGAGTTTTAGCAACACAGAATGGAGGTGGTTCTTTAGCATGTTAACCAGTTTTAAAACAGTTGGGAAAGGAAGAGGAAATTTCTTAGCGCTATGTTTTTGCCATAAAAAGGACTTGCACGCTCAGTGGCTACATGCCCACAGCAGGTCTGTGTCCCTGAGAGGGCCAGAACTGAGTGCTGCATCTATGTAGAGCTCAATTCAGCCTCGCCCCATTGGAAGCAAGACAGTTTTAGATGCAGATTGCACCCACGACTCACCAAAAACTGACACAGTTGTTACTCATAAGTATATCCTTGATAAACATATACGTGCTGAAGGAGATATACCCCCTACTTTCCTAGAAGCTTGGTATGAAAGGAAAAACCCAGCAATTCTGCTAGCTCAGGTCTTCATTTGATCTTGTAAAAATGCTTTCATTAAATCCATATGCTATTTTAGTTTATCCATAAGCCAGTACGAATATGCTGTTTTAATTAGTGCCTTTCCTCTTATAGGAATTTCTGACTTTTCTAAATGTCTTTGAACTTCCTTGAGCATATTGCAGTGGCATTCTGGTGTGAATTCTGTGTCCTTTTGGGTAGCTTTATTCTAAGGAGTTAGTGTGGAAAGGCTGAGGCTTACTGAACAGTAACATACTGTTGATTTTCTGTTTCAGAGAAGAGAGGGAGAAATTTTGTAAATGTCTGACCTTTGTTGACTTCTGTGAACCAAACTTTCCCAGTCTGGCTCAGTGAATTTGAGTTGAACCATCTTCAACCAGTCTTCCAGAAAAGCTGTGGGGAAGGAGGTCTGTGCTCTTTAAATGCACGGACATTCCTTTTCCTTGCATTTGGAAAATGCTAAGTCTCTTAAATCAGTTCTTTGGTTCTCCAGAGGAGCTATCCTAATAAAGCAGCAGCCACAAATGTTTTGTGTTTCTGGACTCAATGTGTAAGAAACCTCTAAACCAGAAGCAAGATGTAAAACCTTCTTGAAAGAGAACAGAAAACAAATGGGGAGAAATTTATGGTTCTTGAAATGCGATGCAGTTCCAGTTTAAATACTTCCTGCTCACTCTTGAAGGTAGGTTGCAAGGACCAGAGTCCTAGGTTTTGGCCCAGTCGTAATTCAAAGGTGGATACATCAAGAGATTGAGGGAGATTTTCAAAGCCTGTGAAAGCTGCTTGTCTCTTATTTTTGTTGATTTGACCTATTATTAGCTGCAAAGTCTGGAGCTATGTTTGCTTCTCAATTTCACTTGTATCCAAAGTCTGAGGGTTTCATCTGTGGGCTTCCTTTGGAACAATGTGTATCCGAATTATTTAATGTGTTCAAGGCCAGGGAAAGTCATGTTTTTTTCCCTGTGTTTTGGCACCTGCATGATTATGGTTGGCGTTATTACAATTCATTTTGTGATGACAGTGTTCGATGAAGCATAGGAAATACATGCTATGTTTTGAGATGGCAGTAGTTCAGCTGGCTTAGCTTAGCTGAGAGAAGATTTTTGGGGGAGGTTGGGGAAACAGCAATTTAATAATAGAAGACTTTTATCTCTTAAACAAAGAACCTTTTGTTGACAGGCAAAGCTAGACAAGTTCAGGTGAGAAACAAAGTGTGATGCTCTTTTTATGCAACAGTGTGGGAAACTGACTGCTGCAAAAATTACCAAGGCAAGTGGTTGAAAGAGTTTCTGTTGCTGGATTTTGGATTTCTGAACTAGATCTTCCCCTTTAGCCACATGAATTATTTCAGGGGAATCCTGTGCCTGACTCTATGCAAGAAGCCAGGCTAAATGATCTCACTGGTCCCTTCTGGCTCTGTTTTTGATTTATTAGAATATGCTGAATATTCAAGAGGAAAAAATTAGTGCAATTCTTATATAAAAGAAAACTTTTTCAAGTCTGCAGTCTTCAGACCCAACTGATCTGCGGATGCCTGCAGGAGCCAGCAAACTGCATGTGAAAGAACCACATCAATGATTAATGAGCTTACTTCAGTGACAAATTCTAATCAGATTTTCTGGATTTATTTCCTAATGCATCTCCGGAACTGGGGAGATTGTGAAAATCACATGTCAGGCTGTGGACCAGCCTTTCCAACAAATACCTCAGGCACATGAGCAAGTGACAGCAGGGGAGCCAGCTGCTGTACAACAGCTGATCACTGGTTAACAACCTTAGCCTGCAATAAGTGTAAGGTCATTAGTTAGCTTGGCCTGTAAGATATGTGCAAAGCTTGCTGGAGCTGTGTTAGCTGCCACAGTGTCAGCAAAGGGCGTGTTAGTAATGCAGTTAATCCCTTGTTGAAACCCTTGGGGAGGAGGGATTCCTGCTCAGAAAAGGATGCTGTTTATCACACATAGAAGATTAAAGGCTTTTTGAATGTGCTCAGGTATGTGAAATTTTATGTGGAATTCTAGGTTCCATTAAGCTGGAACCAGCTTAATGGTATTTGTGGCTCTGAATTGCAAGGAAGAGTTTAAAAAAAAGGCTCAAATTCACCGAATATCTTGAACCTCAGAAAGCAAAGGAAAAAGGCCACCAATGCTCTGCTCTTTCAAAATCAACTGCCAAAGGCAATTATCCTTTGCGAGGGATGGAGTCCAACCTATGACTTTTTTTTGTCTGGAGTCAACAGAATTGCTTCATTTCCTTGAAGAGGAAAATTAAGAAGAAAACTCCTGTCTTTGCTTGCAATATACATGTAGGTTGTAATTACTAATTTTCTCTTAGTGTCATTAATCACATGAAGAAAGTGTTTTCTATCAGAAGATCAAGTTCCTTCTGTATAAAGCCAAGGGGTTGTGATTTCCTTATGAAGTTTTCTGCATTTTCTTAAAACAGCTGTCTGGCTGCATTCACGTGGCATAACCCCATTCCAGCCACTAGTGAGCTATGGCAGTTGTTAAGACTTGATTAGCAGCCTTGCAGTATAGTAAATTGCTTGAAGCAGAAGCAAACAGACCGGCATCCTTGAATATTGGGGATTTTCATTCACAGAATAACATAACGTTGGGCCTATTCTGCTCATACCTGAGAAATCCAGAATCCAAACTTCAGAGTGGATTGAATATTTGTGTTTGTCCTTATTCCAGAAGAGTAATAATGGAGCAGGGTGCATTGCTGTTCTGGGGTGTGGAAAGATTAGCTTTTATCCTGGGTGACTTCGTTAAGAAGCTGCCTGAGTTTAGTCCCACTTTTGTATTCTCATGGCTTCCTGCATTAGACTTCTTTCTCCCATCCTGCTCCTTCCCCCCCCCACACCCCTCCATTCGCCCACCCTACTGTCTCTGATTCTCTGAAAGTAGCTTATAGCTTTCTGGGGAAAAAATTGAAGCATCAGAGGGAAGGAAAATCCCTGCAGAATGGGATCTGTTGCATAATGCATGAGCTCCATATCCGGATCAGCTTTGAGAGTGAGAGCAGAGCAGTTTATCTGTCTTAGGCAACAGGGAGGAAATGACAGGACACCATTATATTCCCCTTGCCTTGGAGTCTGTCTGTGATATCTCAGTCCTTGGTATCACCTGGCACCTGTGATATACTGTAGCAGAGAAGACAGTGCACTCTCGTCTGTTCAGAAGTGAAGGGCTGAAATTTAATCAGACTCAGGAAGGACCTTTCCTGATGCTCAGGTCAGATCACGGCATGGGAATGAAGTGGAGGTATTATGACAGAGAGGAGAATTGCTCTGGCAAGCTGTTGCTGCTATTCTGAATGGCAGTGATTTCGTCTTGCCCTTTGCCCATCTCCTCTAGATTTATTTTGAAGGATTCAACCTGCTGCTGCGCTGAGGAAATTGCTCCTGCTTCTGGAAGATGCAGAGCTTGGGTGATTCTTTAGACTTCAGTATGTCACTTTAAGGCCCCATTGCAAACTCCTTAATTTTATTGCTAAGGAAAACCAATAGCACTTCAGTGGAGGGCTAGAAAGGACTCTTATAGCTGTCTGTCAGCCCGCTGTTCAATGTTGTATTTTGCAAGCACTAGAAATGAACTTGTCAGAGAATAGGTTGGAAGGGACCTCTGAAAGCCTCTGCACCAACCCTTGCTCAAAGCAGGACCAGTTAGATTAGGTTGTCCAGCTGAGGTTTGAATATCCCAGGATGGAGACCCTCTTGGCTTCTGGTTCAGTGTTTTTGATCACTCTCAGGGGGAAGCTTTTTCCTTATATCAAGCTGGAATTTCCCATATTCCAGCTTGTGCCTCTCATCCTTTCCCAGTGCACCTCTGAGAAGAGTCTGGGTCCACTTTCTCTACAGTCTCCCATTAGGTAGCTGCGGACAGCACTATGATCTCCGCTTTGCCTTTTTGTCTCCAGGCTGAGCAAGCCCAGCTGTCTGTGCTTCTTCTCCTATTTCTTGTCCTCCAGCACCCTAATCATCCTGATGGCTTCCTCTGGACTTGCTCCAGTTTGTTCATGTCTTTCTTTTACTGAGGAGCCACTCAAACAGGGCACAATATTCCAGATGTGGTCTCACAAATACCCAGCAATGGGGAAGAATCACTTCCCTCAACCTACTGGCTGCACTTTTGCAAAATGTAATGGCTATGCCTGTTTCCTTGGGTAGTAGGACACTGTCTGGGTAGGAGGATCGTAGCGCAAAAGATCACTTGCTCCCCAAAGCTGAATGTAGCTACTGGTCGCAGTTCTTTGGCCTGCATCCCTCATCCTCAGGGACTGGCCAGGGCCCCAGGTGTTCTCGGGGAAGCTAGACAGCACCAGAGTGTCACTGTTTCTGTCTCTGCCCCATGTGTGGACATTCCTTTCTGGCACAAATCTATCCCTGAAATTTTATTAACAAAATTGTCTTACAGGAAAATTTCAGGTTGCCATGGTGACCAGCTTGATGAAAATACAGCGTAGGCTACAGACAGCTGTAGAGGCAGTCACGTGTTCTCTTAGAAAAACACAGCTCAAATTTTCTGTGCATATTGTAGCTCTTAATTCAAATGCATTTCTCAGAAGACCATGCACCAGCTTATAACCTTAACCATCTCTGATTTTGAGACTTTCCAGCATGTGTTGATTTGTATCTCCTGCATTAATTATTTCACTGTTGTTAATTTTATAGCAGTCTGCTATATATGAATATATGCATATATATATTTTACTAATTAGTAGGGGTTTGGTCTTTTGCGACAATGGCAATTGGGTAAGCACGATGTTTTCGCATGTGTTAAATGTTCTGCATATGCAGTCTTCTCCTTAAAGAATCCCCGACTATGATTCTGATGCTAAAGTTGCATACATTTTTCCTAGGCTGTGGATGGTTGATTAGTTCTGTTAAATATGAGACAAATGCTGAAATATGATATTTCTTCCCTCCCCACCTTTTTTTAAAGTAGACTGGAGAATAAGAAGAGTCAAGATTCAAAGATCCAGCATGTGAAGAGGGGACCTGATGCAATTTCCTTTGCCTTTTCAGCAAAATCTACTGTGTAATGAAGTGGCAGTTTTCCTCCAAACTCACTTCCTCTTTTAATGTCAGAAGTCCATTGGATGAGCTCATAAGTTGCTAAATGTGTGCAGCTGTCAGTCAAGAGCATTCCGATACATTAGAATTCATTAGAAGGACTGTCTCACACACCTAGCATAACTGTATCCAGTATCATCTCATAATGATGCTATTAAAGGATGATTATTCCATCTGTGCTCTGGGTTGCTCCCCGGTTGCTTGGTTGCTTGTAATTTTCTGTAATGCTTGTAGCTAATTTTTGATTCATTCAAACTAATAAAGGCACTTCATTCCTTTTTCTCTGGAGTGCAATAGCTGTGGATAGAGAGTCTTGCAGCAGATCCAAAGGCATGAGTTTTAGCTGACCTGCAATACAGCTTTATATGGACACCTAACCACTAACATGGACAGCTGAGGGAAGCTGGATCAAAAGCTAGATCAAAATTCCTCTTCCTCACATGCTAATGACTCTAAAAAGGCCATGGTAGCTCTGCAGACCTGAGGCATGTGAACAGATTTTGATGCATTCTTCTCCTGGGAAATATTATGGAGGGTTGTGGTGTCAATACCAAAATGTGTGGAAGGGAGGACCTATATTTTCCGATCATCTGTCTTCCATAACTTAGGTAAGCAGATTTGGTTGGGTTAGGTATAAGCTATTTGTTGTCTCTCAGACAGTAGGGTGCAATTTGAAGTTCTAAATTTGCATGAGGCAGGAATGGAATAAAGTTCAAGCATATAATCAGCATCGTGTGGCTTAACCCCTTATTATGCATCATTTGAGCTGTGG
The DNA here is from genome assembly GCF_036370855.1 of Dromaius novaehollandiae. Classification (NCBI taxonomy): domain Eukaryota; kingdom Metazoa; phylum Chordata; class Aves; order Casuariiformes; family Dromaiidae; genus Dromaius; species Dromaius novaehollandiae. Next base: position 46,161,439 of record NC_088104.1, read on the forward strand.
CAGCTGTCTGTTTGATTGCTCTGACCCATAGGAAATGCCATGTGATACAACCTCTTGCAAACTGCTAAGTTGCATTGCTTTCCGTTTGACAAGAGCGTACACAGGGATAGTTAACAGGACATCACTGTGAGATAGCTGTGCCATCTGTGGAAATGCAGGTGTATGTCTGCACCTTGATTTAGCAAGCTTTCTCTGCTCTTACCTGTTCTCTTCTACATCATGTTATACTCATGTGAGAAGCAGAGGAAGATCAGGACAATGAAAACTGAGGAAGCATGCTGACCTTTTGAGAACAGATGGGTCTTTTCTCTGGAGTCCTAGCAACTTGGCTTGGCTTTTTTTGGCTTTTTTTTTTCTTTGATCTTTTCTGTGGCAGTGGTCCACCAAGACGAAGTGTGATGTCCACCAAGAAATGAGGCAAAGTGTACAAGTCTTTCTTCCTTGCAGACACCCTGAAAGGCAAAAATTCAGGAATGCGGGACAAATGTAATTGAACTTTTGCACTGGAGCAGAGAATGGGCTTATCCGAGTACCTGACTCAGTCGAGAGCATTTCATTTATAGGAGGACAGGAGAGATGAAGGGAGTTAGTCAATTACTGGGAGTGAAGGTACATGTTATACCTGGGCACGGTAACAGCCAGGGGGTACCTGTCTGGGAGATTTGCTTCTCCATGACAGTGTTACCCAGTGCCAAGATCCTAGTGAAGTAGTTTTTCTTTTCTAAAAAGCACTGTCCATGAGTGTCTGTACAGCAGCGCCGCACTGGTGATGCTCTGGCTTTCTTGGTAACTCCTTAAGCATCCAGAATCAGCAGTTGAGTTGAGGTTGTGTTTAAAATACCCTGCTATGGCAGAGTGCTGTGACTTTCTTCCTTCTTATAATTACAGGCCCTGGCAGGCACACTTTGAGAATTGCCTGATATAAGCATAGGGCTGATAAGAGCATATGCTCTGATAGCGTGGAAGACGGAATTAAGCAGAGACAGGCTGAAGTATAAATCTGTTCCCATTAAAAACAGCTCATGGCACTAGAGATCCAGGTAGATGTTTTTTGTAACTGCTTATAGTGGCTTTGTGCCAAATTGGATCTATTTAATAGGTGAATTTGATGACATAGCAACAGTCAAATTAATTGGGTATCTGTTGGAATGCAACACTGCCATTTAGTGATGAAGTGGTCTTTAAGAGACACAGACAAAACAAAACTGTGGCTTCAGGAAAAGTATTGCCTGGGTTTTAAGATCTGCTTCCATCATTGTTTACTTCCATTACACAGAGCACAGTTTAATTTCCAGTTTTGCTGCTGTACTCCATAGACACTCAGCTGTCTTCCTTGTAAGCGGTGGTGATGGTGGCTGCAGAAATAGTTGTTGGCTCTTTATCAGTTATGCAGATGTCCCTCCTTTCAAAACCAACTGATTTGCTCTCTGAAGTAACACTCTCATTCAGTTTGACTTGCAGTCAATTTTCTTTTCAGAGTGCAGTGAAGTAACTTGATTTGCAGGGATTTCTGTCTCATAAGCATGACAACAAGTAATCAGAGCCCTCTATGATTAGAAGTAGTAGCAGCAGGGGGTAGGAAGTGGGGGAAGGTGTTGATGAGGTGTAGAGGAGAGGCCTATCAAAGGAAGGGCTGTTTTCTCATGGTGATTTTGCTTTGTTTGTGCCAACAGGATTGGAAAAGTCACCCCTTCCTTCACTACAGATGTTCAGCTCTTGGGCCCCAACTGACTCGCATAGTCTGTTTCTCTGCTGCAGTTGAGTCATTTTTGCTAAGCATCTTCCTAATAGGGGTGACTCCACAGTTTTGTGATGATTTTAGGTATAACTATGACTCTTGATTTAAAAGCTGGTGGAAAGAAACAGCTTAGCTGCTTTCTGAACCTGCTGAGCTCAAGTGATTGTGGCCGTTGTCTTCTAATGCAGATGTGTCTTCCCATCCTAAGCAAAGGCATGGGCGTGCAGCAGGATTTCTTTAGCTGCTGTGGTAAGACCATAGTTTGCCTCCTGGGGTGGATGAGGTGGACTAGCATGTGAGGCAGCTTCAGCTGTTCTTAGGTGCTTGTTCTTTTTCCTATTTTGCAGTTCCCAACAAGCAGTTCTCCTGGCCTGAAAACCGTGGTTGTATAGTGTTGCTTGAGAGGAGCGGCAGGCCTCTGCATTAGCAGAAGAGGAGGAGGGCATGTCTGGGAAAAGAGACAGAAGAGATTAGTGAATTTGTTAGTGGGTCTTTTAAAACCTGGAGTAGAAAACTTGTCTTTGAGCTTAGGGCTAGTTAGCTGATATTATTCTCTCACTTGCGCTGTGTTTGGGGAAATAAGCCTCTGTAAGTAAGCAGGAAAGGAGCACCGTTTTCCTTCAGGAAGCTTCCTTCTGCATCATTAATTTACCCTATCCGCCTGCTAAAGATAAAAGTTCAGTGATGGATGCTATCACTGCAGTGATTTCTGTCACTCATGGGATACACTGCCAGGGCGTTATTACTGGCAGTGTCTGAGCTTAAGGCATTTAGATTCTCATACATACACAGTTACTGTCTGAGCTGAAGAGTCGGGCTACTGTTAAAGAATGAAAGTTGGGGTTGTCCCTCACCTCCAGATGTGACCTTTGTGCTAAATGGGAGGACAAAGGTCTTCTAATCTCTTAATGCTGGTGACACAAGTGTCCTATGAGCAAAAATGCTTCAGAAGGTAGTGCTTTACAGTCATGCCCCCTGGGAACAAGGAAAAGCACTTTGTCTGCAGGGAAGCATGGTTGTGGCACATCCAGAGGCTGTAACATTTTCTTTTGGTAAATGTAATAAAAGCAACAAAAGGCCAGCCATCTCCAGTTTACAAAGGATGCCTTTATGCTAATGACCTGTGTGCAGGTCTCTTCTTTGTGAAAAAGCAAAGCAAGCACTTTTTTTTTTCTGCAGCAAAATGGATTACAGCTACTCTAGACTCTTTGCTGCACGTATGTAAATGCCTTCACACCTAGAAGCTGATGTGGCGCCTGCTGTGCAGATGTTTCTCTGGGGCTGGGGAGTAATAATTTCTTTGTCCACATTACTCAGGTCTTTAATGGGCTCAAATCACTGACTCAAGCACTTGTTACTCCAGCATACCAGTGACAGTTGCTATGGATGTTCCCTTCCAACTCCCATGCTTGAGGGTTTGGTCTGAAATACTGTAACTGCATCCAAGAGCAAATCCCCTCACTGTAACTGAAGCCTGAAATCATATCAAAATCCTTGCTCTGTTAGCATTCAGCCACATCCTAGCCTCTGTATGCTGACCAACTCCAAAACCACCTAGCTTGGAGCGACCAAGCTCAAATGGAGAGCTTTATCATCAAGCCCTTTTTACACTCCTGCACCAAGAAGTGGTTTGACACAATGTCCATGTGTATGCTCTGTTCTCCGTGTGCCCACCGTCCCCTCCAAGTTTTAAGTTACAGTACCTTTGCCGCATATAAATGGGAAGAGCCAAGGTGTTATGCTGGAGTTTTAGTTAGCTTTGAAAGAGCCTCAGGTAAGATACCACCTTTCTCCTATATTGTACAAGGGAACATTGGCATGCTGGTTTTGCACAAAAAGGAAGACTATTGTGAATATCAAGATGTAGAGCAGAGCACACAGAGGAGGGAGCAGGCTCTATATAAGGAGACCACTATTTATATTGTTGTTGGGTTTTGCTTGGAAAGTGAAGGTCTATGGCACAGCAGGAACAGGGAGGGAGTTTTCCCCGCACCTCTTAGAGATGCTAGTTGCAATGGAAGGAATGTGCAGAGTAGAAATTCTCCTTTTGTAGACTACGAGGTTGTTGACAAACTCTGAGACAGCAAACTATGGAGCTGTGTCTGAAGGGAGGCAGCAGGTCCATGTGATATTAGACTGGGGCTTGCTCCATACAGGGACTTTGCGGCAGTTGCTTTGAATTTTGTCTCATCAAAAGGTAAACAAGTAGTCACTCTTTGATTTAGAGCCTCTGCAGTAGCTGGAGGATGATGAAAGAAGTGAGGACTTCTGGTGACTTGGACTTTCCTCCCCTAAGAAGTAAATTTGAAGTTGCTTTGTTTCTTGGAGTGCTAAACCTGAAGTCATAAGAAAAATCTATCTAAGCCTGTGACCTGAATGGTGCAATAATTTGGAGAATGAAGTAGGAGCTTCTGCTCCTGCTTGCTGTGAGAGGTATCAGGAGATCTGTCCATGCAAACAGTGAGTGAATTTGTCCTATGCAGAAATTCAGTGCCTTAATTTGTCTCTGTGAGAACAGGGAAACTGCTGACTTTCTACTCTCTCTGAAAGGATAGTAAAACCCACATTCATGGCTAAATCAGTCCTTTTATGTGCATTTTTTATTGTCTTGCACATCATAACACTTTTTATGCTGACAGTGTCTGAGGAGGAATCCCCACGTTGTGGTGTTGGTGAAGGACCGTACCATAGCGTGGTGTTGCAGAAAAACTGGGCTTAGTTCCCATCCTGCCCTTCCATCAACAGCTGTGTAAATACAGGGGCATGTGGGCTCCAGGGTGGTGCAGCACTTCACTTCCTGGACACTCATTGCCACCATGCCACTGATGCTCAGTGATAATAGCTGTATATGTAGTATGTTTTGGGCTCAACACTGCTTTGGTTTCTGCCACCACTGTAAGTGTGCTGGCTATCTGGTAGTCTCATAGCAATCCTGTTCACTTGGGCTACTTGGGTATGAGCAGAATTACCAGAAACTAAGAGGGGTTTAGTGCTACATGAAATTAGCCTACGCTTTCTCAAGGATGAATATCATCTCAAGCAAAAGCTGGATGGAGCCAAGCCGATGTTAGAAGGAAGGTTATTGCTCATCCTGAAAGAATGCAGAGACTTCCTGGCATACGTTCTCCTGTCAGCAACTTAATCTCAGGTGGGTGACAAACCAGACTGACCCCTGGATGATCTCTCTAAGATGAAGGATAGGCCTTACTTGCCAAGCCCTTGTCCTGATACAGAGTATCTAGATGTTGGGATTTGGACTTGAGCATTTTCCAGTTTTGACTCCATCATCAGACATGCGGTTGTCAGTTCATTTCCGAGGGTGAATTCAGCAAAGAGACTTGGGAGGAGTTAAGCAGACACAGCTGTGCTAACGGTGGAGCACATCTCTGGTGGCAGAATGTGCTCAGTCAATAACGAATGCTGAGCACTGGCGTTATTGCTAAGGCTGTTCACGAGCATGGCTGGCCACTTCTGCTCCTGCTTCCCACTAGTGGTGATGCCCACTAGATGTCAGAATTGAATAAATGCAGGGCTGGTACAAGGGGAGGGTTTGAGCTGTCGAAGTTTTTTGAGGTTTTTTTTTCCCCTGTGGTTTCTTGCCTGCTGTGTCATAAAATGAAAATTGTTGGGCGATCTGTTTGTTTAAATGGTGAAGAGATTAGGGTAGGAGGAGGAGAAATGACTGAGACGAGAACCCCCTGGCCTAGTTAGAGTGCTTGTTTTGCATTTGGGAGTCCAGCGCTTAAATCCTGCTCCTGGCACAAAATGTTCTTGCTTATTAGTTTGGGGACAGCAGATTCTTCTCTCCTCTGCATGACAAACTGATGCATTCTGATAAAATGGCTTTTAATCATGTTTCCCAGCCAGCCCTCACCTTGGGCTATAAGCTTTAAGGCATCCTTGGTAAGAGGAAAGCTGCAGAAGTTCTTGTTGTGGAGAAGGTTTAATTTCAGATTTGTTTCCAGAGCAACAAGCTTAACACAAGGCTGTGGGACTTGGAGCTTTTCTTGGGCGGGCTGTTGGAGGTCTCTGCAGCTGGGTGGAGTGCCTTCTGTAGCGGGGACAAGGGCATGATGAGGGCTTGCTTTCTGCCTGTATCTGAGGGGAGGCATTCCTGCATATTGTCTGCTTACCCCACCTACTCTAGAGCTCTTTGTACTCCTGCTACCGTACCTGAGAACTGCTCATGTGTCTTCTCCTTCAGAGTACCCTGATTTCCACCTGTGCTGCTCACCCCTGCTCCTACCTCCAGTCTCTCTCATTCAAGAGTGCAGCTCGTTAACAACAGCTGACTAGCATTAGAAAGGCCATCATAATGGCTTTTAAAGATTAAGTGCACTAATTAACACTTGCACAAACAGGAACAACTTTGCTGCTGTCTCCTATCTCCAGGTCCCTACCACAGTGTTTTCTCCTTTCAGACTTTCTGCTGTCTTTAAAATCCCTTTTTTCCTCTCTAGTCCAAACGCTTTGTCCTGGTATCCTGTTGCTTCAGTCTCATGCTGCCGTGGGGACACATGCTCTCTGCACTGAACAGAGCACTAGCGGATTCCTGGAACGTCAGACCAGTTTTCCTCCAACTTCTGTTCATATTGCTGGTGAGGCGTAGTTGTTCAGCAATCAAAGCTACCATGTGAAGACCTAAGACGTTCTCCCAGCTGGTGCTTGGCCAAGCAGAGATGTTCTTGTAGTTTTCTTTCTGTGGCATGAAGGGGGTGAACTTCTTTATGATGTTCTCACATGCCCCAGTGGCCGATAGTCTCAGTCAAGGGTGGCTCAAGACATCTCTCAGGGAAGGGAACACTGTTGAATGTGCTTGTCCTGGCCTTAGCTGGTTTTTCTCTTCCTAGAATGTGATGTACCTTTCCAACAGACCTTGGGTTTGCTTCCCTCTTTTTCTGTGTGACTTTATCGGTGAAGCAAAAACTTAGCATCCGTGATCTTCACAACTGTTAAGAGTCCAGTCCTGAGCTTGTTACTGCTTGTTAACTGAGCTTTAAGTCTGAATCTTTAGCAGCAGCAGCCAAATGAAACACTTTTCCCAGTATGAGGAAGAAAAGAAACATGAGTCAATCCTTTGCTGTGATGCCAATGGCATTAGGAGTATGCTTTTATCTCTTACATCTTTTCAGTTTGTTGCTTTAGTTATGCCTGCCTCCTCCAGCACTACAATGCTTAGGAACATACCAAATTAATTGATTAGGGGACATATACCCCTCCTCACCTTCTAAACACTGCTTGGTCTTCAGACTTTGATCCTGAAGCCAGACCCAGCTGCATGTATTCCCCTTCACTGTGACTATGTGTGGCACTTGCTGGGAAGGGCAGGAGGGGATGTCTCTAGCAGCTTCACTCCAGGCAACTTTCAGGCCCTAGAGTGCATTTGGCAATCCTCCATGTGGCAAAGGCAGAGGCTTCAAGAAAGATGGTGGTGATGTGTCAGTAAGAGTTGCTTGTTCTCTGGTAGGAAGTCTGTGGCAAACCAGCATTAGAAAGGGAGGCTTAAAACATGGGTCTAAAATCTTTCAAGGAAGTCAAACTCCTGAAAGTGAACTAGAGGCTCATTGCGGGTTAAGTCAGGGGAAGGTTAAACAGGAACAAATAGCGAGTAGGATGGAAACTGGGATTTCTTGTTAGCTTCCAGAGACAAAACTGGTTTAAGGCATTAGCTGACAGTGAGAGTTGCAGTTGAAGCAGATCACCAGGAAAACTGCAGTCTGGCAGGATCCCAGGAGTTACAAGCCATGATTAATAATAACTTAAAAGGAATCTTGTGTGCTTTTTGAGACTGAATCTTTTTCTGGGTAGTAGGGGAGGTGCTGTTGTCGGCTGAGCCTCCAAATCTGGAATAAATAATGGAGAAAAAATAACAGCCTACCAGATCGAAGGCTCTTGACTTAAATAAAAAATCCCATAATCCCTCCAAAAGTAGGCACTGTGCAGGGAATTGGAGGTCAGAAGTATTTAAACCTGGAAACTAGATCAGTAAGCCTTGTGTCTGCACTAGGCATACTAACGAAAATGATCTTTTAAAAGCCACTTGGAGTGCACCAAAGTGGTGGAGCCTTGCCAGTGTTGTTTCTGCAGAGAAAAACATTGAGGTGTCTGGAGTACATCAGGAAAGTTTAGACCTGATCTAGACTTCCCAAAAGCCTCTGCAGGCCTTTCTAGGGAGAATACTAGAGAAGTGAAATAGTCATGGCATAAGAAGAAAAAGTGTCATAGCTGAAAAACTGGCATGGACAAAATTATGAAGTGAGTAGACAGTACTTGACAAATTCAGCTGGTGTTGCCGTAGAGAACCTTAGAAACTTCAGTGAGTAGTTTTGTCGATGCTCTTACAAGCATCATGCTTCTAGAAAACTGCTATTTGACACCTGTAGGTTAGTGGGCTGGGGCAGTGAAGGCCTCAATACCAACCAACTGTGCTTGTCTAAAAGATTTTTAATTTTCTTTGGTATTTGAATGCTGAAGGCAAACTTGTTCAACAGTGACAAATCTGTGTCAAGCAGGATTGCCAGGTACTTTGTGAGATCCAAAGGAGAAAAGCTCAGAAGACCTTGGGACAGGTTCTGATGCACAGGCTAGTAAGGAATGTTTTATACCTTCCCTGCTTAGTGGAATGGTCTTGCAGAGTATTTTGAAGGGAAGAAGCACTGAATATAGGAAATATTCAGTGAATATCTTGAATAGATAACAAGAGCTGTTGATTTGATTCTCTGAGCTAGTTAAAAAGTGATGTTTTATTAATGCCAAATCTTTTCATCATCCTGGTAGAAACTGAACTAAACACTTGTCCATGGAATTGTTTTTAGCTTCTTGAGCCCCTAAATACTTTTAAAGGATTCACCAGTCCTGATGGTGGATTTTCTGCTCGGGAACAGGCAGTATCCAAAAATAACCCAAGGCTCACACCCTCTCTCCTAGCAGAAAATGTTCCAAGCACATGAGAACCTTGCATCTAGGAAGACTGTCACAAGAATAGGAGCAGCATTCGAAGCCTATCTTGTTCAAAGGGACTGGAGTAGCAGATCTATACATCTCCAGTGTGTCCAGTAAACCAGAACAAAGCCTTGTTTCCCCTGAAAGCTTACATGCCAAAGTCTACACATTTAAATATTGAAGTAGGAGTGTTTGGGAAAAGACCAAAAGGATATAGGTGGGCAACTCCAGTTCCAGTGACTATGCAGAGCCAAAGCAGCTGCTGCTCTTTGCTGCCTATCTTTGGGGAAAGGCAGTGATCGCTTTTTAATACATGAGCATAACCAGAACGTTTTGCGAGCTAGGCTAGCAGCCAGTCTCTCTTGAACCCTACACAGTCAGTAAGCAGGAAGATGGGAGGATTTCTAGCCCCACTCAGGGAGAGAGAGACTGGTCTGAAACAGGTTTGAATACATTCAAGGGATTCTTGTTGGGTGTTGTTGCTGTTTGCCTGTAGTTTGGAGACTGTCACAGATTTAGTTCTTTCACTGAAAGATGGAACAAAAGCCTGTAGCTGAAATATTGTGCCTTGGCTTTGTGCCCCAGTTACATTAGTGAATCCTCTTTAAAAATGTTTGACCTTTCATTGAAATCTGCCATTGTGCAACAGGCTATATGTTGCCTTTGTTGCACTGCTCAATTCTGCCTTCCTCTCTGGCTGAAATGTCTCTGCTGAAAGTTGCTAATAATCTACTTCCTCTAAAATCCTATTTTTAGGAGAACTTGCTATTTATTGAAAATGTTGTATGGTCTCACTGTGAACAAAAGCACAGATCCTCAGTGTAGTGCTCCTGCCTGTAAGCTATTGACATTTGCTGTGTTGGCTCTGCTGGAGAAGAGCAGCTTGGAGAGGAGGATTTGCGTTCCATAGGGGCGTGCTGGTAGGCCGGAGTCTGCCACGGTTTCAGTGTGAACACTGCCTGCGACGCAGGAAACTCCATCTGTTTTGTACTCGTTCCTGTGATCTGTTTGTACTGCGGGGCTCTGGGCCTGGCCCTGCAGGGGTTTCACAGGCTGATGTGCCCAAGAGCCTGCGTTGTAAGAGAGTAGAGCATGATCTCTGGCTGTATGCACTTCTGAGCTCCCAGAGGAATTGCAAGACTCAATTCTGGGTTTGAAAACTATCTTTAGGGTACTTGATGTCAGGGTGTCAGCCTTGCTTTTAATTTGAGGGTAAGGCTTCTGCAAGATCTGGTGTTAGTGTTTTCAATCCAGCCCTAAGCAGTCTGAAACCTGACATCTTTTGCACAGCCTAGGTATGTGCAGTGGTGGAAGGAAGTGGGCTTATTCCATCTGGGAGCTGGAGGAGCTAAGGACCTGTTTGACAAAGGAGGGAATTTCTCATGATTGTAAATCGTCTTTCCTTTTGGAAAGAGGGGAAAATAGACGCTATCTTTATTTGCACAGAGGAGCTGCTTTTCAGTTCCCAGCTAAGAGGAGGCATGGAGGCTTTCTTTACCCATGTGTGTGATTCTCCAAGAGTGGGAAATGTGCTTTTGAGCAGTCCTTGACATAACAGCAGAGTTCAGCAAGGGGTAAACTACAAGTTTTGTAAGCACTTTCTGTTGTCCTTCTCTGAATGTCCTCTCCCTTACGTGCAGTCCCTGTGAGCGTAGAGTACAGTGTGACCACTGTGCTGTGGGTCCTGAAACTATACCTCTCCAGCCCTGACGTGGTGAAAAATATTGCTGCTGCTAGTTACTGAATTGGTAAATTATGTTCTGAATGGCTGAGCCTAGCATGGGCCAGTACACTTTGCCAGTTTGCCTCGTGTGAATCCCATATAACATAACTGCAGGACATGCTGTTGCATGAAGATACTGTTTCATACAGTGAACAAATGCTTTGCAGTTATTAGAGACTCACAGATACTTGTTGGTGTGGAGTGCTGCCCAGTTTGTGGTCAGTTGCTCTTTTGAGGCCATTTCTAGTATAGAATTAAACAAGTCAACCACCATCTGGTTCCAAGACACTAAGTTTAGCAAAAATAGTAATAAAGTCTGGCTCCCCTCTCTCCCCCACCCCCATCCTGCTCTTCACTGAGCAGGGACAGCCAGTTCAAATGTGCAAGTAAAACGTGAGCTGAAAATATGAAAGGCAGAGAGACAAGGCAACTCTGAAACTAGGTTAGAGATGAAATGAGCCTGAAATTTGGCAGCTGTAGGCAAGGCTGGGTGGCCCTAGGGAAACGGCTAGAAATGATTGATGAAATAAATGATTAATGAAATCGTGTGATTAGCCTATCATGGGAGTGCATTACTGTTTGGATCCTGAAGACAAAAACTAAGAGGAGCTGTGTGGGTGTGAATGAGGCACTGTAGAAGAACATGTGCAGAACAGTGTTTCCCAGAAGGCAAGTGAGTCCCTCGAGGCAACCTCACCTTTGCTTTATTGCACCCTGCAGAGTCTAAAATATACCCCCCACTGCTACCCTGTTCAGTGGATTGAGTCTTCATTTGGTATTGGAATTTGCCATCTGCACAGCTATCCTCTTCCTGTTTAAGTGTCTCAGAAAACAAAGAAGGCATGTTGTTTTGTGCCTTGGTATTTGCTAGTGTCTTCATCGTCATTCACCTGAGCAGACCGCGTTTTTTGGTATGTCAGGAATATCTGGTATCCGGGGTAGTTCACACGGTTTTCTGGATAGGGGCAGTAGCAATCCTGGGGTTCAGATCTTATTCTGCTTTTGCCTGGACAGATTCTTATTTCAGCAAAGCAGAATGGTACAGGTTGTCCAAATAACAACTAATTTGTCACCCTGGTAGTTGTATGAAGGTAGTCTAAAGAAGAGATCTATCTAGTTCCCTCCCTCTCCCCTCTCTAACTCCTTGGAGAGGGAAGATGTCAGAGCTTGGAGAGTTCCCAATGAGGAAACTCATTGCATCTGCCATTAGATTAATACTTCTAGACTTTAGAATGACATAGCTGTGCCCTGAAGTCTTTTTCCCCAGTAAAATGCACACATACATCACTGTTGCTCTGGTCCAAGTGTTTACAGTGCAAAATACTGCCAATCAAACCCTTGTTCGTCAGGAGTTAGCTTGAAGAACCAGTCTCCTAGGGCCTATCAAATGACTTCTTTATTCCCAGAAGTGCAAACATACTCACTGGCTTCCCATGGCTGGCATGTCCTAGCAAGTGGCTACCTCCCGCTCTATAAGCTTACAGCAAAAACTGCTTGAATTGCACCAGAGAGATGCAGTTTCTCCCAGAAATTGCAACACCTTCTGACTATTTCACAGCAGCTGGCAGCTGGATACTAAATATGTATGTGTGCACACACACACACACACACACACACACGCATGTAAATGTGGCTCTTTTTAATATTCAGAAGATTTTCTTCTCCCCCTTTCCTCTGCAATTCTGTTTCATGCAGCTGTCAAGTTCCCCATGGATTAGCACACTGTTGTACTTCTTCACCTTTTCTTTTCTGACGTGAGAGATTTCATTGGCATGGTCTGGTACGTAAGGTAGTGTCCTGAGAAACAGCAACTGGGCTGTGTTCCTGTCTTTGCAGCTAGATAAAGCAGCAACTAGCTTTGCAGTCACACTGCCGCTGTTTCTTTTCCTCTGTTCTGTCTAGTCAGAGCTTAACCTTTCCAGGGTATGTGCTACTCCTCACAGTGCCTAGCACGATGCTGAAAATGCATATGGGTGCTAAGAGCAGCAGAGGGGCAAAAACCACTCTGTATGAAGGTCGTTTCAAGGGTTCTTTTTTCCCCCTAAGGACAATAAACATATGTGGAATGGGTTGTTGAAGGAGTAAAAGGTGGGTTTTTAGGCAGTTGGAGTCTACTCCTGGATACCTGTGCTATAGAAATGAGGTATGCTCAGTCTTTCATACCTGTGCAGGTGGAGAGCTTGTGGTGTTAATTACCAGGCTAGATGTGAGCTGTGTTCTGAATTGGAGAAAGCTTTTTTTTTTTTTTTAATTCCTGTTTCTGACTATCTTGTCCTTTGCTTGTCCTTTTCTCTGTAGAAGGCAAGTCCTGGGACTAGGCAAATGATGTAGGTAGTTTGATCCTGAGCTTCTCTTCCCTGATCTATCACAAGATGCAGCTTGTTTTGAGGATGAATGTGAGATCTCACCTCTCTGTTACAGAATTTCTCTTACCTTTCTCTGAACCACCCTTACTGGTTACTGTTAATGGTAGCAGGCATGAGTGTACTGGAGCAGAGACCCATCTGCTATGGCAATTCATAGGGACTGAATAAATGCCTTCCTCAAAGCAAGGTTGCAGGCTGCAAGGCTGCCTGTAACAAAGCTGCTTCTGCCAGAAATAGCCAAGGTCCCTGGAGTAAGCTCTATCCCCCAGGTGTTTATCAGGAGTCAGGTCCAGTCACCTACATGACAAAATGGCACTGCTGGCAATTGGGCCCATTACTGTAACATCTGCAATGTACAGTGTAAAACCTAGCTCAGAATGAGGCCACCTGGAACACCACAGCAGCATCGCGTTTTGGGAAGTATGTGCTCTTTCAAAAGCCTGCACAGGACTCTCAGCCAGGGTGACCTCACTGTTTAAATGCTGAGGTTGTTTTCAAGCACTTGTCGATTTAGTGAACATGAAGTAATGACGCAGTGAATTTGGCTGACTTTCTGCAAAGGCATTGGTGTCACAAAATGAGAACCTCATAGAAGTTTTTTAAGGATAGTTTTACACAACAGCTCTCCCATTCTCTTGCTCCAGTTGAAAACAAGGCTGTTTGAGTGTCTCCTTAGCATAACATCATGGGACTTCTGTGAACAACTACCCATAATGATCGGCTCTGAGAAAACTTGCTCTAGCTCCTGCCATGCACTTGGGCTATGTTACGTTTAACACCAGTGGGGCACAGTGTCTGCATCTCTTTTTGGCTCAATGTCAAAAGGCGCAGATCCAGACATCATGATTTTTTTCCATGTACACAATCGAAATCTCCTTTTCTAAATGAAGGGATTAAAACAAGGAAGCAGAAATCAGACTTCTGTGTGATCACCCCATGTAACCTGTGCTATCCTTGATGCTGCAGAAGGATCATGGGACTTTTTTTACTTCTTGGGCAAGCCAGATCTTGTTCTTCTTCTGCTGAAGAGGTGTCCTTTACTGAAATAACCAGGTAATTGCCTTCAACTGAAACCTCCAGTGCATGGAAAGCTACCAAGTGTCATGACGTCAAGACCTATCTAATGCTGGATTGCTATCTCACCCTGCTGAGGAGGCTGGAAAGCCCTTGAGGCCAAAGCACTCTCTTAAGGTTTGTCATCACCAAGAGACACAGAGGAAAAAGAGTTGTACAGGAGCCAAGTGCACTGATTTCTTTTTGGATGTTTCCTGTAGAGCTTCTCTGCTGCAACAAAACCATCTTTCCTTTTCTTACAGGACTGTTCTCCTGTAAAACTAAGAAGCCTTAGGAGAAATATTATAGCCTAATTTCTCATTCTTAGACTCATCTGCAACCACTCCCATGCTCCTGCCCAGGTACATCTGTGCAGGTTCGCAAGGATGCTAGGAATACAGAGGGTAATGCTGAGCTGCTCTTGTTTCCTTCGATATGCCCTTCCCTTCCTATGCCCCTTTCGTTCTGCTGGATATAGTATGCACATCTCAGACCACTGGGAATCCTGCCAGTTGCAGGATTTGATTTCAGAAGCCAGACTGTATTTCTGATTTGAGGTTTCTTTGAATAATGTGAAGGATGGAGGTAACTCTTTTTTTTTTTTTTTTTTTTTTTAAGGACAGGATATAAGAAGAGAATGGTGCAGAGCAAAATAAAATGGCATACCAAAAGAGACTGATGGAGTGGTACCTTTGGCTGCTTGCTCCCATAATAATAACATACCTTGGTATCCAAAAAATAGCTTTCCTAACATAAGGTGTCTTCAGTGAGGCATTGCACCTTGTCTTCTCTTGGTTTAAGTGAAAGGTAGTGGTGACTGCTCCTCTGAAGGTGACAGTGAACAAGCCAGTTCCGCTGTTGCAGATTCCCAGGTAAAAGGCGTTATGCAAATGTCAGAAGAATAGTTCACAGAATAGCTAACATAAAAAAATGGGGAGGAGGGGATAGAATAGACTAAAAGCTGGACTCCAAATCAAAAATAGTCCTACCTCTGAAAGCAGTTTTCTGATCAAAAGGTCCCTTTTTCTATTTCTTCCTGTATCTGCAGTAATAGCTTTGCTGCAAGCTTCACCATTATACCTGCATCAGTGGTGACCTCTCAAGCTTACTGAAACATTTTTGGATATCAGTCTCTGTTGCTTTGCTTATCCAGGCAATATGCTTCTATAATTGCACTCTCTGCATCTAGTGCCTTCTTGGGTACTGGGCAGAGGAAATAGAGTAGCTACGAGGGTAGAGAACATGGTCTGAGACATCAGAAATTTGTCCAGCCAAGGGACCATGGGCAAGTGAATTTCTCCTTAGTGCTTTAATATCTATGCCAAATGTAGAAAACAACACTGACCGTGTCTGGTGAAATACCTGGAGATCCACTGATACTTGTCCTACTTAAGGGTGTTAGGGAGATTGCCATGTTATTTAAAATACCTATTTCCAAGTTCATTCTCAATGTGCAATTTAGTATTTAATAAATTCTTTATAACACTCAAAGATAGCTTAGTAGGTTGTCACTTTAAGTTTATGTCATTTTACCATTGGCATAACTGCATTCATGATTTTAGCACTTTACCTCAAGCCACTGCAGATGTTCTAGTTTCTTGGTCTACCCAGCAATGGAAAGCAGGGTGTTGGGGGTAGACTGAAAGAGAAATTTGTGGGAGGCTTGGTTTTTCTTTGGGGTGGGCAGGAATGGTCTTCATGCTGGTTAAAAGTAGGCTTCTTTTAATTCAGTCAGGATGGTGCATCTGAAGCAAACTCATGTCTGTTGTAACAGAATAGTTGGGGTTGGGAGGGAACTCTGGAGATCAGCTGGTCCAATCCCCCTGCTCAAGCAGGGTCAGCTAGAGCATGTTGCCCAAGACTATGTCCAGTTGAGTTCTGAATATCTCCAAAGATGGAGACTCCACCACCTCTCCGGGCAACCTGTTCCGGTTTTCAGTCACCCTCACAGTAAAGAAATGTTTTCTTGTGTTCAGATTGTCCTCACACTTATTTCTTTTCTGGCAGGTGCGGTAGAGGGTAATAGCTGCTTATGGACCTTAGCTATAAAAGCTGCTTCTTCAGCCCAGGCCGTTGAGGTCTTGTTCCAGAATGGAAAAGTCTGGGCACAATTCCTCATCTGTGTGAAATGTCCCCATGTCACATCATACTGAGTTGAGCTGGATGCTTCATTGAACAAAATCTCTAAGTCTCAGGAACCTATTAGTTGGGTACCTGCAGTAAAGCTTTACCTAGTTTTGTTTTCCCTAATGAGCCAAGTTCTAAAGATAATGTGTTTTAAGAAAACAGTCTGCAATATGTTTGATGTTTCTTTGGAGGGAGTTTTTGGATATAACAGTCAGAACTGGCTGAGGTTCCTTTTCCAAAAATTTGTGGGCATCTAGTGTAACCCCAGTGTCCTCATTTAAAACCAGAAAATGCATAGAGCAGCAAACAGGCATGTGCCAAACAAGATGCATGCTCCAAGCATCTCAAATTGCACAAAGGCTTTGAAAGCATATTAAATAGCAGAAGACCAACTTTTAATTACTTTTTTAAGGTGTCTAGATGAAATAGAGTACTCAGTTTGACACTAGTACCCCTGAAATAAAAGGCGGTAGAATACCAGGGAAGCACTGGAAGCAAAATGAACTGCAGCCCGGGTTCAAAAGAAGCTGAACTTCAGAGTGATGTAGATGCATCTCCGTCTCACAGAACTTGAGATGATTTCTGCCTGCCAGAAGATGGTAAAAAGGACCTCTGTTCTGGAATGGATGTTGGGCTCCTGTTTATGCAGAGCTTCTCATCTGTGGTTTTCCTGAGATCACCTTTGTAGGCTCATTTCCAATTTCTAAATCTTAGAGAAGAGCTTCTTCCCCAGACAGCTGACTACCTGTCCATGAGGTTTACACTCACTTTCCCCTTGTATCTGTTAATCTGTTATAGTATTGTGTTGCTGTTGATGTGTCTAGCCTAATTCAGATTGTTCTGAAATCCACAATGATCATTTTTATTTGGTCTATTGATGTAAAAGTAGATACTTTCCTTACTATAAGGCAGATCCTTAAACTATTCTATTTCCTGGCTCATTTCTGGGAATCGGCAGCCCTCTAGTCAGATGTACACCGCTGATCGAGCTCATTGGAAGTTTTGTTTTCTGACAAATTTCTCACCTTTGAAAATCTTTCAGAGAGCTCTTCAAAAACTAGTCCTCCTATTTTTTGGAGATGCTTCAGTTTTAATCTTCGCCTCAAAGTGTTCGACTGAACCAGTATCAGATTTTATATTCTTTGAGTGCTTTTTTTTTTTCTTTTTGGCCCTGTGGAAACCTGACTCTTCCACTTTGCACCAGCTGTGATAACAGAGATTTCTTAGGATTCCTGCAGGAAAATATCCCTGTTAATGTGTCAGGAAGATGGTAACAGCTGCTGTAAATTGGCAGTGCCCCTGGAGGCTCTTGGAGTTCAGGGTGTAAGGGCAGAATGAAACCAGAGACATTTGAAGCCAGCATTTGGGAGGTTTCTGGAGAATAAAAACAAATGAAGAATCCCCTTTAGTCATGCCATGTGTAAGTGAATATCCCATATCACTGGCATTCGATTAAAAAGTGGAAATGGATGAGCTACTGAAACACTGCAGGATGCAAGAACACCACTGATCCAGGGCAACTTGCCAAACAGATGTGGGGTTAGGAAGCAGGTGAATGTTGGAGTGAGGTGACAGTTTCAGAAACAGCTCCCACCTTATCTTCTAAACATGGTTTCGAAGCCTTTGCTCAATTGGAGGTGCTTGGGATGTGTCTCTTGTCTTACATGTGCTTATTTGCTGCTGTATGTGTTTTCTGATTTTAAATTCTTCAGGCTGAATGGAATAGCAACTTGTTAAACAAGGAGCCCATTAGGGAGCAAGATCTGTGCTTGGAGGGAGGCAGAGGGAGAGAGCTGGTGGAATTTGTGTTGGCTCCTTACAGCGGCTTTGATTTTGTCTTTGATACAAGGACATGGGGAAGAAATCTGAAGGTCCAGGCTGTTTGTCCGCATCCTTGACACAGTCTTTCCCCAGTTTTACCCTGGAGTAAGCAAAGCCCTTCTCTAGATAGAACAGCCCTTCTCTAGATAGAACAACTGCAGTGTTGCCACTCCTGCTCATTCAGAAATGGTTCCTGCTTCATTATCCTGAGAATTACATAAGCAGACACTAAAATTTGACCCATGATGCAGGAACTTGAAAATTAAATGAACCTAAATGTATTTTTTTTAACTTTCTCTGCGTTCATCAGAGCTAAAATTTGATTTTTTTGTGCAGGAAAGTGGAAATTTTGTCAATTGCTTGAATCAGAAGTGGAGAATAAGAACCTCACTTCCCCTCATTCTTCCCCAACCATGAGTGATACTTCTGTTGTAATGAGCTATTTCTGTAATGGTGTGAATGGTGGTGGAAACCTTTCTCCAATATTTAGGTCTTCTCAGGCTGTGACTTGAAGTGAGGGTTGCCTGGGCTCACAGGAGGAGTTGGGCTATGTAATGGGGTGTCTCTCCTTTCTGCAGGGGAGGTTGACCTTGGTTATGCATGGATAATGGGATATGGCCCTGGATATGCTGTGAAAGTCCTACATTTGGAAAGTGGCCGTTCAGCATCTCGGTGAGAGTCAGTGGCAGATGGCAGTAAACAGCTCTAACTGCACACTAACAGCTTCTCTTCCCATAGAATAGGGAGTCAAGTCCTCCCTCTTTCAAGCTACAGTGTTGTGCTCCAAAATACTGGCTTCCATTTTAGTCAGGCAATTGCTAAGCCCTTCTGGCTGGCAAGAGAGTATTAACTGCATGCAAGTGCAGTGCAGAGGCTTGGCCTTTGAAGGGTCTGATCACCTCTCATAGAAACTCCTGTTAGCAGTTAGCTCTGTAATCTGCAAGCTGCTTCTGAGCTCTTGGTACTATATAAACAGCTTTCTGGAAGGAACAGAATTCTCCCCCACCTCTCTTCATCACGTTGATATTTATGAAAAGTTCTTAGGTAAGAACTGAGATGGCCACAGATGCCACAAATGCAAACCTGCTCACAGGTCAATAAATACAGCCTGATTCTGGGGAGGGAAGGCCTTAAACTGGCCACTTCCAGCTGCTAACACCTCCCTGAGGCAAGCACCTTTCTGCTCCTGTTGCAGTGAAGACTAAAGCTCCAGGGTCCTGTTCAGGTCATAATTTTCAGGCTGTTTTCCCAGTACTCAGTCATCATGTGTGAAGTGCTCCTTTGCTGTTGTGGGAAGGAAAACATAAAGCACCAAGCACACTATGCGAGGAGAAGCACTGTGGTGGAGACAGTAGGACTATAGCTTGCAGTGGTTCTGTATGAGATCTGTACCCCTGGTGTCAATAGCTATTGCAAGTAAATCCTGTTCTGAGAGCTCATCTGGCTGTTGAATCAGGGAGGTAAGAAAAAAGCACTCTTATTTCCAGCCTTTTCACACCAAACCCTGTGCAATGATGCATGGTTCTCAGGTCTGATCTAGGACAGCCAGCCTCATCAGTTAATCTAAGAGTTTTCTACACCAAAACAGCAGATGCTTCAGCAGGATTAGAACAGGGCAAACATGTAGCAATCCTTCCCTTGGGTACATAAACCTGGCTGTTGGAATATATGGCTCAGGGACTTGCAGAGCCTGAAGTAGTGTCTTAGATTTTTCTTCCATGAATTTCTCCAGCTTCTTTTTGATCTCTTGTAATTCTTCTTAGCAGCAGTGGACTCCCATTATTCACCCCTGCATATGCTTTTTATTGTCCTGATTTCTCCATGAGTGAGGGTTTATTCACAACAAATATGCACAATGATGGGGCTTCAGATTTCTCTGTGGCACAGATGAAGCTAAAGCTTCAGAGCACAGTCTTGCTATCCCTGGTTTGCAAAGGCAGCCTGTTCACAAGGTGACTGTTGACCACAGTTCCTTGAATAGGAATAATTTTTAAGGTGTTGAGTATTGGAGCAGACCTTTCCACCTGAACCTGGCCTTTCTGTTTTCTCATCTTTTTCCAAAAGGTGGCATAAAGAACCTCCCAGAAAGCTTTCTGCAGTAGTTAATTTTCTCCAAACTCTTCACAGAATTAACAATCGATTTAAATAGTGGTCATGTCTCGACCTTTTGGGGATAGATGACAGAGGCTGCTGTAAATGGTGTGACTTCAGTGAACAGCTGATACAGAGTTGGACTCAATCCAAAAATATCACTAAAGCTATCAAGTATATGGGTTATCTGTCTTCAGCAACCTTCAGAATTCCTCTGCCCCAAGATAAACTTTTATCTTGTAGCATAAATCACTTTTGTCCTTAAAACAGCAAGCAAAACCACAAAATCTGAGTCATCCCTCTTTGTTTTCAGTCATCTGCTGATAAAGCCAATGAGTGGCTGCTGAGTGTGGCAGAACATCACTTGCACCTGCCAATGTCTCTACAATTCAGTTATGTTGGGAGATAGGGGAAGCTGTCTCTAGCCAGGTGTCCCTTTCCTCCTGGCAGGATCCTTTCTGTAAAGTGTCATGAGATCATACTGGGAGCCACCATACTTAACTATTATGTTTCTGGTAATTCCTCTTCTACCCGTCAATTACTCAATTTCTTGAGGTGTTTTCCCCACCCATTAATGCACCAGTTATAACTGAGCTCTGCAAAACCATCCTTGTTTCCCATATAAAAACTAAGAAATGCTAGGACATTTGATTGCAAGTCAGTAATGCTGTTGTGGTGGTAGAGATGCTGATTCTCATGGGAAAAAACAGTACCTTCCTAGGCTGACATTCTTGTCTCTCTCTAAACATCAAGAATGAGTCAGGCCAAGCTCTAACAAGCTGTGATATCTGACATTGCTCTTATTTGGAAATGGTGTTGAGGGTGACCTGTCAAATATGCTGTTACACCTACAATTCCAATTCTGCTTCAGCTTTTTTAAACCAAACCATTTTGTGTCACACTTAAACTCTCTACTTTGGGTTACATGACGGAGTGCTGATTTTCCAGAAAGTCACAATAAAGTGCCCAGCTTTACACTTTAAACTTTACTAGCAGTTCCAAAATCAGGGTCAGCTTTCTGCCTGTCACTCTTCAGCTAAGGTGATGAAATCTACTTGGATTGCATTTTGAAAGCTTTCTTTGCAGCAGTAATTGTTGGAACTCATTTTTTAGTGGATTGTGCAGGACCTGAATGCAGAGCGGCCTACAAACAATCTTGAAATAATCTCCGATTTGTCTAGGGCTGCTTCCACGTGAACGAAGAGGTTGAAAAGCCTATCTTACTACAGTTCTAGTCATTGAAACATCAGCCTTGGGTTTGGGGGTTTTGCTTGTTTGTTTTAAGATTAAACTTGCTTTGCAAAGCTGCTGCTCTTATCTTTAAAGCAGTGCAGAATTTCATCAGCGTTAAGGAACGTGGCAAGCAGGAAGGAGGCTTTACGTTCTTGTCATCTTGTGTAGGGTGTAGTAAATGCCAATAGGAGTTCTGTGCCTAAGGAATCGTCCTCAAAGCACACAAAACAAAGTCAAAGCTTTCAGGGTCCACAATCCTTTCCTATCTAGAGAAAGCACTTCCTGAAAAGAAACCTCTGAACTACATGCCTAACTCCAGTCCATGTATTGCTCTATCTTTCCCATAGTTCTTAGTAAGATTTATGGATATCTTTGATTTTTTTTTCCTTTGTTTATATTCTATTTTGAGACCTTTGGCTCCTATGGTTGTCTTCTAGTGTGGTATCTTGCAAATGGTAAGAAGATGTTTTGTGTGTCGTGTGAGCATTTTGGCTGACAGTAACCAGCTGCATGTGTGGCACTGAGCAGGTTTCTGAGAGACAGCTCCTCTGAAACAGGAGCAAAACTTCCTTTCTCCTGCTCAGCATATCTGGCACTCTCTGAATCTTTTCAAACTAATTTAAGGAGCTGAGGTGGTTGCTGAATGCTTCTTAGCTGTCTCCCATGAGCAATTGCAATCTACTGCAGGAGACACCACCTTCCCAGCTGGCCCAAAGAGTATAGTGCTGAGGACTGGCAAAAAGCTATTCATCTCTTCCTGTGGTGAGGACAACAGTACTGCAAAGTTCAGTGTTTCCATCTGGATTTGGGGCTTGGAGTGGGGAATAGAGAAGATATGGACAGGTGGGTTGTTGCTCTGCAAAAATGTGGGGCCTGTATCCCCCTCAAAGCTAAGGAGCAGGAGCTTATGTGTGTCTAGAAGTAGTGGATTGGACTGTAATGCAGTGCCCCATGGAAAACATAGTAATTTAGGACCAAAATAATATTGTCTGCTGGTTGCCTTGGTGGGATGAGATTAACCTGACCACTTACCTGAACACCTGAAGAATGACTCCTCTGAAATGCATGTAACTAGAGATGCTTTTCCACTTGTCAAATGATTGTTTAATGCTTGGACTTGCTACTCAAAATAGGACTGTATGTATTGTTAAATGCACAGAAAATTTAGCATTAATTAACTACCGGCAGCAATAACCAACTGCACTTTAAGACAATGATTTTGGTCAGTAACAAAATACATTCTAGAAACTCAACTTTTACAGCCGGCAACTCTAAACTTCTAAGTCCACTCTAGCTTGCCACTAGCTTTCCTGCTGTTTTACTTCAAGCTTGACAGTTATTGGTGACTTTGTAGAGGCTTTTTCATATCAATGTTTGTTGTCACACTTCTGTGATGACTGCTTCTCTGACCTAATGCAGCTGAGCATGTTCCCTGAAGCTTTTATCAAGACCTGTTCACATAGTTTAGTTCCTTTAGCTGTTGATTATTTCAAATATGCATAAGCCACTGCAGTACTTGTGGACTATTTATTTCCTGTTCAACTATCTGTGTTGCGGGCTTCCCCCCCCCCCCCCTTTCTTTGAGGGGGTGTGAAATTCTCAGTGGTTAACTGGAAAGGTGTGAGTGGAGCGCATACCTGAATCTTAGTTCTGATCATCACCATCTTGGCATATTGGCTTAAACAAGTCATCTAACCTGACTGGACATGGAGCTGTGTCAACAAATGCCATGCCTTCCGTTGCAACTAGAAAACTATCTCCTGGGAGATTTTCAAGGTGCTGTTGTATTTGAAACAGCAGGGAGGAGAATGCCAGTGGGATGTAGGGTACCTCACAGGAATAACTGCAGGAAATGCTAGATAGAGGATTAGAGTGAAAAATCTTTGTAGTCTTACTGAAATAGCAGTAGGGAACATTGCTGTGAGCTGTCTGTGAGGGAGCATCCAGCTCCTGTCAGACCCTTGCTTCAAGTTGTTGGCTCTGCTCTAGCTGTGGCTCTGCCTTTCTAAGCTGTTTCCTTTGGTGTCCCATCTGGTAGTAACTCTGTGAGGTCTCCTCTAGTGTAAAGAAGCTACCAGGTGGGAGTTTTTAGGTTACTTATTAAAACACATGGAAGAGGATTTATAAAAGTTTTTTTTTTAATTGAGCCTTTCTCGTATCTCTCGGTGATAATGCTTACACCATAAAAGTTGAAATGTAAACTTGAAGCATTGCGCAAGCTTTTGAACTGCTAGAGACATCTGTTCTTAGTGCCACAGGCAGGCTTTGGAACAGACAGTGCTGCTGACAGCAGACAGGAGAAGAGCTGTCAGGACAGCGTTAATCATAATCTTTGGCAGGCTGCATGTATGGAGCCAAGCACAGATGGTTGCCCATTCTGCAGTCCTCCCTCAAGCACAAACTCGCCATTATTTGTAGCTTGGTAGCGTTTTGTGAAACTTGTTTTAGCAGGTTTGGAAGATTATACTTGGTGGGTTTAAGAACTGGAGGTCTTTTCTCTTGCTGTTGTTTTTAAACCCTATCTTTCCTACCATGGCTGTGATACCTACAGTGGAACAAATACAGCTTGGTGGAAGAGAAAGGGGAGAAGGCAGTGCTAAGGCTGTATACCCAACTTCAGACTTCTTTCATGCTGTCAAACTCTGTTTATAGGTGAGGGAGCTCTGTTGATAGATAGGGGAAGCTTCTTTCGGGTGGGAGAGATGGAGTGCAGATGACAACCGACACATGACAGCAGAGAGCTGCCAGCTTCCTTTCCAAGACACTCTAAACAATTGCTCAGTTATTTGTCTGGGGTCCAAGCATTTGCCCTTTGCAGAGCATCCTTGAGCCATTTACTGTTGACATCATGGGCTTTACTGTCTTTGGTCTATTGAAAAAACTGATAAACCAAAGGCTTGAGGAAAAAGAAATGATTAATATGCCAGGCAGCAAAGGCCTCAACATAACAGAAAAGACCCTGTCAAATGGAAGACTGGAAACAAATTAATTCTTTCCACTGCTCAAAAACTTTCTCTTTCTACATAAATGCAGATTTTTTTTTTTTTTTTGGATGTGTCAAAAATGTGGACATGGTGATTTTCATGAGTACCTTTATACAGGGGTTTTATCTCTTCTATTTTTACCAGGCAAAGTTTTCTTTAGTTCTCTTTTGCTGTAATACTGAACAGGCAGCTCGAATTTGCCTCTCCACTGCACTTCTCTGCCATGCTGGGGTAGGGTGTGTGTTCTTTTTGGTGGCATCTCATTCTCTTAAAATATATTTAATTTGAATGGGCTCCATTTAGCAGGAGAAATGAGTCACTTGCAACTCGAGTATTATTCCTTTATCTCCTTCATCCCAGTCAAAATATCACTGGCAAACTTCATTAGGAGGAAATGTAACACAGAATATTGATGAAAATATTCTCTAACAGCTTTGCATTTGGAAATTTTCCTAGAAACACCGTTGCTCATTGACTATTGATTAACAGAAAGTCTTTGAGTAGTCATTAGCATAACTGACAGAAGACTTTGTAGTAATCAACTATATTAATGTTTTCATCAGGATAACAAAGGAGTCAAGGCAGATCTAACAGTACATTTTCAGTGCATCTGTTTAACAGAAATGTAATTATGTAGGTCATCTCAATTGCTCAATTTGAATGGTGCCATAACATCAGCTCCACCCTTGGAGTTTTCCTAGTATTAAAACTGTAAATGGAAAATGAAGATCTCAACCAATTCCTCTAGGACTCCCAAGTCGTTGTTATCCAGGCTAGTTTTAATTCATTAGTACCTTTTAGGATAACACTTGATAGTCATTGTTACTCTGAGGTAGAAGTAGCTGTTTTAGCGCAACAGCTGCTGTTTGAATACAGATGAATTATATATTGCTCACTTTAAGATAAGCAATCTTTCCAAGCCAAAGCGATACAGTCAAAGACAAGACACTTTGCCTGCATTCCTGGAATGCTGAATGGTGAGTGGTATGCAATATTGTTGAAGCTTTACTGTGTCTGATATATGAGGGAAATTATTTTTCTTATTAGTCTTTCCACCTATAGATCTCTTTTCCTGATGTCTTCTCTCAAGTGATGTAAAGGAAAGGTATGCAACACCTTTCCTCCGTGTTTGGAACTCATTTTTCACTTGTGATCTTGACTTCCACTTCCCATTTATCCACAGGTGACTTTTCTCAAGTCATGGTTTTGTGGTCACCTAACACTCTCCTTGGACTACTCGTAATTCTTAGTTATGGTTTTCTATCGAAGACAATTTCCCAACTAATTTTGCTCATAACTTTCCTCCACTTTGGAACACTTTTTTGTTTTGTTTGTTTGTTTGTTTAATCTGATGCGCTACTGATGTGACCGTTCTGTTCACCTACCAGGCTCTGAATAAACCACCTCAGTCCAGTCCTGAAGTGAACTTCCTTCATTGTAAAGTGCCCCAAAATAACTCCTACAATTCAACTTTCTTGGATTAGAAAACAGGACATTTTCAGTGCTTAGTGATGTCTCTATGAGCAGCTGTTGGGAGTCAGACACACACATCTCAAAAGGGCTGTTCCCCTCAAAACCATTATTTCCTCCTCATGTTAAGGACAGATGCTTAAGGAGAAAGATCCTTTTGCTTTCTGATTTTTATACAGTGGTCTATAAAAGGCTCTTGATGGTTGCTCAGGGTGGTTCTGCATGTAATCCAAACCCTCTTCTCCGAATAGGTGGGTAGCAGGCAATAGCAGCAATGGAATCTGACAAGTCAGAGCTTTTTGGTAACCTCAGCTGGTGTAAACTTCTCGCTGAGAAATGCAAGCTAGATCAAAGGAAACGGAGACTGCTAGAACTGGCATTCTCTGGTTCCGTCAGTGTCTTAGCTCACTCTCCATGGAGCTTTGGTGCAGCAGAGTCTGTCTGTGAACCCGTTCTGAAATGGGGGAGCAGGGGAAGAGTTCTGCGCACAGTTTTAAGAGAGAGTATCGAAACAATAGTAAGCAACTGCAACACGCAGGTCAATGGAAGGCTGACAAAAACATGTCAGTTGTCTTCACCTAAAGACACTTGAAAGCTGATGTGTTACAGCAGATTGAGGCTAATCCTGTTGGTATGGTAATTTCAGATTTTCAAAAGTGCGATATTCTTACCTTGAGGTAAGAGCACACAAAGGTGAGGAGCAGGAAAAGAATGTCTCAAACAAAGGACGAGTGAAAAATTATGATGGAAAACAAAAGTTAATTGTCAAATTGTTGAAGGCCACAGAGGGTCTTAATTTAGGACTTAACCTTGTGGCTCATGGTCTTACATAGTTACAGTACTGCATTTGGCAGAGGTCTAATTCTTCTGGGCTATTGAGGTGTATTTCTGGCTAGGGCCAGTGCTCTAATAGTGAGTGCTGGTTGCCTTCCATTCCTGTTTCTGATGTTCTCCATCTCCCTCCTGGAGATGCCTAGCCTCTTCCCAGAGCTGGGAAACATTGTCTTGACTCTAATTGTAAACACTGGGGTGCCAGTGATATGTCATGGCACATGAATGGCCCTTATGTGCAGGGAGAGTTGAGTTGGATCCTGCATGTGAGGAAGCCATGTGTGGAGAAGTGTTTCTATCAACAACTTTCTGAAACCCCTACAGTGCTAGTGTAAAGCTGCTGCTTAATGAGCTGTTGGAGAGAGGAGCCGTGCTAGATCCATGTTATTGCACATACATTGCATTGAATGTGCATCAAAGCTCATCTTCAGGAACATTTCCCTGCCCCACAATTTTATCAAAGGTGTAAGAAGTGTTGCTGCCTAATGCTCCCAAATGGGTGTTAAGGACTTTGCTGTGATCTGACCTGTCACAGCAGTGTCTTTGAATGTTAGCAAAATGATTTCTATATGAGACAGCATGCAGATCAAGCCTTTGCTAGGGAAAATACTCCTCCTTGCCTTTTTTGAGCAAGCCAAGGGAAGCCCGTGTACCATAAGAGGGGCTACAATGTTGATAAAGGCTTTCACCAGCTTTTAGGACAGGCTACATTAGTCTCCAGAGTCTTTTTTGAAAATGCTCTTTAGTCAAATTCTTATGTTCCGGCCTAGGTTTTGAGCTATTCAAAACTGGTTTTGCTACAAATCCAGGGAGCCCTTCAAGCTTCAGACAAAATCAGACCTTTACCTGCTCTTTGTTTTTGAGTTTGAAATAGGCATGGTGTTTCTCATCTCCTTTATTCAGTGGATGGATCTGTTTCATTCTAGTGTCCTTGCTTTTCCTGCCCCAGCTCCTTTTCATACTCATAATGTCCCTGAGAGCAGAACTCAAGAGAACAGAAATTACAGATTTAAATGAAATGTCATCAAATCTGATTTTCTTTCTGTAAGATGCAGTGGATCAATGTTGCAGAGCACCAGAAATTCCTGCTATGAGCAGCCCAGGAACTGCATTTTGTGAGTATCCCTCTTAACAAAAATTGGTACTGCAAGTCTGTTTCACTGGCATTCTAGTGGAAGGCCTGTATGTTTGCAGAAGAAAAGTAAACAAAGTTCCCGTGCTTAATTTATCCTAGTGTAAATTAAAGAATCTCCTCCAGGCAATGGATCTCTTTCAGTCTGATTCCTTCTCCTACTGAAGGCAGTTAGTCCATATTAGCAATCTACATGTAAGGAACAAACTGTTAGTGAAGGAGCTTCCTTGCAGAATTTCTAGATGCTGGTTACACTGAATGACAACTTGTTCCAATAAAACTACTTAAGAAATTTGTACGTTTGTAAACTCCATCCTTCTGTGTTCACAGGGCAAGTAAGAAAACCGCAGTGTGTGGAGAGTTCTGCACTGGCCTTACTGGAGATAGTCTCAGCTCTCTTCCTCTCCAAAGCCATTGCTTTTTGTATGTATTATCCATTATCAAATCACTTCTAGGAATGGCCAAGTCAATCCACATTGCCTAGCTAAACTGTGCTGTTGTAGAATATAGGTCTTGGTCAGGCACCAAAACTGTAAAACGTGTGAGTATGGATTGGTAGGTCATAAGCTGTAGATAAGTTCCATTCATCAGGACAGCTAAAAATACTTTAAATCGGATAAAGGGTTGTGTAAATCCTGGACAAGCTGTATCAAGAGCTAAAGTAACTTGAATAAGATGTAGCAAATGCTTGCAATTTTTTTATAACAGAGTATGGAGGTTTTTAAAAGGTAGATCAATGAACTTATTAGAGTCACTGAAGAAGTGCATGGATCCAGTCTGCCCTCCTAACCTAGGTGTTACGCGGAACAGTCCTTTTTTTATAAGTGCAGAAAGACTTCTCTTTCTCTTTCAGCTGGTCTGGGTTAATTCAGTTCTTGGAATTTACAAACTGATCTTGAGAGTTCAGTTCATTTCAGCTGCAGGCAGTGTTTTTAATCAACCTTTTCAATGCAAAACTTGTTTTGATAGATAGAAATGCTTATCCAGCATATTTGAAACAGTGTTATTTAGTAAAATAAAAATTTTAAAGGCTCAATTTCAGCATTTAAATTCCAATTTCTGGTCCAATGCAACTAGACACAAATTTAAATGAGGTAGGGTTATTTGTATTGGTACATCCTAACATGAAAACTCAGAATTGTAGCAAACTTGTGTATGTCACATGTCTCCAAGGTTAACAAAGTACCTACTGTAAAGATGCTGTTCAGTTGTAAACCATTACCTTCATCACTATCAAAAAGCTGTCTTTCTTTTGTAAAGATATACGTGTGTGTATATCTATCTATTTGTCTGTCTGCCCATCTGTCACTGTGTGTGTATTATATATGTGTGTGTAAAACGAAATTAAGGGGAGTGGGTTTGTTTGCTGATTAAAACCAGAGGCTATAAATAATTCTAACTTTAAACACTGCCTTTGCCCTGCAGTGGAGCTAGTTGATCTTTTCTGCTAGTTCATCACTTAAACAGGGGTCTTAAAAGTGGATGTAACATTAAACACGAGAGAAGGCTAACACAGTGTCCCTAGCACAATCAGACATGGGATGGTATTGCATACAGTCTTTGAATCAAAGCCCAACTCTTGCAGAATAACAGAAAATATTCTCCCTTGCCATCGCCCTTTTCTTTCCCCCTCCTTCCCCTTCAGAGAAGGGAGGGCTTGATGACATGTTTTTTGATGGAGCCTCCTGTTATAATTGGGCTACATTACTGTGCCAAGCAGGCTGTTGGGCCCCCTGGCTCTCCTCAGTCTCTGTGCACTGTACATCTGTGCAGCAGGTACAGTGCAATAGAGGAAAGTTAATTTCAGTCCTCCATGTTCATGTTTCACTAAATTATGCCCTTCAGTACCTTTTGTCGTAAAGATTACTCCAATAAGACGCTTAAAGAACCTCAAGGATTCTTGCAGCCATGTATTGTTCTGGAACAAATAAGATATCTATTGGAAAAGGAATGATGGGGAGGGGGGAATCATGTGGGTTATTTCATAGCCTGGTATTCATGCAAAAGCATCACTTTTGCAGGCAATTACACTGTGCTAGCTGAACAAATTGCAGTGAGCAGTTGATAAAATTCATAATTAATGAACTTTGACTACCACAATGCTGATTCTGTTCAAAATAAGCTTGCATTCCACACTTGTTTTTCTAAATACTAATGAGTCTGCCGTTAGTAGACTCAAATGCCATTTAGACATGTATAGCCTAGGGTGAACCACATTCTTCAGCTGTTTAGCACCTATCTCAGTCTATTTTCAGGTATATGTTGAATTTGGCCTTATGAGCACAGATTAGGAAGAACATCAACTTTCTTCTTCTAGCTTATCTAAAATACCATCTGGAGAGCAAGACAGACTTAAGTCAAGTGAATACCTAAAGCATGAAATAGATGGAGGTTTTGATGTGAGCTGTCTGTCTTCTTCATCAGTGGTTTGTCTCTCTGCCATGACTACCCTCCCTCCTGGAAGAAATGTCTACAGACCATTGCTGTGGCTTGTCTGGAGACAGAGCTCTTTCTCAGCCAGGCAGTGGGAAGAGGGCTAGGCTAAGAAGCTTTGAAGGGCTTTGAATTCCCTGTGCGAAGGAATAGTAGGAGCACTGTGATGGGCACAGATCTCTGTGGTAAAGAGCTGTGACACTGATTCTTAGTAGGTATAGGTGATTCATTCGTTCTCCTCAAAGCAACCTTATTCTCTCCCCACAAATGGCCCTGAGAAAACTGTTGAGCTCAGAAATAGGATATTTGGAAAGTAACCTACGAATGTCTTGTATTCAAGTCTTTCTACGGGCAGCTTGAAATACTGGAATGACACTCTCTAAGCTAGCAGCCACTTGCCAGAAACTTGATTGAACTCCTTGTTCCCTATTTTCTGACATGAATCCCATGCTCTTGAGGACTGCAGCAGCTTGCAAAAGGCAAACTCAAAACACTGGTGCAAAGCTTTTGAGTCCACAGAGAGCACTGTGTTACTATTTCACAACAGAAAAGTCTTGGTTTGTCCTTGTTTGGCTCATGCGTCATATAGCAAATTATTAAAATAAAGTCTGGGCTTTGAAATGGGAGCATCTAAGGCTTGGCCAATATGTTGGCAGCACAGATAGAACCATTTTGAGATTGTAGATGCGTGCAGACTTGCAGAATGAGACTGATGGTAACTGAGCCATTAAGGTGATTAACATAAAATCAAGTTCTGAAAGACTTTCTCCCTCCTGTCTCCTTTCAAAGATAGGAACAAGACCTGTCTACAACTGCTTACTCCTCACCAGACAAGAGATGTCTGCAAGGTGACGTCATCTGCCCTACTTTTCACTGTGTAGATGGAGAGTCATCAGGCCAGTGTGGAAAAAAGGGAGGCTACATTCATGAGGTAAGCAGATTTTTGGGTATGGGGGAGAGGAGGAGAAGCTCTTCCAGAAAAAGAAGGCTCTTGTGCATCCAGAGGAAGAATCTGTTTTTTGTTGCTTCTGCTAATACTGATGCAAGTGAAAAAATACAGCTGAGCCAGAGGGTCTCCCGCTCACTGAAATGCCTGGGCTAGCTAGGAAAGCATGAAGCTTTATAAAATTTAAGGCTGTCAAAAGAACTGATGTGTCAAGTGAGCCATCCTTACAGACAGTATTTTGGTAGAGGGTAGTTTCGTTGCTGGCAAGTTCAGTTGTCGAAGTAAATAAGTGTGCTTGGAGGATAAAGAGTGGAGCTAGTAATTTGCTGTTCTTCCGACTGCTGCAGGGAACTTTCACCTGGCTGAACAGTCACTTGGCATGCTGCGGAGCTGTCCGATTTTGGGCTTGCTTGGTTTTTCAGACCAGCATTAATAGGTACAACGCTTGTAGAAAGCCGCAGAATGTTATAAATTAGCTCTGGCTTCTGGGTTACCAGCAGAATATTAATGAGACAGTCAAAGATGAAAAAAGGTGAGCTGGAAAACTTTAATTGGTGAAAATGAGGGAAGCTTCAGCAGCTAGCTCAAGTAGGGTTAAGAATCACAATGTGATTAGTTGCTTAGATTTGTCAAGCCAGAGCAGGGTTTTTAATCTTCAGAACAGCCTTCTGATTAGCTGTGCCCTGGCAGAGTTGTTAAAATTCATTATTTCTTCATCTGATTCAGTGAGATGGTTGGCTAAAGTGTGGCAAGAATCTATTTGGGAGAGGAGAGTATTTTCCCTGGTTTTAGATCTTGGAGACTGTGTCTCATAGGAAATAAATCTGTGTCTAAGGAGACTTAATTTTTCTAATGAAAACTGCTTCACCTCTTCCCTGCTGTGTCTACTGCAAATGTTCATCTTTGGCCTGCTGCCAGTCCTGTTGATAAGAGAAGCTGGCTATGCAATTTTGCATAGCTACATTAGAAGCCAGATAAATTCAGGTGCCAGGTCATGTTGTGGGGGGGTCCACGTACCAGCCAGTGTTACAACATTTAGGTGACCATGTGTCGTAACTTCCACGTAATGGTAAGCCAGGAAGGGGCTGGGCCCCTTGGTGATAAGGCAGGGATCCACAGGAGCTGCCTTCTCAGGGTCTGAACTTCCTAGGGACGTTGTAGTCGATGTCTGGCTGAAGACTTTGGGGGAATCTTCAAAATAAATTCCCTTTTTGGAAGTCAGCCCTTCATTTGAAAACAGGTTGACTTTTGTAACAGAAAATAAGCTAGGAGGTGGAGCCAGAAATCTGATTCCAGACTGTCAAGTTTTTTTTTTAATTTATTTTATTTATTTATTTTTAAAGACTTTGACACCCTGCTTTGGGATAAGCAAAACTCACGTATCTGAAAATCTCAAGAAGCAGTGCTGCTGCTCACCTAGCTCTGCTTTTTAGCTCTAAGAGCTTTAAATAATCTCACAGGTTGTGGAGTTTAATGTACGGTGTGGGTATAAGCACCTGGCTGCCTCGCACAGATTGTCATATATTGGCATAGAATTTAATTTGCCTTTAGTATCCCAGTCCATTTATAGTCTAATGCCATTTTGAGGGTGTAAAAGAAAGCCTGGCTTCATAGCAGGATTGAAAGGAAAAATAATGAATCATGGGCCATTAAAAAAAATTATAATATTCAGATATTTAGTGATCTCTCAAGGGGTATGAGAGAATAATATAACACTCTGTCCAATTTGTTATAAAGCTGGAGTTTGAGCAGACTAGTATAAAATTACAACCTATGAATTAATCACAAGAAAGTGACTGTATCTAGGTCAGGTCCACACATGAGCCTTTACAAAACTTTTGCTTCATTCAGCTTTTTCAAGGCTATCTTTACTTTCTGGTGGCTCTAGGGAGGAAAAAACCTTTGATTAATAAAAATACTTTTGCTGTCTTCCCCCCCCCCCCCCAACTGCCTTTTTAAAGTTTTCCTCCTTACCACATTTTTAAAGTAGAAAGCTTTTTTTCTGGAGGGGGAAAAAGATTTGTTTTATGTAATTTTTTTTCACTGAAGGTTGGTCAAATTCAGCCAGCTCTATTGTGGCTGTAAAGGAACCGTGAAATTCCATTACTACTTTTTCCACAGAAACCAATTGAAGTGCCCAAGGTTTAGTCTTGTGATGTAAAGAGCTATCTCTTGCTGGGTGCCTTTTTTCTATCCTTCCACAGCTGTCAGGTTCCTCAGAGCGTCAGGTTTCCTGAAGTATTTCTTTTGGGACTGATACCAATTAAATTTCTGAAGAATCAGAGGCTCTGCTTTTTGGTTAGCTCTGAATTTTGGCCTCATGCTCATTAGCATGCTGCTTTGCAGATTGCAATGAGATTGGATCTCGCTCTAGCTCTCTGATTTACACAGAGACTGAAGACGAGGGAGCTCTATTGTTATCTAATGTTCTGTTTCTAGCTGAAGATCTGGAGGGATTTTTTTTTCCTGTGGTAGACACTGCTAAAATGTCATCTTTTGCTGATGCTTCCCTGGCGAGGGCCAGCCTCAGGGCTCTGTTCTAGAGGCTAAAGTACTGGGCTGTAATTAGTTTTATATTTTCCACAGGGAGGTTTTAAAGTTGATTCCTTTGTCAGCAAATGGAGCTGCTTTTTGTGGAAAAAAAATATAGTTTGTTTTGTTTTATTTCAAGTATATGTACATGTTCCCCTTTGAACTCTATTCCTCTTTCTCTGGCATCAACAGCTGGTTTCTATTCAGCCCTTGGCAATTGTAACAATGTTGAGAAA
This sequence comes from Dromaius novaehollandiae, assembly GCF_036370855.1. NCBI lineage: Eukaryota > Metazoa > Chordata > Aves > Casuariiformes > Dromaiidae > Dromaius > Dromaius novaehollandiae. Next base: position 46,195,097 of record NC_088104.1, read on the forward strand.
TGGACTTGTACCTACACTTCTTGCTGTAATGCTGTGTTTCTGCATGACCTCAGATGCTCTAGTCTAATGTCTGCGGGTATTTTGCCTGGAGATGCAGTCCTGCTAACCTATGTGTGGTTACAGAAGTCTCCAGCCTGCCCCTGTTAGCCTGAAAGATGTTTGTGAATACGAGATGCAGTTTTGATGTAGCTTGTGCCAGCTCTGTAAACAGAGAGTGTTTAACACAGACATAACAGTACAGCTACAAAAAGAGAATGTCAAAGAGCATATTGATACCACATGCCTATTCCTCTCAGCTCTCAGGAATTTTTCATGCTGTGTCACTGTACCTTGGAGATCCTTGGACACTGGTTTAATAGGTCCCTTCATTTCCTCTGTCTTAAGAAACAAACTTCTAAAAATGTTAGTTTGTATCTGCCACCTGACTAATGGGACTGGAGGGTATGTATCATGGAAGCTATAATCTTATTCTGAATAAGATTATTTTAAAACTTTATAAGGATCTGTTAGTCCCATTTCTATGCATGTCGGTGGGTTAAGGGGTAAGTTTCTTGCCAATGCTTTTCTAAACCATTAGGTTCCTGGAGAAGTGTGCTTTTTGCTTCGAAAGTCAGCACAAGACCTTCTCCTATAGCCCAGAAATTCTTGGATTTGCATGCTGACATTTCTATTAAATCTTATTCCATTTTACTAAGAGTAAGGAATGTCAAGTTATTTGTAACAGGTACTGCAGGTTGCAAGACTCAACCAAACAGTGTCAGGACTGGTCCTTGAGCCTTCTCCACACTTTTCTGTTGCTTGTCAAAAAGGCTTCTTCTAACACATGTTCTTGGAGTCTCCTCTCAGATGCAGCACCTCTTACTTAGGTACAATGAGTCTGTGGCAATTTAGGGAAGAGTGCTATCTGTGTTTCTGTCCTGTGAACCCAGGCAGGGTGCTTGTTGCTTGCAGAGTGTTGCAGATCGTCCTCTCGTTAGTGGAGATGAAGTGCATAGGCACTTATAGTGTCACTCCAGCACAGAGTTTCCCAGAAGGTCAGAGATGAAAATCAGGATGGTTGCTTTATTCTCTCAAATTAGGGTTAAAATGTGTATTTGGTATGTTGGGCTTATTATTACGATGATGATGCATATCCTTCTATTATAATACAAGACAGATCTTCTCTTCCTTCCTGGCTTTGTTTTCCTGCTATCTCAGGAGCCTTATAGTTTCTCTGTGGCACTCTGTCCTTGGAAGGAAACTCTTGATGAGTCCATGGAGTTGTATCTTGTTTCTGTTGCCTAAGAGGGCTGCCCCTTTACTTCCAAGGACATTAATGAAACCTAGCCAAGTGTTTTGTGTACTGTCTTCTCATCCAAGCTGAAGTCTTTACGTTCCTATTTACCCACAGTTTGCCAGAAGTTTTGGGTGCAGGACGTCACAAAGTAATGGCAGAATTTGCATCACTTCCTTTCCCAACTTTTCTGAAGGTGATTTTTGTCTGTCGTACTCCATTCCTCCTCCTTCTTTGGGTATGCTGCAATTCACACTATGTCACCAATCTCAATCTCATTAGCTCTGCAGATACACAGTTTATAATATTGCTGCCTCTAATGAAATGTTTGCATAATGTTCAGCATGCTACAAGCATTGTGTGATAGGTATTTTACTCAAGGTAGGGCACTTATTCCCTGTTCCACAATCTTGGACATCATGTTTGGTGGTCTTATAAAGGTTTTTTTAAGTCAGCTTACTCTCTCATAATTAGTAACACAAAAAACAAACCACACTAGGCCACCCAGGGAATAGGGAGCTTAGGGGTGGTGTTCCAAGAGATCACATTGGACTATTTGGCTTCACTCAAGAGAATTTTCCCAAATGAGTTGCTTGATGCTATGACTGGCATGTCAAGCGTCCTTCTCCTGGAAGCTACCACTAGTGTGTGCTGGATCCCTCTTGTTTTCTTATTCTTTCTGCCCCACATTACCTATTTTCGGGTCTACTCCTGCATTAAAATTACTCCCCACAAGTTTGAAAATGTTGCATTTTAATTTTTTTAATGCTTTTGCCTTCTCTTCTCCAACTATAACGCAGACACAGCACCTCACCAAGGCTGTCTGCACCGGGGAACAGAAGGATGAACTATGTAGGACATGGTAAATGGTACACAGAAATCATATTCTACTCATATGCTAGTGATTGCTCTTCATTAATAGCCCTTCCAAGAGCTTTAAAGATAAAGTGTCCATAAAAATAAGTAATGAAACATTCATTTTTAGCTCCTGTTTTTTCCTTTTATACAGATTGAAGCTCTTAACATCAAATTCCTTTAAAATGTAACATCTCTTCAGGTCTGAGGCACTAGGAATAGTTTCCCATAAATCTTTCACCTTCAAAGGACACATGCTCAGAGAACTTGAGTTTGAGAGTGTGTCCAGAATACTTTAAGGCATTCTGTCGGCAGATGACCTCTGGGATATGCCAAGAAGGGTAATCATGGGTCCATGAAGCTGATGGAGTAAGCTGATGAAGTGGCAAGATCCAGCATACACCAGTTCTTTGGTATATTGATTACCCTTAGAAGAAAAACTGGATCCCCCTAACAGTGTCAAGGCAAAGCTGCTGTGACCATGTCTTGCCAGAGCATGTTCAGGTTTTCTGCAGAGCAGATAGAAATAAGCCTGCAATTTATAGAATATTCCCATCTGTGGGGACTCTGTGTGGGCATGTGCTCTGGAGGTGTGTGCATACCCTATGCCCTGGAGAAACAGCCATGTATTTGTTCTTGCTGCTGTGAAGGCCAGTCTTCCTAGGACCCTTATGAGATACAGTCTTGACTTTGGCACTTGACATTAGGGATCACAGCATATTGACATTAATGCACTTTCTCTATCTCTGCTAAGGAGCTTTTTAACTCCTAGAGCAGTTTTTGCAGTCATTAGCACAGACATGTCACTGAGGGTTTTCTGTGCTGTGGTACAGATATTCAGATCTGATAAAAGTGGCTGCAAAGTTGAAACAGGCATTGAACTCAGTTCCAAACATCTACCTTCTGCAAGTAGAGTCCGTCTGGGGCTGGTTAGAAGTGGAATAGAGCATGCCTAAGTGCTTGAAGAAATTACTTGCATGCCAGTAAATGTGGCTGGTTCTTCTACATATGTTGTCCATATATACTTCAGTAGCCCATCTGTTCTTGCTTGCTGAGGAGTCCCTTGCCTGCTCTGAGCCCTTCACTGGGAATATGAGGACTGTTGTTCCCTTTTTCCAAAGAACCTACTAGGACTGTCCTGGATGCGTCCATACTGGCATCCAAAAGCACTCCATTTATTCCTTCCCTGAACCTGGGGCCAATGTGAGATAGTTAATCATGAGAATTTAAAATCTTACAGGGACTTGCAGTGAACTGTAAGACCCCTTCTTAAACAGCTTAGCTGCTTGTAGGCCCAAGGAACTTCACAGATACTTGCCTGAACTGGGACTGCTAGAGTGCTGTGGTCCATCTCCACTTCCCTCCTGGTGGTTTCTGCGTTGGATAAATGAGCTTGATGCTGCTGCCAAGGTAAAGCAGAGATGTGAGCAAAGCCTGCCATTCTCTCAGGATTTCCTCAACTTCTGGTTCAAAGATGAACAGAGAAAATGTCTGACATTAAGGTAATGCCACAGCGATGCTCCGCTGTGCTCTCCTGTAAACTCGTCTCACAGGTGAGGTGTAGAGTGCTGCAGAGACCTCTCAGAAGCAGAGAATGGTACTGTGGGACAGCACTGGGGGAAGTTCTGTCTAGTCACTGCTCTCCAGTCCTGGCTGCCCATAAATTAATTTTACTGTTCTCCTGCTGCGATTTATCTACAACTCTCTCAATTGCCAGCAGCCCAGGTGAATCTCCTTTTCTAATCTGATTACACATTAACCTCAAAGTCCTGGAGAAAGTGTATTCCAAAACAGCTCTGTCCATATGCTGCATTCCCCCCAGCTGCTGGAGAGGGTGGGGAAGAAACAGTGTTCCCATCACTCTCCTTTTTTGCAGAATTAAAGGAGTGTGAGTGTTACAGACTGATCCAAAGCCCCTGAAGCTGTGCCACAATCTTGTAAGTGTAATTGTGCCCATTTGGAGACATGACTGTGTTGGAGATCAACTAGAAGCTAGCTGTCTTACTTCACTGAGTGATTTTGTTTAAAAGAGAATAGAGAGAAATGAAACTCTTGAGATTCTTACTGCCTGTGATGGGGGAAGAGAGGGGAACTAGCAGGCTGAGGTTAGCTTGACTGGATCAAAATTGTCTTTTGGACTACCTTTACTCAGCTAGCCACTGAGCAGCAAAGTGGCACTTACACACTGCTAGCCAGATGGTCGTAGAAGGACCAGCACTTCTAGGCTGAACCCTGCTTATGGCAGTTTTCTGAGCATTGTACATAGCCTAGTACAGTATCTTACATTTTTGCCACCTATCTATAAAATGTAATTGGCAGTTGCATGGCTTAGCTGGCTCTCAGGGCACGCATCCCTGCTTTATTTTCAAAGTTCTTCTGGCTTGCACAGGCAATGCACTAGGGTCTTTCTGTGGGTCTGGTTTGATTTAGTTAAACTCCAGCTCTGTCATCTTCTCTAGCTACTTCTAGTCTGGTCATGCACCACCTTCCTGGCATGTATCTTCCAAACTCCTGCTCCGGTTGGGCAGGAGGAGAGAATGAAGTACAAACTGGCTGTCTGCTGGAAAGCTTTTGTCAGTGTAACAGGCATTATTCTGACATCAGTGTCTTTTGAAAGTTGCCGGTTTTCATGTTTATTTGTTTCTAATCTCTCAGTCCTGTGCCTACAGCAGTAGAAACAGCAACGTAGTCTCACAACTATTTCGGTTGTTCTGTACATCTCTGCTTAATGAACGCATCTTATCTAGTGTCAGTGCTTGAAACGGAGGCCAGTACTTACATCCTTACATCTATAAAGATCTTGTAACCCTTGCATGGAGTGGTCAAATTAGTTCATGGGGCATAGAGGGCTTGCTCTTCAACGTAGCTGTAGTAAGTTGGATGAGGGGCGCATTCCCAGCCTTCCTTCCCACCCTCCCCCACTGGTTGTGTGGATACGAATGCTGCTGTGAACCCAGCTAGACCATACCTTATGATCAGACAATGGCCCTGTGTACTTAGAGTTACTAAATTGCAATGTAGCAACTGGTGGTGCTAATGTTTCTATTAATAGTGGGTGACTTAGAGTCCTCCTGAGAATTCCTTTGAGATGCCCTCAACTTACCTACCTAAACTGGTTCAAGCCTTTCGCTGGCCATTGAGTGCTTTGCTGTCATACCTGGCTGGAAGAAGAGTATGAAGTGTGTTGGTTTTGCATGACTGGACTGAAAGTAGCTGAGCAGCTATGTCGTGGGTGCATGCATATTACCTGCTGGACAGCGATTTTTGGATTTCAGTCTTGAGGTTTGTGGGTTTCGGATGCTCTCAGGGGACACAGCAGGTTTGGTGACACCATACTTTTATTAGAGTGCTCAGCACCAGATTGACCGATCCTCCTTTTCGTCCTGCATTGTCCTGAGATTCGCCTTTTCTCTTGAACATGCAGCTGCACTTGAAAAGATTACATCAGTTTCTCCTTTACAAGGCTGCTACAGCCTTGCAGAAAAGAAACTCTTCTGCTCCATTGGCCTTCTTTGGCCACAGATTCATATTCTGCATGCTGCCGCAGTGAACCGAAAAATACAGATATGGACTGCTCTGTACCTTAGCTCCTGGTGTCTTCACATTTGCCAGGAACAATTAAGCTCCTTTTTTCCTTCTGTCTCTCTCTTACAGGTCACTGTTTTCTCTCAGTTTCGGTAATCCAAGGCTCTAATTTTCTTAGCAATAATACTGTAGAGTGTGAGTGGGGGAACTTGGGGGGAGAAAAAGGAGGATACACTTATGTCCCGATACTAATGATATGACTGTTATCCATATAACTGGCCATACTAAAACACTGGCTCAAAATGCGTCTTTATTTTTACTGTTTCCAGAGACTGTGATTTGGGTTAGGTTTGAAGCCTGTAAATTTATCTGACTGTTCTGCTCTGTCTTAAACTCGATCTCTTTGTACCAGGGATTGTTTCAATTACTGGAGAGTGCAATGAGGCCTGATCCTTTTCCTCTCAAAAGCTCTTCGCTTTGTGTGCGACAGTGATTAGTCACCTTCTCTGTAACAGTTCCTCTGGAATAGTAATGTAAGTTGTGACCACTTCATTTATCTACTGAAGGCCTGATTAAACTTGAGAGGGCTCCAAAGAAATTGCTACTTGTTCTGTCATGTAATTACACAGCATTCTGCTCATCTCGAGCCCCAGACACAACCTCTGGTCTTTGCCAAGGCTGCTAGCAAGCAGTGTGGTACATTATTCAATCACACAAGCAGCTGCAGATTTTCAGGCCTGTGTATCCCATCTGTGCTAAAAGAGAGCTGTCAATTGCCTGGCTATGTTGCCTTCATAGGCCTGAGCCACAGTGAGGAGAAATGAGCGTCTGGGCTTTCTAAAATGCCCCTGCTAGTTGCAGATAAGGCCAGTCACTTTTCCCAGGTGGCCCTCGGGCACTAGTGCAGCTCTTAATTGGAATAGACCCTCCTGACAACCATAGTCTGAATAAATCTCTCTTCCTCATCACCTTTCCTTTTCGAGTTTGCTTCCCATGATGACTTTGCACTCTCTCTCCGCCACCAAGAAAACAGATTTATTTTTGAATGTGTAGCTAAGCTGGCAGCAATGTAACACCTTTTCAGCTCTCACTTGATTTAACTGCAGGAATAACAAACTGCTTTCTTTTTCAAGTCCCAGGAGTATCTGAGCTTCCCATGACTTTCCAGTAGAATTTGATTTATAAATAGTTGTAGCCATATATTTGTTTGCATCTGGCTAGGGGGACACACTGATTTTTTTTGTTGTTGTTTTTGGAGTGATAACTGCAGAAGAAAACCAATGCCCCTAAAGTATAACCCCCGGCCCATCTCTTGTCTCGGACAGAAAGGCAAGGCAGAGAGGTTTGCTTGGTCAGTGAAACCAGAGTAACCTTCATCAAGACAAGGGTGGGGGGCTAGTGATTACAGAGAGTCCAGAGTGTGAGCTGGGGAACTAGGAGGTATCTGATGAGTGGCAGGCAATTCAGGAGGGAGCTGCGGCAGCCATCCTTGCACCCGTGCTCCTGTTCTTGCTGGCCTTGGCCACCCTGGAGAAGTTGGGCCAGTAATAGAGGAGCTGATGGGGGTGGGGGGGACCTCTTGGTGGCTTGTTAATGGAAGACAAAATGGAGTTGAAGATGCAATCTGAGAACTACTTCAGACAGGGGCTTAGTCTGGCCAGGCTGTAGTATCTGAAGTTTTTAGCAGGTATGAATATAATAACAATGGTTAATGGGGTGAAAAGCTTGCAGTTTGGGTTGAAAGTGAGTTGCAAAGGTCTTTCTTGATTACAGGAGTATAGTTTTCAGTTATGAGGTCAATATTAAAGCAGTGGAGGAATTCTAGTAGTCATCCCTTTGACTGGAGCTAGGTTCTTGAATGAAGAGATTGCAGCCAGACCTTTGAATCTCCATCTCCCTCGGGGCTGGCAGAGAAACTTCCATGTGTGTTTTGCTGCCCAGGCAGCTAGTGAGACTGCAGAAAAAAAAATGTGAGAAAGAAGCTTTAAGAAAACATTATAGAAACCTAGCTACACCCTCAGTGATGGAGCTATGGTCTATGACTGTCCAGTGCTCGAGAATCATTCTTACACTTGAAAATTTTAGTATGCTGCCTCTAGAATGGAACTGGGCAGATATGTGTGTTGTGGCAGGGCATTTAATTCAGATTTCTTTTATTACAGAAGAACTTGGATCAAAGGGTGCTGCAAACAGAGGGTGCAGCACAGGGCATGGATCAGAGCTCTTAGCATCTCCTCTCTGTTTATAGCACTGCTAATGAAAGAAGAGAGGGCCTCCCTCCACTCCACATCTTTTCAGTGCATCCCCTCTCTGATCTGCTCCACCAGCAAGTGTTATAGCAATGTCAGAATTAACTTAGTGCTACTTCTTCTTCTTCTGCTTTTTCCTTCCTCAGCTCCCCAGAAGGATGGAAGGAAGCATTGGCAGCCTGCTGTTTCCATGCACTGAGTCCTACACTGATGTCTCTCAGAGACTGTGGGCTTTCTGCCACTACCATGTTCCCAAAGACCTTGAATCATGACACAGATCTGACCCTTGTCCTGAAGGTGCTTAATCTTGAAACGTGCATTTCAAGAACAGAGCAGAAGGATGTTTGCTTGTTTTAGACACACTTGTCTTCTCTGCGTATGTGAGGTGTAAGAGGTGTCTTCTCTGCATATGTGAGGTGTACATATGCAATTCCTTGTACCCACTGTCTAAAATGCCCTAGAAAAAGGCTTCCAGTTCAGGGGGAGTGCTTAGTTTTATACAAATGCTTTTGGACACTTTTAGGTTTACTTTGTAACTCTTGCTGTTTCCTTGGAGTGACTACGGAAGAGCATGACCTCTGCTCAGTGAATGCTGGCTTCCGCTTGGTAGCAGTCACTGCTTTTCAGACCAGTTTCTGCCTGTATTAAGTGACTGCCTCCACAAGGGTTTGACATGTTCCAGACCCATGGTGGAAACCCATGCTCTTGAATGTAGGTAATTCTCAGCTGGAGATGCACTGTCCCCTTTCTCCTTGAGTCACACAGTGCATGGGGACACTGCCAGGAAGTCACGTTGTTGTGCAGAAGAGGCTCTGAGCAGGGTCTTGCTGATGACGGCAGCCTGAGATTGAGAGGGGGAAAACCACACTCCCACTTGGCCCAAAAAAAGTGTGCAGCTAGAAGGGTTTATGTAGAATTAATGGTATAAAGCTAGAAAGCCAGCTCTTCCCTTTGTTAGAACCTCTGCTAGAGCTGTTGCACGTGGACCACCTCTGCTTACTGAAACAGGAGACAGCCTGCCCTTTTGACTGCGTTTGCTAGCAGAGTTTGGGGATTTTTCTCTCTCTTCTCTCTCTGGCCTCCCACATGGAAAATAATCCTTCCATAAACATGCAGATGGCAACTTCCTTCAGTGAGGAGCCGGCGTGCTTGGAAGGCTGTATTTTGCTTTATTCATAGAACATGTGTAAGTGTTATTTGCAGGGTATTGTAATAAAAATTGCTACTGTGTGTTAAGCTTTTAATTCTCACCTTTTTATTTGCCCTCCTGATTTCAGAGTCATTTGTGATTTACATTGTGAAACTTCTCTGCGGTTGAGAGAGCTAGTCTAGCTTTCTATGAAATGTCTACAGCTTTCTTCCAAAATAAAATTCTGTGTTTCCAGAAGCTGGGCATTAAAAACATAAAGAAATTTGACTTATTCTAAAACAGAATGTCTACTGCCAGAGTAAACACTGGATAACTGTGTCCTGGGTTGAATAATGGTATCTAAAAGTACAAGTTAGTCTAGAAATTATTGGTAATGCTGCTACTGCATAACTGAACACTTGGGTCGTAAGTGGTGGAAGCGGCAAAATCCCCCAGTGGACTGTCAAGCTGCTGAAAACTTGGATTAGAAAAAACACAAATTTTTTAAATCTTATAGCCTTTCTTTCATTTTTTTGCGTGACACCAGTGGCCTTCTGCCCAGAATACTGTGGCATTTGGATGTGCTGTATATTAGGGGTGCTGACCTGTAGGGAGAAGAGATTAAATGGGAGGAAGAACAGAAAGAAAAATGATTTTTTGAAACGGTGTAACTCCTCCCTTCCTCCTCCACTCTGTACCCTGCCATCCCAAGATTGTCAGGAGCCTCCTGACCCCTCTTTCTTTTCAGCAGAAACTTGACTTACTCTCATGGAAAACAATGGACTCAAAAAAGCAAATGCCTCAGGCTCGGAGCTAATCATGTGGGGGACACTGCTTCTATGCTGCTGCTGGAGCAGTGGCAGGGTGTGAGCTCTTAGGCTGTTGGTCTACATAATAGTCTACAAAACCTTGGGCTATGAGTGCTAGGGGGAACCACATAAGCAATGAGCAGCCTGCCAGTACTCAGTCCGTAGCTTTCCTCTGCAGGTAACTTGGGATCTAGCTGGCATGCTGCAAGACCCCATGGAAAGGGCAACAGTGTCTTACGTGTCCTGGCACCCTGGTTAGCTGGTGTGATGTCTTCTGGATACAAGAGCCAACAACACACACAGGTGCTGCCACTGGGGGTATCATGTCAATGTATGCATAAATTGTAGCCTCATCTTTACCATGAAGTTATTAATAAAAATCTTCACCCTCATTTAGTAGCTGCCATCACTTAGTAGATTAACCTTTATCATGCGACTTTGCCATGCCAGCTGCACGGGGAAGTAATTACTTTAAATAGAATCTGCCCTTGATTTAAAGCCACAGGGGAAGCAATTAAATTTAATAAAAGGCAAAAGCCATGACTTCTAAATGAAGATGGATGGCTTTTGTTATCTGTTTCATAAATTTTATTGTGTACAAGCAATAGAAGGTATTCCATGTTTGTTTAGATTTTTTTTTCGGTTGTGATATCGAACTTTTTTACTCTAGGGCTGAGTTGAACGTCATCGGTACTTGCTCTGGGACTCAGCTTAGAAACAGACCTTTGTATCTCTTAAACTCAAGTTACTAATGGCTTGCAGATGGCCTTTCACTTGAGCTGCCACTTGCTTCTCAAACCTAGCACACTGTTGCTCATCATGGAATGTACACTTATAATTTGTTGGATCACCTGAAGCTTTCTCTTCCCTACATTTAGCTAATTAGGTAGCATTCTCCTTTAAGAGGCAACATATTCAGTTCTATACTTCTATAGACTTTTTTGATTAAGATAGTGAAAGAGAGTTGGCCAGTGTGTATCATACCTGCTTTTATGATGGCCTTGAGTATGTTAGTTTGCAAAAAATGGATGTCTGTTCTAAAATTATGTCAGTGTCCAAGCTCTTGAGAAAATATGTCCTAGTTCTTCCTTTAAGCAGTTACTGATGTTTGCTTGGAAAGACGGGCATGTGTATGGATTGACAGTGTGCCTGCTGAGATCACTTTTATGGGCAAGAGAAGCTGTTTGGTTGCAGTGGAATCAGATGCCCTTGTCCGCTGGGGGATAGCTTCTCCTGTGTGGGAGATAGGGTCATAGTGCAAGAGTCTGTATGCACTTGCATAGTAAGATGGATATCTAGTGTCAGGAAGGTTAACAACCTTGGCCAAATGGAACTTATTATATGACCATGTTGTTTTTCAGTGGGGTCTCTGAGGGTTTTTTTGAGGTTTTTCATGGGTGAGATAAATGCACTGACAGCAGCACTGGATCCTTGATATTCTCTAGTTACATTCAGCTTGCATCAGTCTGAAAGCATCTGTTCTGCTTGCTTCGCACAATCACACCTTGTGCTAAAGGAAGATTCCCCACCCCCACCCCCGCCAAATGCATACCCATGTGTAATCATCCAGATTTCTACGACTTGTCAACGGACATCTGCTTGTGGGTAGGTCTGGTAGTCCCTGGGTATGGATTGAACGTTTCAGTGGGTATCTTGCACTCAGCATGCTGCAGCAGCCTGACCTAGTTGAGCTCCCAGTGCCTTTGTGTAAGGTTGAATGGGTGCATGGGACTCTCAACAACGTTCAGCTACATAGATCAGACTGCCAAAAACAACCCAAACATGGGCTGTAATAATACAGTAAGGACAGCACAGTGGCAGAATGACTACTGGGGAGATCACACAAACTTTGCAGCTGGAGGTTTTGTAAGAGAGCTTTTAGGAAATATTTACCGGGAACTGTGAAAGTGGAAGGGATCCTGCTGTGGAGCAGGCAGGCACTGGGCAGCATTTTGTGATTCTTTCCAGACCATGATGTGAGGAATGAAAAATACAAATGACTCCCTCCTCTTCATTTTAACCCTGCCAGATTTGTCTTTGTTTAGGTGTAGACAGAGTCACTTGTCCTACCCAAACCTCCAGCCAGACTTCACTCTTTCCTTCACCAGCCTGCTGGGCAAGAGCTGCCTAGCTAGCAGTACCCTTTCTGTCTCCACTTACCCTCAGCCAAACATAAATGGTGTTCCTTAAGTCTCCTGCTTGCTGATGACTGTTTCTAGAGGAAAAGCAGCTCCTTCTAGCAAATGTGTGCCAAGATCCTCAGGGAGGCCTATGGAGCCATATGGTTGCTTATGGAGAATGTAGAGACATTTCCCAAGCTTCAGTGCTAGGTGCACAGCGTCTGGTGCTGCCAATTCAGCCAAATGAGGGTCCCTTTGCTCAAACAGTCCATTTCCAGGTGATAGGCGGAGTCTTGCTTCTAATTTAGGTATAAAGCACACAATCATCCTTCCAATATCAGCCAAAGGCTGGTATATTCCCTGTTAATTTTGTTTCCCCTGTGATTTCATGAACTGCTCTTGGGGGATAGCCAGGTATCCCATTTGCTCTCCTCTGTGCAGTAGCTCTGTTTTCTGCTGAAGTCTCCAGGCATCTAGATGAATGCTTGGCTACCAGGAATGCTGACTCTTCAGGGCATTACTGGAAAGGCTTTGGCTGGCTGAGTAGTGGGATGTGATTAGTAAATGGAGACGGAAAAATGGTGGACTGCAGCCCAGGCTTTCTCGTAGCTGTCATCTGTGAAGAGAAATCCTCTTTATTCTGGTTTGTGTGTCAGGAACAGAACGACTTCTCTTGAAATTGCAATGCATTGTAACAAGGCTACTTGGGCTTGGAGCCCTGGCTTGGCTTTCTTCCTTCAGTTCAGCTAATATCTGCTTTTCAATCAATATCCTTTCAAAAGCTTGCCTGGGACTTTGAAGTTTTTATTTCTACTGGAAAGGGGAAAGAAGACAGTAGTTTCTGACAGGCATAGATTAGTGTAAAGTATCCCTGCTCTGCCATAAATCTCCCTGCTAATCTGGCTGTTCTTCTACTACTTGGAAATGCTTGAGGTCATTCCTTCGGTGATTTTGTCCTTTTTCAAGCTCTAAGATGAGTCCTGCAGCACAGACGCTATGATTAGATGGCTGATATGCAGACATGCAGCATTGCAGTCTCTACATAAACAAATTGCCTCTGCTATTTGTCAGGACAAATTTCAGGACATCGATCCTGAAAGAGGCCGAACTCCATCACTGCAAGTTGGACTTCCAAGTGGTGACCAGTTTGATGGGAAGAAGGGTGGTCTCGGGCTGAGGCAGTGTACTGGGAGAGCCCTTCTCTGCTACTGAGTTTCACAAAGCTTTGGAAGTCATTAACCTCTCCCTGTTGTTCCCTTCTGTAAGAGAGTAGGGAAAAACATCTCCCACTTTGGCTTATGTGGTTTCCAGTCCCTGTGGAGAAGGGTCAGTTTTGAACCCAAATGCACAATGTAATGGGGTACTGTCTTGGGAAAAGCGTGTTTATGCCTTTTAATCTCAAGCTTCTCCTCCACAAGTGCTCCAGGAGAAAATAGTGACGCTAGGCTCCTGGCTAACTTCTTTCTGGTCTGACCTGGCAAAGAGCTCACAGGGCTCTAACCTCTCTCTGTTAAGTCAAGAGACATTAAATTAGACTGAATTTCAAAATGCTTTTGCAAGTAGGCAAGTTGGAGAAAAGCTGAGGAAAGAACAAAGGCATGATGATATTTTTTCCCCCCATTCTAGAATTTCCAATTACTTAGCTCTGGCTTTATGCTATAATCACCCAGTAAAATATTCTCATTAGACTGGGGCTGACCAACAATGTTCAGAAAGCAAGCGGTTACTTCCTAGTAGCTTTGCACAGCATGAGCAGTGCTGGGGTGAGGGACTTTCCCTCAATGTAGCAACACATTTCCAGAGTTGCTGAACCGTGGCCTTTCCCCTAAGTGTTAGGAATCAGGGAAGAAGCTGGGAAGCAAGAGGTGGGATCTTCCTATGTTCCTGCTCAAGCAGTGATAGAAGGACTTTTGCGAATCTGTGCAAAAGCCCTGCAGGGAGAAAGTGGTGACATGTTTTCCCATAGCTGCCTTATAGCCGGACTGGTGAGATATGGACAAGGTAAGTGGATGATAAGTTGGGTGGAAGACTGGCAGGACCGCCAGGTTCGAAGGGTTGTGCTCAGTGGTACAAAGTCCGAGTGGTGGCCAGGCACTTGTAGCATCCCTCAGGGACTGATACTACGACCAATACTGTTTTACATCTTTATTAATGCCTGTGAAAATGAGACGGAGAGCACCATCGGCACTTGTGAATGACAGCAAATTGGGGGTGGGTGGGAAGGAATACACTGGAGGGCTGGGCTGCTAATCAGAGGGACCTTGACTATCTGGGAAAATTAGCAGACAGGAGCCTCTTGCAGTTCAACAAAAGCAAATGCAAAGTCCTACCTTGGACGGGAATAACCCCATGCAGTAGGACAGGCTAGAGACCAACCAGCTTAAAGCAGTTTTGCAAGAAAGGGGCTTGAGTTCCTGGTGGGAAAGTTCAATAGAAACCAAGCGTGCCCTCACAGTGAAGCAGTACAGGTCTGCACAAGGTGGTCACTCCCAGCTTCATCTGAGCTGGGAGCATCCTCGGGGGGCTGCTTCTACTCTGGAAAGCAAATCGAATAGCTTTGGGAAAAGTTTTTGAAAAATTCAGGAGCTCAGAGATAGTGACCTGAGCAGCCTGTCCAGTGCCTCCAGAGCTAGCTTAATGGAGAGGGAAACCCTGCATAAACTACAGTGCAGAACAAAGTCTTTGGTACTTGATCTTTTGTCTTTGAATTTCCCTTCTCTCTGTGTTGTCATAAATCACCGCTGAAGTGCAAATAGCCCCAGCTGTCTTAACCCTTTGAAATCAGGAATATGAAAGCTGTGCTCATGCAGTACAGCAGACAGAGGCAAGGTCAGCCCAGGGATGCTGGGCTGCCCAGCCTCCTTTGCCATGCCTGTACTCTGGAAAGACCTTGATTTCCTCTAAGAGCTGATTTTAGTTAGTTCAGCTGATGCAGAAAAATTATGTGACACCTCTTGGGAATTGAGCAGCTCATTAAAGAGGAAGTAAGTTTCATCCTGTTCTAGGCAGCCTTGATTATTCTCTGGGTAGCTTTGCACCACCTCTCCAGTGGCACTGCTGGCACACCCAAGCAAAGGTCCTTACAAATTGCTTTTCCTTTGCTTCACACTGAACCTCACCTAGGAAAATGTACTGCAACTGTCGCTTGAGTTGTGGGCAGGGCAGACAAATATAACATAACTGGATAGCTGAAGTTTCTCCTAAGACTGGCAAAGGTATCCAGTTGGTTGTGACCCTCCTGGAGGGAGGGAACAGGATAGAGCTTGCAGTATTACTCGGTTTTCAGCTCTGCTATGACGCTACCTTAAAGAGACTGGGTTTTCTTTGCCAGTGGTTTGGTGCCTGTCCTTATTTTTGATCCAGTGGTTTTATTTTTTTTCAGGGAGGTTGCTTGTAAAGGGGAGGGTGCTCTTTGACTTGTGGAGTCAGTTGCTTCAAATGCGAGAAGTATTCAAGGCTGCTTTAAATATGTCTTGTAGGAAAGATTATATAGCTAGTCTGGCAGTGCATGTGCAAGGCCCTGTAAGATTCAGTGCTGCTTCAAAGGTTTCATTTAGTCTCAAAGCAGACTTTTAAAAAGCAGGAGAAAACTCACTGCATTAAAAAGCAAATGCCAAATTAGAATTGTATGTCCCTCTCAGAAGGACTCAGGAGCTGACTTGATCTTTTTTCTTGCTGCAGTCTGGTGCATTGCTAATCCTGCCTGCAAATCTGTCTTGCAGTGAAGCTGACTTTGCAGACAGTTGCAAGGTTGCAGTCCGCTGCTAAACTTCGATTCAGTGATGGAAGGAATGGGTATTTTTCTTACATTTCTACTTGGTGTAGAGCTCAGAGTGAATGTCACACCAAGTTCCCTGCTAGCCTGAAGGCAGGCAAGCATGATGATTTTGGGGTGTTTATATATGTGTGCTTCAGTTTTAAAAATAAAATCAAATAGCTCCCTCAAGAAGATAGGTAGCTGTTGGAGCGCCAGGTAATTTTATATGATTTGAAAATAAAAGGTAGGGAGCTATGCAGAGGAAAGACCCAGTATCTCTGTAAATTAGGTGGATGGTTAGTATGGAAGGAGTTAGTGTTCAATTACAGCACATATATTGCCTGTCTGTAGATTCCCGAAACTCAGGGAAGACTCAGAATCTGTTCTGTAAATGCAGGAAAAGAATAGGCATTCCCATGAACATGTTATTCTTTTTTCTAGCTAGGACAGTATGTTGATGTAAGAATATAGTATCTTATGTACACTTTGAAAATGAATCTGGATTAATTTGGGAAACTAAACATGGTTACATTCACTCTTTTGCTATCAGAGTAGTTTTTATTTGATTTGGTTTAATTTGCTTACAGAGTTAAGCAACTGTTCTCAATAGGATGTTCATACCAATAGTGTCTCTCAAAAGAGACATTCTGAAAGAAAAGTTCTTTATCTTTCCTCTCTAGAGACAAGTCCTTTGGACTTGTCTGTGAATGGAATAGTTAGTATCAACAATATTATACCATGTAAGTAGAGACCTGTCCTCCAGGTTTATTGTCACCTGGGATGCTAGAAGTGGCAAACACTGATCCCTGAATCTCAGTGGATGCCACCTTCCTCTGCGGCAGGTGATGAGAGTGCAGGGATTGTTCTCAACACCCCGAAACAGAGGGTTCATCTCCTC
The DNA here is from genome assembly GCF_036370855.1 of Dromaius novaehollandiae. Classification (NCBI taxonomy): domain Eukaryota; kingdom Metazoa; phylum Chordata; class Aves; order Casuariiformes; family Dromaiidae; genus Dromaius; species Dromaius novaehollandiae. The sequence continues at coordinate 46,211,712 of NC_088104.1, forward strand.
TGCACCTTCAATTTAATGAGTGGGGAAAAGGGCTATAATGTCATGAATGGCATAGAGAGGACAAAGAGAACAGACACAAGACACCACTGCAGGCAAGGAGATACCCAATGATTAAAAGTACTTTCGCACTTTGTAACTAGCCCAGGGGATTTATTGCTGTAAGAATCTCTGGCAAGCCAGGGCTTCAGGATTCCCAAGGGGATTATGTACACGAATGACAATAATACACCTCAGAGTAAGTATTAAAGTGAACTGGGGTTTTGAAAAGTGTATAAGCCTTCATGTCTGAGTCTCTGCCACCTGTAACTGCTCATGCTTAAGCAGACCGATGGGAATTCTCTGCCCACAGATATCAGCCTCTTCAAAGAAGAAGAACTGGAATAGACTGTGACTGGGAACTGGGCTGGGGACCACAGAGGCTGCTTATCTGAGCCCAGATGGCAGTGTCGATGAGTTTCCACAGCCTGTGCTGGATCTGACCCAGCCTCTGAACAGTCATGTTTAGCCTGGAGGTACGGGGGTCTCTGCAAGTCGTGGTTTGTAGTCAGAAGAAAATCAGAGATGCCAGTGGACTTGCAGCATGCCATACATGGGATAGGCTCTCTTCTGCATCTGAAACGGGAGGCTTAGCCCTCACCAGGGGCATGTCAGAGCTAGCTTGATGCTTTTCAGCAGTGTAAGCAACATTGAGTTTTACTTTCAGGCTGGATGATCAGGTTGGCTCTATCCCAGAAAGGGAGGGTGAAGTCCTGAAGACCCAAGCTTGTGGCTCTTGCAGCTACACAAGAAGAAAAAGGCATTCGCTGTGTACGAAAGTGGCTGTTCAGTGTTACACACCTTCAGTCTTTCCTTGCATATGGAGCAATGCCCTTGGCTATGTCACAGCTCTGAAAAAGTACAGAAAAAAATAGCAGGGACTGAGGCTGTCTGGCTATGTTTGCTATGTTGACCTTCCTACCTTTCCTGCCAGCAGTCTGATATCCTTTTGTTATAAAAAACTGCCTAGTTTCCATAAAGACTAGGGCAGTTGGCAAGATTTATGCTTCTGCTGAGTTCAGCTGCAACAGGTGCGCACCTAGCCCTTGGGAACTACTGGGTTGCAGAGATCTTGGTAGGGAGTCAGGAAAGTCAGGAAACTGAATTTATTTGAGGTGTAAGTCACATAAGCATTTACATGATAGCTATTTGCAGAACAGTTAACAAATGCAGGTTCCCTCCTGGGAAGGGATTTGGCAGGTGTCTCCCAGAACAGGGAGCAGAAATTGCTGACAGTGTTGCAACGCTGAATGCAGTGGAGCACCAGAGTTCTTGCTCTCTGCTCTCCCCAAGGAGTGCTGCATAGTCTGTCTTCTGTACGCAGGTGCAAAGGTTTGCTTTTAAAAATCACCTTGACGGAGTCTGTCTCTGCTGCTGTGGGTCTGTCTTCATGCCATTCCCCATTCTAAGATTTTTTTTTTTCAGGAGATCTTTAAGTGACTCTATATTTAGAACAGGCTACATGCAGCCTTAAGACTTTCTGACAGCAAATAATGAGTTTAATAGGGCCTCCTGATACATCTCAGGATTTTTCAATTTCTAACACACTGTAGTTCAAGCTTTGGCTAAGCTGTGGGTTTTCTTTTCTTTTCTTTTCTTTTCTTTTCTTTTCTTTTCTTTTCTTTTCTTTTCTTTTCTTTTCTTTTCTTTTCTTTTCTTTTCTTTTCTTTTTTCTTTTTTCTTTTTTCTTTTTTTTTCCTTCCCCCAAGAGAAGAACACCTCTTGCTGTAGGGTATGTTGAGTCAGATAGAGCCTTTCTGAAGATGGGCTTGATGCAAAAATATGGGCCTAAATGTGACACTGAAAGTTGTGCAGTGGCAGGGAAGGATAACCCTTCATCCTCCACAAGCCTTTGTCTAGCAGAACTCACATTATTTCTCAGTTGCGTAGTTGGGATGTCTGCCTTGAGCACAGAGCATTCCTTAGATTTCTGACCTTACTGAGACAGAAAGCAGGTGTTGTGTGAACCATTTTGGAGGTGCAGATTTCTTTCTCATGGGATGAAGCTCCTCTCCCTAATCCAGCAGACCACAAGATGCTGCCATCCCAGGGAGCACAGACAAATGGCTGAAGGGCCACATCTGTCTGGGTCTCACTTCATATCAAATTTAAGGCTTAATCCCTGGCACTTTGGGTTGATTTTTTTTTCCCCCAGTGCCTCAGCCTAAGAGAGGTCTGCTGGGTCTCCTAAGCCTCTGCCTTTCAGCCATTTTCAAGAACTGGGATTGCTGCCACTCTGAGGGCAGTGGTCCTCCCACGCCATGGCTGAATGGCTGTACTGAAGGCTCCTGCCAGCTCTCTGAGGACCGTGGAGGGCTCTTATCTGCCTCGGTGCAAAAAGCCCTGATTATCTGCTTCTGCCCCCCCATCCAGTCTGCTTGGTCCATGTGAAGACTTGCTTCCTTCCCCAGCTTTGGCCCGCAGCTGCAGCCAGTGAAAGTAGCATCATCTATGCTGTTTCCCTGTGAGCTGGCTCTCTGCTGAAGCTTCTGCTGTGGCGATGTAACTTCCTTTGCTTTTGTGGCCAGGGCACCACGGGTAGACAGCTGTCAGTACTCTCCAAGGACAGCTGCTTTGAGTGATCATGCCTGCTCCTTACTTTTAGGTATTATATAGCTGGAGTTCAGCTATGGAGCATCAGGAGCTGAATCCTTAGACAGTGCTTTTCAGTGGCCTATCAGCTGTTTGCTTTGCAAAGCACTGACTTAAATAGTTGTTGAGTTAGGCTGGCAGCAGGCACTTCTTCCACATGGGAGGGGAGCACGAAACTGTTGCTTCAAGAAATGTTGTATGTGGGGAAGCTTTTCTGTGTCATAATGTTTTATCTGCTTGAGCACTTACCATATTACAGCTGTTGTTTCTTTTTCAGTGCATGTAAAAGTTTGCAAAATATACCTGTTCTCTGCTGTAGGTATATTTTGCATCTCAAATATAGAGATGCCACTGTGGGTAGAATTAACAGCTTTGACTGTTGAATGCTGCAGTTTTAACATTGCACAGATTATTGCATTTACGTATGTAGGATAAATATTAACTAGAATACTTGGTCTGAAAGACTTGTGGAAGGACTGGACAATCAATTGCATTCCTCTAAGGGACTCTTCTGTTGAGATTTTTTTGACTCTCTCCAAATCTCAGTGGCTCACTATGCTTGCTAAACTTCTATTTCTTTTACGCTGCTATCTCTCAAAGCAATTGCCCCATAAAACTCCAGAGTAGTGGGGCTGGAGAGCGGTGAATTTCAGTGGGAGAAGTTCAATATGCATTACATATAAAATGAAATAGTGAGGGCTTAAGATGCCTTGGTGAAGAAATGAATATACAGCCAAAAGACATCCTGGGAGGGGGAACGGTGCAGAATTTTCAGCTGCTGACACAGGGATGAATTTGACTTATAAAGTCTGTAATAGAATAGTTTGCATCATCTTCATGTTGTCTGCACTGGTGGCAAAAGGCATCAGAGTAACTGTGTATCTACTTGTCAGGATCTGAGAAGCCATGATGCTGGTGATGACCTGCAAGGTTTAGGAATCTGCAGGGATCGTAAAGTCTTTCCAGTACATCCAGGATAACAGGGGCACTAGCTTGGATTTTATTCTCTTGGTGGCTTTTTGGGAAGAGATCCACAAATATATGGCTGTTCCTGAACTGCCACTCTTCGTTGTCTCAGGGAATTGCCAGCCCCAAGGACAGTCAGGTGTCTGGAAGCAGTACCTATGAGCAGGCATCATAAGAGCCAGCACAGTGAGTCGTGTGCCAGTTAGCTCCCCGACAAAACGCCAAGGAGGGGCATATGCCTGTAATCCTGCCCTCTGGCATCCTTGTCTCTGTGCCACAGGACCCATTGGGGCCAGGCTCGGCCAAGGCTCTGCCTTTCCTGCTGGGGACCTTTCCATCCTCTGCCTCTTCCCTTAGTGCTATGCCACTCCCCACCTATTTAAAGAAGGATGGACTCGTACTGCCTGAGAACTTTACACGGAAACGACTTGTCTGACACGGACTCTGTGCCACTATTGGCATCGTTAGGGATAGTCTACAATTACACTGTGTAATGCAATCAGTTTCCAGCTATGTCACTATGATCAGCTAATTAGTGCAATTAGAGCAAGCACCTCAAACTCATCAACAGAATTCTTCTTGACAGACAACTTGTCCGAGGCATGTTGTATGTGCCCCTTCGTTCCCAGAGATCTGTAACCTGTCTCCAGATAAGGCGTTAGACTGCTGGCTCTACATAATGGTCAAAGAAAAGCCCATCCTGCTTTTCCTCTACATCTGAACTTGTGTGCCCAAATGAAAACTGAGCTTGGGTGAATGTGATTACGTTCTTTCTGCTAGTGGTACTTGTTTCTTCTCTGACTTTTCTTTTTGCACAGTATTAAGAATAGTTTACTAGGGAATGGATCAGGCCTTTCCCTGAGGAGATTGTTGGCTTTTTCCCCTGCCCCCTGCCAAGAGCTTTTTTTTCTTTTTTTCTTTTTTTCTTCTCTAAGAGCTTTGTTTACAGCTGCGTAGCTCCACAGTCCTCATATTGTGTCCATCAGACCTGCGTTAGGAAATACTCTAAACAGGATTCAGCATAAAGCACAGGCCTGACAAGAGTGGGGTGAGCTCTCTACCATCCACCGGCAGCCTCTTGTCTATGGCTTGGGTACGTGTGCTTTCCTCCTCCTCGCCCCCACCCGCCTTTTATTTTTTAAATGGCCTGCACATTTTGTTAGTAAGTAGAGATCCTAAATTAGAGAACATGACAAGTGCATATTTAATCTTTGTCTCCTAGTGGCACTACTGTTGTCTCTCATGATGTAGACCTTATCGTTGCATTGCTGACATCTTTAATCATGTTTATTATGTACTTGAAAATCTCTGTGCTCTGAATACGTTGCCTTAGGCTGTTGGGTCTGCATGCCACAAGTCAACTATTAGTGACTGTGTGTTTCCACTTGAAATAGTTACAGTGTATCACGATCTTGCTGTCTTACTTCCTTCTGCTTAGGGGTGAGCGAGTGCTGTCTTCCCGAGAGGAGGCACAACATGTGAGTCTTCTGCTAAATTCTTCTAGTGTAGTCTCTGACCTCAGCATGATGTGGGGCTACCTTTAACATCTTGGAGAAGTTCAACCTGCAAGGCAAGATTTTTTTTTGTAGTAATGGGGTGTGTGAGTGTCGAATTTGAGAGTAACAGATGACTGCAAACAATTCTTTTGAAGCCAAAAGAGAAGTTGCTACCCCAACCCAAAAGTCATTACTCCTCTCTGAAGCACAGTGACCAACTCAGTGACTGCTCTTTGTGTGCAGGGCAAAGTGAAAGGTGTGATTTGCTGAACTGTTTAAATGAATCCCATTTCTTTTACACTGTAAGAAATTTATGTTTACTACTCCATACAGGAAGCAACATCCTTGAACAGTCTGTGCCAGAATTTGAAAGGACAAAATCCTGCCTCTTTTCTGGACTCTTGTGTCAGTTAGCACTTGGAAAATGAAGTTGGGACAAACATCTGTAAAATACACCGGTCCTCTGCAAAGAGGGAAGCTCAGGCTTCTGTAGGTAATAATACTATAGACTGTATCCAGGACTAGCTGCATCCCCAATTCTTTAAATGAATGAGCATGGTTAAGAAGCTGAACACTGCATTGCTTAGTAGAAAAGCAGTTGCTAAGCTTTCTGTGAGTAGACATCTTCAGCAATGTTACTGAAATAGAATTAAAAACAATCTGGAGTGGAAGAGATAAGAGCACTTTAAGAAGCTTATAGATAAAAGAAATGATCAAGCTGGTAGACAACTTGCATAATACAAATTGGGTAGTCAAGTGCATGTACAGTTTTTTCTGCAACTCATTAAAGTAATAGACCCCCTTCATGTCATCTCCTTGCTATGTGAAGAGACAATATGTAGTCTTTCTAGGAGATGAGCAATGAAGCGTTGAGCACATAGCTGCATTAAAAGTATAATGAGAGAGAACTGAACTAAAAAAGAAGAGAAATATGTCTTTGCTGACTTTCTCACTCTCTTTCTCTTGACTCTGTAGTGAAGGTTTTCAGGCCAGGAGGCTATTTAAGTTGCAACTCTTAAGATGGTAAGAAATAATTCTGGTCTACTATGCTCCCCGGAACAACATAAGATGCAGAGCTCCCGTGACCAAGTCATGACATGATTAGTGAGAGAGTGGTTCTTAAGTGTAGAGGCTGTGAGTGATTTAAAGTAGACTCTAGCATCTGCTGTTCTTGTGAGCTAGGCAAATAAATTTTCCTTTGCTTTTGACAGTCTCTGTCCTAAAATGATATGGATAATTTGGCAGTGCCTGCTGGAAGTCCTTAAATGTGAGACAGGATATTTTAGGATGAATAACGCTTAGTGTCATTGTCTGATGGGTGGAATCTTTTGGGGTTATTTTTCTGCAACAAGCTTCCATGTGGGCAACATTTCAAAACACTTTCAAAATAGAAGAGACCAGAGTGACCACCTCAGTGCATTCCTAAAGGGCAGCTAGGTGGAAGATATGTTCTCCATGTACCTGCTGCATAGCCCTGAGGAACACAGGCAAGCTTTAGAGATTGACGTCCTGCAGAGATCACTTATGGATGTCACCTTGAGTAACAGTCAGGTCTGCTGCATGTTTCATGCCAGTTGTTGCATGTTTAGCCTTTAGCCTAACAACTTTCTGTGGTGGGATGACTGACTGGGTAGATGAGGGGAGAGCAGTGGATGCTGCCTGCCTGACTTCAGTAAGGCTTTTGACACTACCTCCATGACATCCTCATAGGCAAGCTCAGGAAGTGTGGGTTAGATGCGTGGACAGTGGAGTGGATTGAGAACTGGCTGAAAGACAGAGCTCAGAGGGTTGTAATTAGTAGTACAAAGCCTAGTTGGAAGCCTGAAGCTAGCTGTGTCCCCCAGGGGTCAATACTGAGTCCGAATCTGTTCAACCACTTCATTGATGACCTGGATGAAGGGACAGAGTGCACCCTCAGCAAGTTTGCTGATGATACAAAACTTGGAGGAGTGGCTGATACACCAGAGTGCTGTGCTGCCATTCAGAGGGACCTTAACAGGCTGGAGAGATGGGCAGACAAGAACCTCATGAAGTTCCAGAAACAAGTGCAGAGTCCTGCACATAAGGAGGAATGAGCCCATGCACCAGTACAGACTGGAGGCTGACCTGCTAGAAAGCAGCTCTTCGGGGAAGGACCTGGGAATCCTGGGGGGACAACAAGGTGACCATGAGCCAGCAGTGTGCCCTTGTGGCCAAGAAGGCCAATGGTATCCTGGGCTGCCTTAGGAAGAGCATTGCCAGCAGGTCGAAGGAGGCAAACCTTCCCTTCTACTCAGTCCTGCTGAGGCCACATCTGGAGCACTGTGTCCTGTTCTGGGCTCCCCAATACAAGAGAGACATGGAGCTACTGGGGAGAGTCCAGCAAAGGGCTCCTAAGATGATAAAGGGACAGGAGCATCTCTCCTATGAAGAAGGGCTAAGAGAGCTGGGCCTGTTCAGTCTGGAGAAGAGAAGACTTAGGGAGGCTCTTATCAACATGTATAAATATCTGAAGGGATGGCATAAAGAGGATGGGGCCAGACTCTTTTCAGTGGTGCCCAGTGATAGGACAAGAGCAACAGGCACAAACTGAAACAAAGGAAGCTCTATCTGAACATGAGGAAATTCTTTTTGACTGTGAGAGTGGCTGAGCACTGAACAGGTTGCCCAAAGAGGTTGTGAAGTCTCCATCGTTGAAGATACTTGAAAGCCATCTGGACAGGGTCCTGAGCAGTGTGCTCTAGGTGACCCTGCTTGAGCAGGATGGTTGGCCTATGTGATCTCCAGAGGTTCCTTGCAACCTCAACCATTCTGTCATTCTGTTTCATGCTAGCTACCACAACTGGACCCAAGACCCAAAAAGCTGTGCTAAGCCCAGCATGTGGGGCTGAATATATTTTCAAGCTTTGCTTTGTTGTTCCTGGTCCCTGTCTTTAATTACTCTTTTAGAGCTCTGGGACCTTCATGACCCAACTGCCTTAGGCACTTAAGAGCTGGGCTCTGTTTTCATGGGGATTTTTATTTTTGATTTTTTGGGGAACATGTGCTGGTCTGGTCTTAAATTCTTCTGCAGTCTGAGAAATCCAGACCCAGACATGACAATAAAACTTTATCCCACTCTTTTCTGCTACAGTTCACTTGCTATTCAAGAATTTCTTGGGCTTAGGTCACTTTTCTCTGAAGCCCACAGATTTTCTTTGCTCTTATAATGTTCTTTCTTTTGGTTGATGTATTCTCTTCTCATTCCTGCAGCTAGTTCTGCTTGTGTTCAGTTCTGCATCTCTAAATTACCTGGCTAGAGCCTTTTTATGAAGTTGGAGTCCCCATTCAGATCAGCATTATCTAGAGATAAGAGACTATCCTTTGGCAGTTGACTAACAGTCTGATGGATACAATGGCTTTCTTGGTATAGCCACCATTTTTCTGAGAATATTCCCACTTGAATAGAATTTTCTGACCATTCTTGGACTATTTAACTATGACACACTATTATCTTCCTCAAATTGGTCTTAAACTTTGGAGAAAGCAAACTAGGTTCACAGTGAAATCTGAGTTTGATAGTTAAAAAGATAGTATTGCACATGACAAGCTCATAAACTCCAGCTGAAATCCTATGAATGTCGTATCATAGGTTTCTCACATCTGTCTCCCTGGCTCCAATGAAAGCCTGGAAAGCAAGATAATAGACAGCTGCACCAATTTAAGCACCTTGCAGTTATGCAGCCTCACTGAGCTTCTGGAAATGTATTACTGTGCAGAGCTTGTCTCTGTATAGATGTGTTTTAAACCTGGTAGATTACATCTTAGATAGTTTCTATGATAAGTATCCACATTCCTTTAGAGAATTTCTTTTCTTTTTTTTTTTCCTCAGAAAGATGGCTGAAACTTGAAATTACTTTCTAGCAGGTGAAGGATACCTACAAACAGGGGAATCAACTGCTGCTTCATGGAGTCCAGTCCAGGGTTTACATCTGAATCATTTTTATGATTCACACCCAGTATTGTGAGAATATCTGGGATTATCATTTTCCAGCTCAGGCATCTCTTTTACACAGCCCAGACAGCTCAGCCCCATTGACTGCTGTCAAATGTGTATCTTGAGATTATGCTGGAGCACGGAGTAGATGCCAAGCAGTGGAAATACACCATAGCTTTGAGGTGATTTGCTCTGGTGCGTTGTTTTTTACCTCTGTTGTGACATTAATAATACATATTGTCCCGTGTCTTGCATTTTTCTGTATGAATCTTCCAGCCGATGGCTTTTGTTACTACTTTGTCTTCTGAGAGAATCCTCTCCACAATGTTTCTTTTTCTTCTTCCCCTCCGGTCAGCTCTGATGGGGAGGGCCCTTTAACACCAATACAGTACTCTCCTGCACATTTTCCAGCCTTCTGAATAATTCAGAGTTCTTCTCCAAACATCTCCAGTCTTATACACGGCTTCTCTGAGACAGTATGCCTGGCACAGTAGTGCTATGGAAAAAATGAAAGGATTCTCTCTCCACTGTCTTGGGGTTATGTGTCAAATGACTGAAATTTTTTTTAGCTAGCAATTTTTATGGAGAACTTGGTTTTGGCTGTCAATTTACACTCGCTTGGTTCTTCCATTATGATAGCTAGCACAGTCTCACTTTGTGAGAACGTTCTGCTTTTCTAGTTCCTTGATATGACCTTATTTGGCTGCGCTTGCAAATGTCTCTGGCTAGCAGTCTGATCACTGAAATTGTTTTCACTATTTAGCTTTCTCCAAATGTTTCCATTATCTGCAAACTTGATTATAACTTGGTTTTGACGGAAATATTGAGTTACAATAGCAAAGTTTAATCCTACCAGGTTCCCTGGACATACACCCTTTACATGCTGATTCTCTATTGATAATTACACTTTGAGACCTGGTAATTAGCAAGTTTTAATTTTTTTCATGTGTCACATTCACATTAGTATTCTAACCTAATAATAATTGCAGTATTGATGCCTCACTCTGTGCCATGCTTCCCAGACCTTCAGTGTTTAAAACAGCATTGGTGCTCTCAACCAAACTTATAAATTAAAACTTATAAATCCTAATAAAACCCATTAATGTCAATAAGTGTTGCCATATGTTACCATCCTTTAGATACCTACTAATGAGGTTTCATCCTGATTATTGCACTGTGTCCAGGACTGATTTGGGGAGTTTATGAAACTCCCCACTTGAAGACTAGATAAAAAGCATAAGGTTTCTTCCAGCTATCTTGAGACTACCTTTATTCAAAGACTTTTCAAAAGCCAACCTGATCAGTCCAGAGAATTCTTTTGAAAAGATTCCTAACTTCAATCTCATCTAATATTAGTAGTTGCCACTTAACTTCTGTTTTATTACTGCTTGGAACAGAAGGGTTTTCATCGTGACTTGAATGCTTCTTTTAGCCTGGTTTTCTGAGGAAATGAGGTTTATGATTAAGCTGTCTCTTTTCCTCATACCTCAATAGTTTTCAAAGCCATTATCAATTTGAGTTGAAATTAGCTAGAAAAGCTGGTTTCTCTAAGACATGGAAGTCCTTCCAGTCTTGTAAAAAATAGGCTTCTTCGGAGAGGAGAAAAACCTTATCAGGACTGTCATAGAGGGAAGCTGTGGTGTGGGCTTACCTTGGACATGTACTTTACCGTGCAGAAAGTAATTGCTTTTGCATACACCCCAGGCATGAAATATATTAGTTAGAGTTTTCATCCTCTCTAGATCTCTGGAAAATTCAACCATAAGAATGAAATCCATCACTAGTAGTTTCTTAATAAGCCAGCAGATGAAGCACAGAGAGATTTCTGTCAACAGATAAGAGAAACAGCAGCAGCTGAAGTAGCTTTCTGATTTCTGAGCCACAGCGAAGACTAAGATAGGAAGCTGTTGGGAGAATTTACCTACTGTTTTTTCTCAAACATGGAATCAGCCTGGGGAATATAAGCCCAAGAAAATTCGGAGGGGCTCTCCTGGGAACTGCTGTGTCCAGAGAAGACAACTTTGCAGTGGAAACCTGTAGGAGTTTCTGATGGAGATAGTGGGGAATGGCTGGAAGATGGGGCTTTGACACAAAGGATTACTAAAGGCCCAGGATGCACCTTAGAGCTGTCAGCACTGGGGGGGGCTTTACTGTGGACTTTCCTGAAATGGCTGCTGCGGTGCTAGAACTGCGAGTGTTGGTATGTGATGTACCAGGTTTGGGTCTGCGAGGCTTCAGTCCAGAAAGTGACTTTGTTTCCTACCACCATATTTCATATTTTTTGAAATAAATGGGCCTAAAATAAGTAGAAAATTCATCACTCTTCCTGGAGGGTGTAAAATAAATGCAGTAGAGTACCTATTCCCAGTGATATCAGCCAAGAGGAGATGAGGTAGAACTCAATGCCAGTGCATCTGTTCCCAAATGCAGAACAAGTAATTACTCTCTGCATTATTCTTAGTGATGCTATTTCTAGCTGTGCCATTGCAAGGATTCTTTCTGTTCTTGTGAATTCTGCTGGATATTGATTTATTTGAGTTCCCTTCCTTCCCAACCAATATAAACTAGAAATGCAATAACTGATTTCTATCAAATCCTTCCCTGCTTTTCTTTGCCCTCCGGAAGATTACATCTCTCTCATCACTGGTACTGGTCTTTCACCCCCAGACTTTTTAAAACAGCAATCTTCCTTGAGTCAGGATATTTCTGGTTGTCTGGTGTACCTACTTTTTGGGGAAAAAAATCCCCACTTCTACTTTTGTTAACTTCTCTCAAGTTTTTTCCCTTGACTATGTTCAGTCTGAATTTTCCCTTTTGAAAACATAAAGTTAGTATTTCACTAGTTTGGCATTTGCTTTGTCTGTGCATTAAAAGATTAGTGTGATTCCTTGTGCTGAAGTAAAGGATGACTTTCAGTTCAGCCATCTTTCCACATTTCTCTGCCCAGACAAAGGTTTAAGTCGGCATGACTCTGCAGGGGGCCCTGCTTTTGAGACACTTTTGGTAAATTCTGAAAAATTTTAGATAAGACTTATCGTCCTGGGGCGGCTTTGGAAATGTCAAGATGAATCACTCAGACTGCTCCTCTGGTAAGAATTTACTCCGTGTTTCGTGTAGAAGGAGCTTAATGACCATGTCGTCAGACACCTTAGTCACTCAAGAGCAGGCAGCATCTACAGCTCTGCCTGCACACTGGCAGAATAGGCACTGGAGATAACGGCCCTCCAACCATCCGTGACATGTAGAGATAATGCCATTTCAGAGCATTCCTCCCCTTCTCAAAGAGGTTATGAGCACACACTTCTTTTATACATCCTAATCATGCAAATTCTTCCCAGAAGGTTTCAGTGATACCAACTAGGTCAAATTTATGCTCTGTAAATGTGCAATTCCCATTCCTCTTGTTTATTACCCAGGCTTCTAGCATTGGTGTAGAGGCAATTACAGGATTTTGTTCATCCCTTGGTGACTTGATTAATGTTGTTCTTGACATCTTGGTTTCTTTGTGCAAAATGAATAGTCATTTGTTGTCTCTTCTCTTCCCCCTTCTTCTACTCCCCGCCTCCTTCTTTTCTTCCTTGCTTCTCACTATTTAAAATCTTCCTTCCTCATGCAGCCAGATAGTCTCCTAGAGGAGCAGTTCTCCTGCCTGACAGGAGTTGTAGCAATTTTAGTGAGACATGCTTCTCAGGGCCCCCAAGGCCTATCTGTCTTCCATAACCCCACACCTGCATGGTGATTTCAGGATTTTAAACTGCTTTGATGAGAACTCCAACCAGGTTTTGATATGTACTTGACCAATACTAGAAGTATTTCTGCTGCTCTTTGCAACTTTTTCCAAATTCCCCATAGAAGATTTTATTTTGCAATTTTATAACTTAGTGGTTGAGATATTTATACTTGAGCTGGCTTCTGACCCATGTGAACTGCTGCTTTTAAAAGTTCCCTCTGGAAAATCCTCACTCTCTAAATGCATCCAGGTAGGCAAAGCATCCTTGATCTTAATGCGTCACTGATTCGTGCTCAGAAACTGGGGCAAGCATAGTAATAGGAGTTCTTGCTTCAGCCACTGAACACTGAGCCTGGTTGGAGGTTGCCCTGCTTCAAATGCTGCACAGGTCTGAGTGCAGAGATGAGTAACCCACTGATTGATGCATGGAGGACACTTTTGGCCCTCCACTGTGACTAAGGGATCGCTGACAGACAGGGAGATGCAGACAGCTTGATGCAGGTTTCCATTTCAGGATGAAATCCCTCAGCAGGGTTGGTGCTGTCAGAAAAGGACAGATTTGTGAGAGAGGGAGGGGAGTGCATCTCGGGACCACTTTTCTATATGAGAGGGCTAGACTGCACTGTTTTCTGAGTGGTGGGAATGCTTGTCCAGAGAGAGGGTTTGGTTTTGCTACTACCTGACCCATTCCTCTGCTTGCTTTCCTTTTTGGGCTGACATGGCTTAAATCAACCTGTGCTGGAAGCTCTTCTAGGATTGTTATCATATGTAGAAATCTCACTGAGGTGGGCCGTGGGGATGTTTGTGTTGGTCCTATGCCCTGAAAACCTTCCATGCCTCCCCCTTGCTCCCCAAGGACACTGAAGACCTTACTCTTTGTCTTTCTTGCCTTTTTTTTTTTTTTTTTAATTCTAGTTCTTCATTTCGGTGAGCAGATCTGCTCTTTTATGCCATAAAACACCTAGCCTGCTACTGCTGCTCATGTTCCTGTCCAGAACTTTAAAAAATCAGGAGCTGGTATGCTTTGCTCTGTGTCTGGATATCTGCTCAGTGGGCTCACCAACCCAAGCATTCTGGAGCTGGAAGTGAGAAAGTTGCCTTTTTCCTCTCTGTCTTTGACAGATGGTGCACATTAGTCTTAAGCTAATACAAGACTTGTCAGCTGCCCTGGGGTCTCAACAGCTGGGTGTAGATTTCAGACACACGTTTTCAGCAAATTAATATAAAACCCTCCTGAATTGATTTCTTCTGAGCTACAAACACAAATAATTTCAAGATGTCTCTTTTACCACTGAGTTTCTGGTTTTATGTAAGGTTTCATAATTGACAGGCGATGGCTAGCTGCACTATGCTTAAGCATGCTAAAAAAGACCTACATTTGGAGCATAGGACATGATGTGAAATTAAGGGTGTTTCCTTCCCATGATCACTGCAAGCAATTAGACTTGCTGTAAGCTTGTCAGTGGGTAGAAGATTAGAGCTTTGTAAAGTGACTCACTATAGGCTGAACCTAAAACTTATCAGTGCAAAAATACTTATGTGTATGTCCTGGCTGACACATCGAACAGGCCTTAAAGGTGGCTAAAGAAGGCCTTTGTTGCCTTGGCATGGACTGACTGGCAGACTGCCTCCCCCCATTCTGCTGCCTTTTCCTTGGAGGAGAAAGAAAGATGGACGTTGAAGTAGTGAAGGCTGGATTCCTTCTTCCATGCCTGCCCTGCCTTGGTGCAACCAGATGTTTTCTTCCACTGCTGGAAAGGTGGGCGAAGGTAGTGGGAGAAAGCCCCTGTTGATGGATACATCTGACCTTTATCTTCCTATACTGGTGCCTGCGGTGTGTTGGGCTGCTCTCTGGGTGTGTTGCAGTGTGACCAGATGCTTCCCCAGGGGCAGGCTCTGTGGATATGTGGCATGAGGCACACCAGTGTGGCAGGGGGCAGGGGACTCTCCTGCGTACCTGAGCTGGAGCAGCTTGTGTTGGCCGAGGGCACCGGAGTACTGTGGGACCTTGATGTCCCAGGCCAATGCAGAAATTTGATCTGGTTGCTTCAATCACTGGTGCAGGTGGAGAGAGATGAGAGCGATCCCCAGCTTATATATACAGGAGAACGTGTTTCAATGACCATTTTGCATTGCATGTTTTTTTCCTGCAAGGTCAGGATAATGGCAAGCAGCATGGTGGGCAGATGGCAGCTTCCCCTTGGAGATATCCTTGGGATGAAAAATCAATGGATTTTTCCGCAGTACCCCTGTCAGTGTATTGCACATCATTCCCTGGGTGAAGTACCCAACAAGATGAATGTCTTGCAATAGCCCTGAGGAATAACTTCCCTTTCCCACTGTCACCAGCAAATATTTTCACCTGGACTGTGAGGAAAAGCATTCCAAAGCAATTTCTTGCAAGCAAACTTTGTCTGAAGAATTTTATGTGCATTTTAAAAATTCAGCAATATGATAGAAGAGTCTAAGATTTTTAAAAATTGGTTTTAATTTATCCCATGTTTGTCTTCATCCGGAACAGTCTGTATGATTTTTCTACATTTTCTCTTTTTTTGGCTGTTCCGTAATTAAAAAAAAAAAAACCTACAGGGGGGATAGGAGAGATGGGGGATGAACACAAAAGGATAGCAGAAAAAGTGAGGAATGGGATTTCTGTGAAACATCTCAAATGTAGAGATAGTTAATAAGGGGAAAGCTCCTCGGTAGAAAGCATTGGGGTAAGCGTGCACATGTGTTTGTGGGAAGGGGGAATAAGAACAGCAAGCATTTCTGAGGGGAACGGTTCCTTGGGGAGAGAATAGCACAAAACCTCTTACTTCAGAATTTAAAAATAATATATTTCTGAACTCTTAGTCATTACTTGCTACACAGAAGCACAGTCCTTTTTTTTTTCTTCCTTTCTTTATTTCTTTTTTTCTTTTCCCCTGGTGTCTTTACAGATTCAAAGACAGTTTTATACTCCTGTTTTATTGAGTAGTGGGGTTCTGGCTGGCAGTGAGCTAGCAGTGCTGCACAGAGGCAGATACATCTTCCAGCCAGCGAAATGGCTTGCTCACATCCTGTGGGAAGGTAGGAGGGAGAGCAGAGGTGCTATCCAGGTCCCTTCTCCAGATGGCCTACCGTAACAGCTCTCACCAGTGGGAAAGAGTAAATGTCTACAATTCCCATCCCAGAACTCTTCCTTATGGTCCTGTATCCATCACATGGCTAGAGTAAAAATCCTGCTGAACTGCTGCTTCCCTAGAGATCTCGATCCCTGACCCTTTCCAGATCTTATCACTGATGCTATCACAGCCTGAAGAGGATGGATCTGGGGAAGAACAGCCCTTCAAACACAACCCCTTCTGCATCTTTAAAAACAAATGCCAGTTTTCTCAGCTTGTGCTCTGGCAGACCATTGCTCAGAGCCTTTCTGGTGCAGAGATTTGGGGACATAAATTCCAGGCAGGCATGTTTACTTCCCTCAGCCCATGATAATGGAGAAATGATTCACATTTATAGCTTTGGGAAGGGTAAGTGCTCAGTGTTGATCCTGCCTTTCTTCCCTGCAGTCCTTGGGAAAACGAGGCTCCTTCTGTTAGCTGCTGGAGGCCTGTGGCAGCTTGTGCTGTTTGGAAGTCCCGAAGAGCCCCATGGTGTACAAGAATGATCAGCATGTAGAGAATACTGAAGGCTGCATGTGAGGGCAGTATGTCTCCTCTCCCTAACTGAATTCCTATAGCCAGGGTGGAGAAAGTCACCTTTTCCAAGTGAAAATAGTGGATTCACGGAAAATCCTAATCTCTGTGTAGCTTGATCATTCTTTTGTTTTTTCTCTTTCTTTTTTTTTTTTTTTTTTTTTTGGTTCTGTTGATAATTATTTTTACTGAGACCTTGAGAGATGTTACAGCTGTGACCCAGGGAATTGGGTGTCCCACTGACCAAGAATTTCCAGGGCCAGTGCTCAGCGTGCATAAGTGAGCACAACACTGCTTAGTGATCCATTTGGGAGACAAAGGAGGATATACCCTGATGTGTCAGGCTCTGGCTTTGCATGGTTAAAGAACCTGGACCTTGTATCTGAACTCTCTAACCCTTAGCCCAGGTTACTGGGATATTCTACAGTGTTATGACAGCTGAAACAGCCCAGAAATAATGAGCTTGATGCAATGTTTTCTGTCAAGTCCTCTTTCCATCTGCTGAATGAAATGCATCATTTAGCAACTGAGGCCAATCTCTTCGCTCAGGGCTGTTGTTAATCAGAGAGCATGAGTGGAGCTCTCTTCATGGAGTATCTTCTGTTTTTTCATACTGTTGATAGCTGAATATTCTTTTCCCGCATGGCTTCAAATCAGCAAAGAATAAAAGCACCCAACAAATTCTGGGAGGTGGCTCAGGCCAGGATATTCCTTAGGCTGGCTCTTGCCATGGGCTGATGCAAAGAAGCATTATGTAACCTTGTGATGCAAGGAAAGGCAGGGCCCCATTGCTTGGAAGATAGGGTTGAATCATTCTTCCCAAGGGCTTGAGAGTGCAAGCTGGGCATGGGAATCGCTGGAAGATTAGTCTACTGTGCAGCTTGGCTCCAGCCTCCAAGTCCTGCAAGCCAAGCTCAGACTTCTTATACCTATAATCAGATTCAGAGAACTAATACACACTAAAACAAAGAACTGAGAAAGGAGTGATCTCCAGCTGTGTTTTCTGCTTGTGAGCAGCAAACACCCTTTGTCAGAACACTGCTCAAGCGTCTTATGAAGCAAGGTTCCCTTGTATTCATACTCATCAATTCACTCATCAGTTCTTGTTATTGACTCCTGGCAAACCTGTGTATGAATGCATGTAACCTAAGGAACTGAAACCCACTGCTTCTCTTGCAGTGATTTCCACAAGACAGCTGAACTTCCATAAAAAGAGAGAATGAGTTTAAAATTGCAGCCTTTCAAATGGAAAATACAGCTGAATGACTATTACTTATAACAAAAATAAAGATGGCAGAATTGCAAGAGTACAGCAGGAAAAACTGGCACCTTTTATCAGCTTCCTTCAGCTTGTTTCAGATAAAAATCAAGCAAGGAAACAAGGAAATTCTGCACCGCAGCTCTGCTCTCCTGCAGCTGTGGATCCTTCGAAAGTTGGGAGGTCTCCTGCCCGAGGGCCAAGCTGCAGTAGGGTTAGTGTATTTACCACGTAAGCCGGAAGCATCTCTGTGGATTGCAGTTGTTCTGGCACATAATTGACTGGTGTAGTCATTTAACACCGACGAAATAGCCCCTGGGAAATAAAGGAGCCCTACTAAAGTTTTCCCCTCAGCAGAGGGCTTCAGCAGCTACGTAAAGAAACATTTCTAGCCTAGCTGCTGGTTCCGAACTGGGCTTACAAAGAAATAACAGACACACCACCTGCAGTTCCCATAAGTCTGCCACAGGTCCATCAGCTTTGAGAATATGATCACTAAGCTGCTTCAACATCAATTAAAACTTCCAAGTCCCAATTCCCCTCTCTTCAGTTACACTGACTGTTAACACAAGGAGGTGTTACTGATGCTGTTTCAGATATCTTCAGGTCCTAATATTGCTCCCCCATGGAAACAGAAGCTCTGCTGCTTAAATAGGGTACTGGAAAACCAGACATGTTTGGCTTGTTCTTTAGCACTTGCCAATTTGACAACCTTGTATGTCTTTTTTCTCCCCTTCCCACAAGACCCTTTAAGGTGGGTGTGTGTATAAAGGGAAGTGGTTGGGGTAAGTGTAGGGGGAAAGGAGAATGCAGAACACAAAGGGCAGCAATCAGCTACACACATTCAAGTCATTTGAAAAATCACTGTGCAAATTACCATCCTGAAATATCCTAATTAGGAGTTCTAAATTATCTCAGTAGGATTGCAATTAAAATATTCAAGATAACTAGGAAAGGAAACATGTTTTCCCTTCCTCCTTCAGTACGTCTGACTCCTTTTTTCTCAGTTGTAATATTTCAAAGGCATTTTATTCCTGAAACACAGGGCACTTGTTCCCGAGGGGAATATGCTTATATTTTGGTGTTGTCCCAGGTTCTTTCGACTAATTACAGAGAAGAGATTCCCCAGCATTTTTGCATGGTGCACAGGCCCATATGTAGTCATGTGGAGGCCTCTTTATCTAAGTGTGACTCTCAAAGACAATTAGTAATAAATGCAGCTATATTCTGCGGAAGGCACCCGTGTCTTCGAGTGTAACAGGGAAGTGACTGGTTGCGGTTTCACTCTGGCCATTGTGCAGAACAATATATCAATGATAATTCTGCTCTGCTGCCAGGCTGCCTCTGGGTGAGCACAGGTTTTTGAAGCACAAGCATATCCTTCACTCCTATAACCATCCAGCAGCCAAAACCAGAACGCAGTCCTTTATACAGTCAAGGCAGGAAGCTCTCCTTGCAGAGGCTCGGTACAAACCTGGCCTCTGAGCATGGCTCGGGAGTGTGGGTGTTACACAGAGAAGGACTGCAGGGAGGACGAAGGGAAGAAGACATGCATGCAGCGTGCAGATGTGTGAGCTGATACACTGGCTCTTTGCTTCAGGCAGCATTCCCATCAGCTGCAACCACTCCCACCAGCTGCTATATGTGCTGCAGATAGATGTGGCTCTGTCATAACAAAGATTTAAAAAAAAAGAAGGAAGATGATACTAGAATGCTGATAAGCCAATCTGCATTGCATTTTAAAGTGATTGTGTGGGGAGGGGCATGGAACTCAAGGGTTATCTCATTTTTATCGAAAAAAGTGCTTATTTCCCACAAACTTTTAAAAAGTGCCTCCTGTGCCCATTCTACAGGAAAGGCTGAATTCAGGACTTGCCTTTGCAGCAATATTACAGAAATCCTTCTCCTGCAGTACGGATCCTGCCAAGATAGGTGTGCCTGTGGAAATCTAGCACTTTGCCCTGGGCCTTGTTCCAGAGCACTGACCTCATGAGGAAAGAGCCTCTGCCCCAAGAGGTGAAAGGGATGTCCCACTGGATTTTAAAGCAAATCATGGCCTTTGATAAAGGTGTCATTGGGCTTTTCTTCCAGAAGGGACAGGCTTCTGATAGTGGATAAATACACTGAGCCATTTTGCTTTCAACTTCCTTTCCATTTCTCTGTGTTCTTGCTCATCCCTCTCAAATTAGGTAATGACCTCTTCCCTCTTACACTTCTATAAAGCTCAAATAGAAACTCAGGCTAATTTCCCAGAAAATCACTTAATGCTGAGGAAGAGCGCCACTCAAGCAAGGCAGTACTTCTGCATTTGCGTTGAGGAAGTGAGTGGTTTGCAGGGGAGAGCAGGGGACTGATACCCCAAACATTCACTCAACTAAGTGACTTGTGGTTGAATGGATTTCTTCCTTCTCTGTTTTTGAGAATTAGCATTTTGTGATGTTTATTTAAGAGTTGGACTTACTAATTTTTGTTTTCTTGTTTCAGACCCAATATTAAAAATGGGTTTAGGCTTGTGTTCTAAATTCACTTTCTGTCCTTCCAGTAAAATGGAATCTCTTCTGCCAAGTCTGTTTTAGCGGTGAGTTAGTTACTGAAGACAGGCAGCTTTTCCTAGCCTTTTTTTCTGGAGGGCACCAAAGTATTGGTAAAGTCCCAATACTCGAGAGCAGAGGGAAGTAACCAACTTGTTTATTCCCTCCACACCTCAAAATTCATAGGTCCCAGAGTGTCCTTTCATGATTTGGTAGCTCCACTGACATTCAGATTGGCAGGCTGGGTTCTAGTGAGGTTAGCTTGTCTACGTAGGCCTGTCCACATGTGGAACTACTGAAACAGGGATGTGCTTAGGTAGGCAGTATCCATATGGAATTATGCTGGGCTGACAGAGGTGCACTAGTAGCAGGATCATTTTGATGAGACCGGTAGGCTTTGAAGCCCCTTGTGATGCATTGCAATAAAGCTTTAAAGCATGAAAGACTTGGCCAGTCATTTCAAGGTAGTGCTTAAGACATGGTCTTGCTTGTTCCTGAACTGGCATGGGCACTTCTGCATGTGTTGGATATAACCTGGCTGTCTTTGGGAAGCAGGCAAATGGGAGTATCTCTGATCATGAAGAAATGGCCTCATCAGTTGGTTGGGTCACTTAAGACAACAGTGAAAAACTGTGACCCTTTCCCCTGTATCTGTAGCAATTGCACTGCATCTCCACAGGCTTGTGCTAGAATATGTCTGACAGATCCCAGCAATTTGACTCTGTGATGGGGTAAGGAGGCAACCAGAGCCATGGTGGGTACAGCCAAGAGGATGGAGAGTGTATTCCCATGTGTGTAGGACAGTGGTTTTTTGCCATCTCTCTGCATACTTGCAAGGATATACCTAGGCACTGATTCTTGTCTCTCAAGAAGAGAGACATCTTTCTCCTGGTACAGGTATATGGTCACATAATTCCTAGTTGCTAATTATCTGCAAAGGAAATAATGCTAAGTATGACACTTCTTTTCAGTGCTACCCCTTTGTTACCTCCTCTTCCTCAAGAATGTTCCCAACTGATAGCAAAATAATTAAGCAAAACATCTGCTGCATTTTTAAGTGCTTCATTCATAGGATGAACTTAGTGTTGGGCTGCCAGCATCTTGCAAGATAGTATTGTATTCTTGAAGCTATGGCTCATGTTGTGAATGAGGTTAAAGATGCTGCTGAACTACTGGCTGCTTTTGGGAAATCCTGTATTTATGTTCTAGTTCTGCAAGCTGTGCAAATCTGCTTAAAACTGTTGGCACTATTAAACCTCCCTTTTCCAGACGTCTGAGCTAAGCTGTAAAAGTTTTGCCCTGGGATGCAGGATTATTCACAAGGTATCTTCCGGAAAAACTGTGTTTGAAATCATCTTCCATGGTATTCTGGAAAGACCTAGTTCCAGTCTGAGGCCTCAAATGACTCAAAGTGCGTCATTAACTGTGGACTTTTCATGCTTAGTTTAATGAGAACCATTCAATTTAAAAGCCAGAGAATGACATTTCTACTGCAATTATTTTACATGATCTGTTGTGCCCATCCGACTTCTGTACTGTTGAAACTCTCCCTGTTGGGAAACTCCTCACCCCCTTCCACTCCTTCTTAACACTCTAGAAACTTGAAAATGGACTTAAGACTTCCAAAGAAGCAAGCTGTTACCCAGTACTCTCCTTCTTCCAAA
Source organism: Dromaius novaehollandiae (assembly GCF_036370855.1). Taxonomy (NCBI): domain Eukaryota; kingdom Metazoa; phylum Chordata; class Aves; order Casuariiformes; family Dromaiidae; genus Dromaius; species Dromaius novaehollandiae. The sequence continues at coordinate 46,233,617 of NC_088104.1, forward strand.
TTAGTGATGAGCTGTGATGTCCTGGTTACTGGAAAACGCATGTAATACAGAGCCTGAGGAACAAGGTGACCAGTGTTACAGAGTCTCAAGGAGTCTACATGGGATTTCTTAATCTGCTAGGATTCCCCTGGGGGCAGGAAAATGCCTGCTATCCCCACTCCCATCCACTTTTGTTACTGCTGTCAGATGCTCTCCACCACCTGATCTACCTACAGGTTTCTTGTAGAGCTCTTCCCAGCTCTGGAGCTGCAAGATCTGGATGTCTGAGCTGGTGCCACATGGAGCCACTGTGTGTTAGCTTGAGCTTTACTGGAGAGCAGGTGGGCTGCACCTGGAGCAGAGTTGCCTATGAAATACTTGTGCTATTCAAAAGCCATTTGGATAGGGTCCTGGGCAACGTGCTTTAGGTGACCATGCTTGAGCAGGGAGGTTGGACTAGATGATCTCCAGAGATCCATTCCAGCCTCAACATTTCTGTGATTCTGTGATTCTGCTCACATTGTGCTGCATCCAGGCTACCACACATGACGTGAGTAACCTTCAAACTGAATCACCTGACCCTGGGTGACTGAGCCACCTGGAAGTGTGAAAAGCTAGTTCATAGAGAAAATGCCAGCAGATGGTGCTCAAGAACGTGCACTATTAGAGTCTGGCCATGGAGGAGCAGGAATACCGTTTGTACTGTCCCTCCTAGGGAACTGTGAGCACCCTCTGTGTTCCTAGAAAAAGGCTTTTCCTTCCCACACACTGACTGCCTTTACATGGAAATATGCAGAGAGCAGCACACTCTCTTGCAGTTCTGTCCTTGTTAAATTGTCTGCAGGCCAGACTGCACTGGTCTTGCAATGACGAGATTGGAATTGTGCTCCATATGTTTGGGGGATGGTCCTCTATGCATCCTTCCAGGTGGAGGACCCTCTTAGCAGAGTCACAAGCATCATGACACCTGGCTCCTGGAAACTCACCCTGAGGCCTAAGAACATTTGGCTGGTGGAAAAATCACTTTAAGCTTGCTTGTTTTTCTGAAGGAGTGAAAGAAAAGCTGTGCTTACAGAGGTGTGACTCAGACAGACTGGGATTGCAAGCGCAACAGAGCTTGCAGGATTGTTCGCATATCAGCAACTAGGATCTGCCCCAGAATGCTAGGCTGTTTCCTGTTCTTACAAGTATATGAAATCAGATCTTTGTTTTTGCCCTGCTCTAGACTTCTGGTGCAGTTGTGCTGTGATAATAGTAGCACAAAAGATCAAAACTTGTGAGAGAGAAGAGCAGCAACTGTGAAAACTTTTCTCCAACAGTCAAAGCTTTTCTGCAAAAGAGAAGTATGTAGAATGGCTCTGGCACAGTGGTGTGTATAAATACAATGTTTGAGAATGTCAGGATTTTTTTAGAATAAATAATTTCTATGCAGTACTTTTTGGTTTACAATCACTTATTTCATAGTATCATCCTCACAGGGAGTGATTTCACTACAGGTATTCTTCTGGGCTTTCTTGTGGAGAACATTAAGGCTTCTAAAACCCATCCATTTTTTTCCAAAGGCTCTTCTCTCGGCTTAGGAGAGAAGAGTGGCATCTGATAAACACTACTGGTGTGTTGCCATGTGCAGAGTCAGGACTCAGATGAAGCAGTGGTAGCAACAAGGCTTTAGTGGAGCATTTTAAAGTTTGAAAATTCCTAATTGACTAGAACTAATTTGCAGTGTGCTCTGAACACAACTGAAGGAACTATCTGCTCCCTGGCCAGGTTGCAAAATGATGTTAAGATAAGATGATCCATGTAACCACACTCCAGACTTTCTGGGACAAATTTGGCATCCTTTTACAGGTCCTTGTACTGATTTCAATGGTTTTATTCTTATGAGAAATGGGAATCCAGGATTTGGAAGTTGTCCTTTTCTGAGCAAATTGCATAGAAACCAGTGCCCTTGTTTGCATGGATGAATGAGGTCCATTTTAACTGTTAACTGTTGTCTCTAGAGCCTGCAAACTGCTGTTCATTTTTCCAGGTTCAAACTGCAGGCCAGCAATGAAAAACCAGGCAGGTCTGACCCATCGTTTGCTCGTAGCCTTTCTCGTACAGCAAAAGATTTCCATTTCAGTTAACCTGATAGGCTGCCTTGTGGGAGATGTTACAGACCAGCACCACTTTGCTGTGACAGGTGATGGCTTTGTTGATGACTGTCTATTCAATGCTATCTCTAGCACTTTACGGTGAGACCTTGTTTCTAAATTAGACCTGCTGTCACGTATTTGTCATCTTTAAGACACTGTCAAGCAGGCAGCACAGCCAGGAAAGCACAGAGTGAGAATAGCATGGCTCAGCAGCCACACTCTCCAGGGCCAGGCCTATGGTAAGGCTTTGATGGCACCTGGCAGCAGTCACATCAAATGCTTAGTGTCCCACCAGACAGGGACCCCAGGGAGATGTTTCAGGAAAGAGTAAGTTGGGAGCATGCAGTGCCTTCCCTCCAAACACCCTTCCAGCAATGGTAGAACAGCCTGAGGCTGGAACATGGCAGACTAACAAAGCAATTTCCCCCAAAAAATTTTGAAAAAGATATTTAATATAGTATTTTAGGAAAGCAAGCTACTTTGGGAAAGGCTTCTCTGAATTTACAGCCCCTCTCATCCCCTCAGAAAAATTACCTTGTGATGTTTGCTTAAACTGTCCGAAGAAAACTGGCAGTTCACGCACTTCAAAGGTCACAATTTTCCTCCCACCACCACCACTGAGAGAGTTACACTGCTGGGGTAAAGGGGTTGAAGCAGGGATAATTTTTTACTGGTATCTGGACTGAATCTCTTTTTTGTTTTGAAATGGCTCAGCTTCTCTCAAACAAGCACTCCATCCCCAAATGTAGTAAGAAGAGACCTTCTTTCCTGACTCCAAGGATTTTCCCCTGACCTTATGGGCAAAGTAACATTTTTGTGGGCATGCCTGGGACTCCTCTGCAGCTAGAGGTACGGGATCTGCCGCTCACCTCTGGCAGAACCTGTGGCTTTTGTGTGAGGGCAGGAGCAGGCAGTTTTCCAGGAGTCTGGGAGGAGACACCCCTCTCAGGGCAGATCATTGCATGGTAGACCGTTTTGTTGGGCTGAGTAACAACAACTGTTGCCTCTCACTTGAGTCTCTGCTTCATTGGCAGTAACACTAGAGTGTGAGCAGTTTTCTCCTCTATCCCAACTAGAGGCTATGATGAGGTGTTAAACCAAAATACAAATTTGGGATGGGTTCTCCTCCATGCTCAATTCAGTTTGTAGACAAAGGCACCCTTTTTCAGGTAATGCCGTGCTTCTCTTATGGTGCAACCACTTTTCCAGCTGCACAAATGAGAGTTGCATGTTTCCAAAGTGTGAGATTGCTCTTGGAGGGGTTGTGAAGTGAGTGTCTCAGGAATTTTTTGGAATTTCCTCCTCTTGGTGTATTGCAGTTGTCTCTGTGGCACAGGAACATCCAGAAGTGTAAGATATAGGGGGTGAGGTGTGGGCAGGGGTTGCGCACAGGCAATTTTGCAAGGCTAAAAAGCAATGGATCCTTTGTAAGGCAGTGCTGGGTGGTAGCTTAATTTGCGTTAACTGCACACAACTCAGGGAACTCCTGTTACCCCAGATTCTCGTATATCAGTATTATCTGTCTGTTTTTGTTACATAGGCTGTGTTGTCTGCATTTATCAGTTGGCTTTGCAGGGCTAGGCTAATGTCTCAGCTCATATGTCCTTTCATATCTATGCTGATTTCTCCAGTTCAGCTTAGTTGCTCCACATGCAGGGCATGGTTAGTTAGGTCACTGTACTAGCTGATGGAGCATGATCAGTTCTTTCACTTTCTGGAGGAGATGTGAACATCCTTCCCTAGAGAGGGCTCTCTTCATTGGCCGTGAAGTGTGGGCAGGGCATACGAAGCCCTTCAGGAGCCACCTGAAGAGGGAATTATTCTTTTCTTAGCCCCAGTGGGAATGGGAGGGAATTGCATGACTCACTAGGTCAATTATAGGGACTGAATTTAATGACCAGTGTGAAATCTTCCATCTTTTTTGGAATTCTCTGGTTCTTATCTGCAAAGGGCTGAGTGCACCATGTCAATTTAAATATACTTGACTACACAGATCAGCACCTGCTCAACAAAGAGAGTCCCAGAATGAGCCTCTACATGTGTTTTATTTTTGGGCACAGAGTAGTGAGTCTTTCAATTCAAGCTGATTTGCAAGGATAAACTGAAGTGGGAGAAAAACACTGACTCAGCTCCACACTGAATCAAGAGATGAGTTCAGCACTAACTGCTACTAATGATTTAGCACAAGCCCTAATAACATGATAAATCAGATGTTGGAGGAAATTCAGATGTCCTGGTTGATTTCATCCCCAGGCATGAAATGGCACTTGTTCCTTCTGAACAGTTTGTCTTTTCATTGGTGGCAGGATGTAATAACTGTAGTGGCTGGTGGACCTGCATAGCCACAGTAGAATGTAAGTTGGATGCATGGAGATTGATGAGGTAGTGCATGTTCCTCCCTTTAAGAATAACCCCTTTCAAAATATAGAAGATCTGGTTGTACTTTCTCAGGGATATGACATGGCTGGAAATCATATACTCAGTCACTTTATCCTCTGCCTGCCTTGGGTACTAATCCTTATAAGCACAGAAGATACACCATACACCATGAGGCAGGGATGAGGAAGTAGTGTTAGAGCTATGTATTACTAGCCCTCATCCTGAACAGCATTAAACAGTCCTTTCATACTTTTTATTGTGTGTGGAGCCAGGTGTAACTTGGCATAGCCCAAGTGGCCTTTTGGCACCCCTCCTGCAGCACTGTCAAAATTGATGCTCACCTTCAGTTTTAGGGTGCCCTGACTATGTCAACCAGAAACAACAGGACATATGCAGGAGTGCTGGGGCAGTGAGTTTGGGATTTCTGGGGACAGGCAGCATACTGCCTAGCATTCCTGCTGAGCGAGACACCACCAGTCTGTTAGGTCAAGATCCAGTGCTGGTTTCCCTTCTTACCTTAGTGCAGGGAGTGGGTTGTCTCCTGCCTCTTCTTTCCTCTTCTGGAATGTGGCTGATATCTCAGCATCACTGCATCACTAAATGGACAAGCTTAAAACCTCTTCTAGTAGAAGGACAAATCCTAGTACAAGTTTGGCATGGTTTCAGTTCCTGGTAGGTATGGGTGCCTCCAGAAACCTAGATACTTGTCCTACATCCTGGGGAACTGGGGAAATTGCCTCGCTTTATTTGACTGGTTTAAATTGTGTCTGATTTTCTTCTTAAGTGCATTACAAAGAAGAGTGCTGGTGGCCTCAGAGAGGAAGGCTGTGTGCTGACCTTGGCCCAGAGGGTGGCATGCTGATTCCTGGGTAGAGAAGGGACAGGGAGAGTGTTCCTGCCCTGGCACAATATGGGATCTCAGCTATAGTGGCTCTTCAGGAACACATGGTGGGGAAGGGAGAAGGATAGCTGGCAGGGAGTCTGTGCAGTCTAAAGAAGGGCAGAGGGCTTGTGTCCACCAAGACATGGATCCACAGTCAAACCCTCAAGAGCCAGAAGGCTCCTTCCCCGGGAACTAGAAGGATTTGCTTTCACTCCCTTATATTTTTCTTGACTCACTGCAGTCTGATTTGCCTTTTCCAGAGAATCAGCTCATTCTGGTTTGCAATTTGTGTTCTGTAAGGAGCTGGAGGGATAAGAAGTTAGTAGTTTATAAACCAGTTCTGCCTACAGTTTGTGGCTGGCTTGTCATGGTGCTAAACATTGGAAATGGACAGTGACACAAAAACAAACACCTCCTGCCTTGAGTCTCACCTGGAGCCTAGTCTGCATTCCCCTCACTGTAGCAGATTTAAATAAATGCACATTTTAGATCCCCAGTGGGTTGCAGCACTCTAGATGGCTGTATTCTGCAGTGTGAGTTCTTCTAGCCACTTGCAAATAGGGCAATGTTTTAGTTTCTAAATTTCAAGGGGTTTCTATGCACTTGAGTATTCAAAGTAAATAGTTTTGGCTGCTTTGAAGCAATTATCTCCTTTCACTCAGCAGTCTTCAAAGAAAATGTTATCACAGACAAGCCATTAGGGAAGCAGATGCAAATGTTCTGGGGCCCAGATGTTTTCAAAAGGGCCAGTCCTTCAGTTTTTGTATCCTGCTCCCCTCCTATATAGTCTCTTCCATAGAGAAATCCACTATCCTGTGAAATTATCTGTTCAGTGTCAGAAACTAGTATCAGTGCCTTACTGGAGATTGGAAGGGGCTGGAATACGTCAGAGGTTCTGCTTGGAGATGTGTCATGTGCTCAGTCAGTTTTGGGAGGTAAAGAACAAAACAAAGTGACTCCACTTCAGATGCAAGCTTACCAAAGAGGGTGAATTGCTAGCAAGAGAAACGTGCATTGTGTTCAGAAATCTAGGACTTTGGGGGAGCATAGAGCTCATTGTCTTTATGGCACTGCACAGCAAACATTCCCTATTCACTTAATTTTAGGGCCTGCCTTTGCTCTGATGAAAGCAGGGCTCCAAGGCTTGTTGATACAAATACATCCAGGTACCACTATGTTCAAATGAACAAAGGGGAACTAGCTGGACATTTGGAGGAGGGAATAATTTACTCTTGCAGATTTGTAACGGTAGCTAGTAAAATGTGATGAGCCTGATTAAGGTAATAGGGTCCTAAATGCTAATGCCAAGTAGCGTTAGTATCTCTGAAAACAATGCTGCAGTCTAATGTGCCTGCTGTTAGGTGTAAGTTGTGCTCTGTTGGCATATAGATGCCACAGTCTGAATACCTGCTCCTTTGGGGAAACAATGTTAAAATGAGAATTGCCTCTCCGTCAGTTCTTGGCCTGCTGCTTTCCTGGGCTCTGTGGCTGATGTTTCCAAAAGAGCTGTTTGATATATATTAAGTGTAATAGAAGCTGAATATTGGCATCTCCCACGCGGTTCATGTTTTCTCTAATAGAAAGCTGACCTGCAAGGTCTTTAATTCAGGGTGCCAACTTGCCATCCTGCCACCAGCCTGGCATGACAGACAGCTGGCTGAGCCTGGGATAAAAGGTGCCATGCACGCAGCACAGTTTTTGTGTGCAGGTACCTTGATCCTACCCTCGAGTGCAATAGATGGTGCCAGGGAAGTGTTTCCTCTTAGTTGAGCTCTGGCTTTCTTCTGTGGGCAAGAGATGCGTTGCTGAGGAGGAGGTGGCTTATAGCCAATTGCTACTGCTCCTGTAGATGAGTCCTGACTTCCTCCTTAGTGCCACGTGCTGGCCAGACAGGGAGAAAGATCAAATATATTTGTTTCCTAAAAGGCTGAAAGACTTTTTAGGCAACTCCCTCACTTTTCTTTCAGCAGCGAGGGGAAGGCTTGAATGGATGTGGAAATCGATTTGCTCCCTGATGAGGAATGCTCCTCTCCCCAGGGAAAGGGACATTTGCCTGCTATTGTTTTGCCATAGAAGGAGGAAACTAAGGAGTCTCTGTCCTCCTGGCACCTACCCAAAGTCCTCAATTCTTTGTGCATTTGGCCCATGCCCCACCATAGAATTGAAGATGCATTGGCAGCTCTCCCTTCTGCCTGGAAACAGGGATGCTAATGTTAATATACTCATCCCAGGTGCCTTCTTCACGCACAGAGGGAGATATAGCATGATACCCTTCATGACTCGGAGTACCTCTGATATAACTCAAGCTGTGATGATTTTTGTCCAGAGAAGCCTGCCTGTCAGCTGCTGCTTCTGTCTCGGTGTGTGCATTCCCAGTACTTGCACAACAAGGTATCTTCTCTAGAGAGATGTCCTCCCTCTCACGAGAGCATGAAGGACCGATGGCTGTGACGGCCCCCATATTCTGGCCCAAGCTTATAAAAGAACAGTGTGTTGAGTCATGATAGTGCATACTAGTACAATGAGCAGCAAGTCTGCGGGATGGCTGGGCTTGTGCTGTGTAAACTTGTGCCCACTGGCTCCTGGGAGATGGATTTCACTGCCCATGCCTCTGAATGGATGCTGCTTCCTGTGTTGTTGTTAGACATCTGACTGGGTTTGTAAAAAGCTACTTTTAAAGCTTTGATGTGCTTGGCCTCTCCTTGCGCTGGGCTGTGTAAATCTGTTCCACTGCAGGACACAGATTAGATCCTCTGCTGATGTTTAGGGTTTAGTTTCTTTAGATTCTGACTCTAGCTGTGCTCATAAAACTAACTGCATTTGACCCATGCAGTCTGACATGATCTATTAGATTCAGGGTCATTGGCTTTGCAATGCCTCCAACTTGTGTGTTGGCAGAGCGGCAGCCACTCCTGCCCATTCCTCTGACAACGCAGGTGGCAGACACAGCTGTCCTGACACAGGGGTCAGAGCCAGATGGAGGCCAGAGCGTCAGACACTGTGTGTTAGTGTGGACTTATTCCTTGTATACATGAACTTCATGCAGATGACATCCTATCTGAGCAAAATTACTTTTAAGTTCTGTGTGAGACACACCCAAAAGAGCTGATTTCAGCCCACAGCACACAGAAGTGTGCCAGCTCTGCCAAAACACTGCACGAGGAACTGGAAAACCTAAGGGCCTCACTTGGGCTCATAGTAGCAGTTTGTGGCACAGGATATGGTACACTTGGAGATGTTTTGCATGCTGGTCACAGCCATATAGGTTGGCCCAGAAGTACACTGTCTAGTCCTTCCTCCCCTGGACTTCTATCTGTCATGCTGTCCTCTCCAGCTAATTTTACAACCCTCCTTCTGTGGCCATTGCTCCCAGTGTGGATGCAGTGGGGATGAAATGACATGAAGTTCACCCAACATGTCTGAGCCACAGAAAGGTGTTGCCAAACCAGAAGTGGAGTCCCAGTCATTGGCGTTTTGTTCCAGGGACCCCAAGCACAAAGCTATTTTCTTTCCTTGAGAAACTTTTAAGCCAGCTCAAAAAGCAGGAGCAAGCACCCCCTCACTGGAGTGACGAACAGAAGCTTGTCAGACCAATATTTGCTCTTTTCAGCATGAATTGCTGGCTGGAGTGAAATCTAAATGGAAAAGGTGATAGGAGAGCCCGGTGGGTGCAGGCTCCATTGGTATCTAGGTAGCGGTGTAATCGCCTTTGCTGCTGGGGCAAATGCTTTTCAAAGTGATGGAAATGGCAGCACAGAAGCGTTGTGTCTGGCACATCAGTGTTTGCATACGGCAGTCCTGCATGAAACAGCTTGTTTAACACTTTCCCAGGTGCTGGGAGAGCCCACAGAGTTGTTGCTTTAATGTTGTTGGATGCTAGAGTGACATGCGCCATCAGACCTCACAGTCCTTGTGTTGCCTGTTGAAATAAAAATTTATACCCTTGTCCTGGAGCAGACAGGGAGAAATGACTAGTGACTAACCACACCTGCTTTCTTCTCCTAGGATGCTGGTAGACCTCTATCACTATTACCTGCTTGTTGGTGGCTTTTTAACACACCTGCAGTTACCTGAAATGATTCTTGTCAGAATAGCAGCTTTTAACACCCCTCTGTGAACAAGTGCATCACAGGTGACACCCAGTAGGTACCTTCTTCGGCTGGTCCCAAGCTCACTCTGACCTCTGTCCACTGCTGGGCCCAGCAATGCTCTATGCAGGAGCGGAGAGCAGCAGTGAATGCAACATCCACTTCAGCTACTCCAGAACAGGCTGCCCACAGCAACCTTGGAAGGTATCTGTCTCCTCTGTTGACCTTGTGTATTGAATCCCACACTGGGTTCTTGCACATCCATTGCCTACTTGCATACCCACTGCCTAGGCTGCCAGGCGCCTGTCCATCTGGTCAGTATAGCTCGGGGGATATCCGCAGGGAGAGAAATACATGGTGTAGCTCAATTGTTGGGACCTTCTTGCTGCTGAAGTTACAAGTATGGGCTGAAGTTTGAGCTCATTCCTGGTCTTAAAGCTTGCATTCAACTTTCAGTTCTGACTTGCCCTCATGTTTAAAGAACCAGCCCAACATGGAGGGACATATCATTTCTGCCCTACATGACTTCAATAAAAAATAGGCTGTCAAGTGCTTTTCCATTGTAAACAGGATTAGTAGTAATACTTGCTGAGGACACCAATAAGTGGATAGTAAGGAAATGGGTTTCTTGAAGGGGCACTCACTTTGTCTCACTTTCTGTCTAACTGAAGTCTGCTGTGACTGTCCACAGCACCAATCTGTGCAGGTTGTGGATATATTCAGTGATAAAGCAATCTCTTCCCACATTTCTGTGCTCCTGGGAGATGGAGAACTGCAATCATGTATACAAAGCTTAAATACACGTGCGTGTATGCCTGGGTTGGTGAGACTGGATCTGCAGAGACCCCATTCCAGCCCCAAATGGGCTGACTGTCCCAGCTTGGAGCCCAAGCATGTGTGGCAGAGGGCTTAGCAGCACTGGGAGCCTGGATAGGTCTGTGGCAAGTCATTCAGTGATTGAGGACTAGTTAGCTGCTTCACGACAGCTGAGTTTACTGGGCAAGGAATAATCTCTTCTCATAAGGTGCCTGATCCTCTTCTTCAGATGGAGCTGACCAACCAAACTGGGCTGTCAGGTTTGGTACCAAGGGACTGGTTTCAAAGCTCCTTGCTCCCTGGATCCTTTCTGCATCAGAGAACGCCTAGTCCTTGAGAGGCACAGTTCACTCAACTGTAGAGACAGGAGGGAGAGCTGGTGCTCGCTATGTGACACAGAATGTATCTGTAGGACTTCATGGGCCAGATGAACATTTTGCTCTGCAACAACCAGGCTGGCTTATGCGAGTGGGAGGACACAGTGTAGGGATGAGCGGCACTTTTGTTGCCTTGCAGCCAAGTGTTTTTTTATTTTCTTAAAATGAGTAAGAAAGTAATCTGGGACCGAAGCCTTGCTAGTGAGTATTGAGGAGAGAGTGATTTACCCAGGATGAGAATCAGGTCTGTTTGTTGTGACTTAGGAAGGACTATCATAGATATTGCCATGCTAGTTTGTTAGTTTGACCACTTTGGAATAGTTTAACAGGAGGGAAATAAAAAATGCTTTGATACTTAAAAAGGATAAGATTTTAGGAGACAAACTGTATGGACTTCAAAATATTTGTGTATAAATTGAAGAAATGCCTATGGTTTGTTATGATCACATACATTCAAAATAAGTCATGTCTGTTACTTAGAAAGGAAATACGTCTCAAAAGTTCTTTTCATTAACTCACAAACTGATAGAAGCAAGGTGCCCAGTCAGTAAAATGATAAGTTAGTAACAGTGCCTGCTCCAGGAAAAAGCTGCAGGAGCAAAATGCTGTGCTCACAGCTGTTTCTTGGCAGCTTGTCAGGATAATCATGAAGACAGGGATAGATGAACTCCTGTCTTGCAGATTACTTGTTGTAAAAAGAGGTTGCGTGGACACTGAAGTGTTGCTTTCTGAGAGGTGAGGTATCTTTAGGTGTAGTTTCTCTGTGCTTCAGGGCTGCTGGCAGAGGGCTGCACTGCATTCGGGCGAGTCAGAGAGACTTTAACTGTTACTGTGTCCCCTGTGAAGGGTCACTTGGGTCTTTATGAGACATAAGGGGGGATCTCTGCTAGCCATTAGCTGAACATAGTGATCTACCAGCTCTGTACTCTCTACTCTTCCCTCAGAAAACTTCCAAATAGTTGGTATGCTATTTCCCTCCCCTCTCTTACACTGACACTCTCCAACCAGCTAAGAAGTTTCTCTGTGTAGACATTTTTCTATATGCATACTGGGATTGCAAAAATAACCCACCCAAACTGAACCTAAATCACAGCAGGTGCTTGAAAACGTTGCTGCCTGCAGCAGATGAGGAAAGCAAAACTAGACAAGAGGCTGATTGAAGACGGGTGAGATCAGCAGAGAAAGAAACTTGCAGCCCTCTTTGCAGGTATGGCTACATGGTAGGTTTGCACCAGCAATTACAGCCACAGGATATAATTACTAAATTCCATCATAGCCCCTTTCCTTTGTGCTCAGTCACTATCTCAAGCAAGCCTTCAGGGAGCAGAGATTCCTACAAAAAGTTATTTAGCGCTGGTGTAGGGGTTCTGAGCAGCCCTGCAGCAGACCGTGCAGAAAACAGGCAGTTCCCACCCAGGGTCTCCATCTGGGGCCCCATAGGGCAGCTCATCTCTGTGTTCCTGTGTTTGTTTGAGAGGCCCCAAGCTCAACTTTCCACCTGGAGAAAGTGAGTCCCAGACTTCCCTTGGGGAATTCTTGGGTGCTCCTGCATTGGTCCTGTTACTTAGTGCATTTTGTCCTCCGTAATAGAGACAGGCTTCCCTGCTAGACACATCTGTTGTGTGAGGCGGCAGCCCTTGATGCATTTTGCTCTGTCTTAGTCTGTTTTCTGAATTTTGCCACGCTCTTCTGCTCCTCAGTGTCTTGGCTGGAGTCTCACCTGTTTGGCCACAGTCTTTTGCTTGGTTCTTGAATCACTTCAAGGAGCAGTGGAGTACAGGTCCTCTGAAGAACCAGTTGCAGCCCCAAGGTCCAAGGGGTTTCAGGACAGAGCTTCCTTCCTCAAGTGTGTACCAAGCTGGACCTCAGTTGACTCCCTGCTAAGACAGACCCTCATTGTAGTGTACTGGGCTTTGCTCCAAGGTGGAATCACATCTTTGGCTCGTGTTGCTTCCTTGCCATTTATTGTGAGGAGTCAAGGAGGGGCTCAGCAATCAGAGCCTTTCAAAGGTCAGGCTGTGTGTTCACAGTCAGGGAAGGAAGGAAGCCATCCAACCACTTTCTTATTTCTTTGCAAGACACTTGCTTGTTACATGCAGCTGGCAGACTCCGAGGCCTATCTAGTTTTGATCATTGTTCTCCTCTCTTTAATTCTGGATAACAAAACTTCCCTTCTCCCACAGCTTATACATGGTGTGAGTATAAACCAGAACTAGCCGTGAGAAAAGACGGCTTTGAGTAGCTAGAGCTTCCCTTCTTCACATGAGGACATCTCGTTTGCATTGTAATCCTGAGTTTCTGTACTGAGGTATGTGGAAATAGCCTAATTGGGGGTAGTCATGACTACATTTGTTAGGACATCTCAAGAGCACTGCAGTGCATCTAACACTATGCATTTGTTCTCTTTCCCTCTGCAATGTGGCACCCAGAAAGCCAAATGTCTACTGTGTCATCTTTCATAAAATCTGGTTTCAACTGATGCCAAAACCAGATGCAAGTTAAGACACTGGCTCTGGGATACAGGAGGTAGCTTTGCGAGAGTCTCCCTGTGACATAGTCAGGATGTGAACAGAAGGTGCTGGGTTGAGGTGATACCTGCCCATCAGGACCTTCTGCAGGATAAACAGAGGTGCTCAGCAGTGGAAGTGAGGATGTTTGCCAAGGACCGCCCAATTGTTCACTTCCCTTATCTGGCTGGCAAAGTATAACTTGGCTTGCAAAAGCCTACTAAAGAAATAGGTATGAGCATCCATTATGTTAGGTTTAATCTCTGTGCACATCAAATCCTCTCTGGGAACAGAATATATTGGCTATAGTTTGACAGCTGTTAGCGTGGCTTCATTATTGCAACACAATATACAGGAAACACCACATTCAGATTCTGGCTCAAGTATGTAATGCACATTTGGAAAATGAATTGTGATTTATGTTGAAGCCTGTACAACCCAGCATGATTGCACCTTTTGGCTGGCTGCGTACGTACACATCTCCTATGGTTTCTTTATAACTTCTCAATGTTTTATTTCACACTTCACATTCCCCTGCTGGGCCTGTCAACCTGGAAATTAGACTTGGAGGGGGCTAAGCCAACTAGAGTCAATTGATGCCATTTCCAGCCCATTTCAAACAGTCTGCTGGGTTACCACAGGCTTTCACTACAGCCCTCATAAAGTAGGTCAGAACTTGCAGCAGCCTTCAAGGAAGGGATATCTCGCCTGTTGTACAGAGAACCCTTTCCTTGCTCTCAGAGTTAAATGGATGAGCCCATCTCTGCACGTCTGACCTGGCTGTTACAGCAAGGCCTAGAAGGCTCTGCTACCACTCACAGCTCTGTTTTGTCAGCACAGGGCAGTGCGGGGCCAAGCTCCTGACAGCTCCTTCAGACTGTCATACCTCTGCCTCCCTCTGTGATGAGTCCTGGCTCTGGCAGGTTTGCTGTCTTGTTATCCAGCCTGAAATACTCATGAGCCAACTTTTTCTCTCTTAAAAGAGACCAAAATCTGGGTCACTTCTTATTGGCTGAAGTGTGGTATTAAGTAGCATTTGTTAACCTCATTAAGGTTGCTTTCCATTATGATAAAACACCTTGGTGTGATGTAGAAAGTGCCTTTGAAGCCTCAAGAGATTCTGGAGGGGGGAAAAATCTAATCCTAAACTTAATTGGCATTAGGAACTTGCCTTTTGAGTATTAAAATTCTGTGCCAGCTTAGTAGCTGCACTGATTATTGCAGGAATGAGTGAGAATTCCTGTGTGTTCTATTTGCCATCAGCCAAGGATGCTTGTGTCAGTTCTCTCTAATTATACAGATCAGTAGTTTTCCATAGAGATTGATCATATTTCAACACAAAGGCGCATAAAGTGCACTTATGACAATTTGCCCATATACTGACATGGCCTCCTTTTGCAGGGAAATTATCCTCGATTGAACTAAATTTCTGCATGTCCTTGGGTCTAAGTAGCCCCTCCTAGGAGACAGCCACAGCTCCCTGAGAGCATGGATGCAATTTTGTTCCAAGGAAAACCTGGCTGTCACCTTTCATTGGAAGAGAGGTGGAGGTGTTCAGAAAATGCAGCTGATGTTTGGTATTTTGGAGGTCTTGGTGGGTGGATCAGGGCCTTGCTTCAACACCTCCATGCAGATCAGTGTGCCAGGAGGCAGCACTGTGTACTGCACTTGGGGTTCTTTGAAGCACTATATGGGAAATGGGCTAAGAGCTCACTTCATCTTTGGTAGCCACTCTTCCAGCCCAACTGGATGCTCCATTTTTAGATCCAATACCCTGGACAAGTGTGCTTTTGTGTACGGCCTAAATTCTTTTGACCTGTAACACATGTTCTGTATGCAGACTCTCATATGTAGCCTCACGTTTCCTGCTGCCAGTCCATCCCTACACTAAATCTTGCAGGATATTCTGGTAATGTGAGAACCCATTTTACAGATCTGTAACTCTGTCAGCCCTTGTTTTACAGATCTCCTCTGAGCTTTGTGACAACAGTCATAAGTTAACGGATGCTTCAAGGCCTGTCACAGTCGTCTTTAGACAGCAAAAGATAACACAGAGCTACTCAGATAAGGCTCATCTATGCCACTCCATATGTTTCCTCACGCCTCATGGACACATTTTAAGATTCTGTCAGTTTTGTAGATTGTCCAGAGTTGTTTCAATTTTCTTTCATGATGCATTCAACTACCTTCTAGAACACAAAGTCTATGGACTTTGTTAACTATTAGAGTCAATATCCTGCAGCTGCTGACTAAACCAAGAAATTTTACCATCCTCTAGAAATCTGTCCCATTTTTTGATTCTGTGCAAGTCTTTTGCAGTTTCATGTGCCTTTTCAGGAATTTCAGGCAATGTTTTATAGTGGAGTATGAGTTAGGAGTGTATCAGTTTGACTTCCACCGGAGTTCATAAAATGTTTGCAATTCCCCAATGGTCACTGGAGTCAATACTAATTCAGGATCCTAAACTAAAGGCCAGGTTTTAAAAGCTTGCTTGTGCAAGAAATGGTACTCATCTTTGATTGTCATATCTACCATCTGACAGCTGAATTGTTTCTCCAGTGGAAGAAAAGCTATCATTTTTATAGCCAGCTACAGCAAATATGAACTCTGGCTATAGAGAGGGCAGTCTTAAGGTACCATCAGTTTTATTTCTGTGTTGTCAGTCAAGGTGAATTATGGAGATGAGTGGGTTCTAAGACTCTGCACAGTGTAGAAGGAGAATGCATGGAAACAGAAGAATACCTACAGCTCTTATGGATCTAGCATTCCCAAATAAAGCTTTCACTTCCTTTACTCGTTCACTAGGATTTTGTTGCAAGTTGTTCTAATTTTCCTGCAAGACCTACCACTGCCGCTATTTTCTTGGTGCTCACTGTGACATTCCCAGCTCCTGAAAAGCTTCAGAAATGAATTCACTATGATTTCATTTCCTTACCTTCAGAAGGATGTAGTGAGTCAGGATATCCTGATATGACCATAATAACAAAACATAGTATATTGTCTTCTTTCTGGAATATTGTTTTTGAATGGTGATCTTTATACTATGGTTCTGCAAGCCTGTGTATCTGTGCATGTTCACTGTAGGTTTAGATTTTACATGTGCTTTAATATTTTGTTAAGGTCAAAAAAATTTGTCAAGATAGGGAGAGCTGAGTTAGGCTTAGACTTAGCCTAGCCTTTGAATCTTGACATCTGAAAGATGAGGCAGTACGTCTGGGTGGTTCTTCCTTAGCGAAAAGGTAGATGGATTCTAGGGGAAAAGCTGATCCAGGAAATTGGGACAAAGAAATGAAGCACTGTGTGAGCAGCTCCTGCCACTGCTGGTGGAAGGGAGAGCTGGGCATAGCATCTGCTGGCCAGGGAGGACCTACCCCAGCATCCCTTGCTGCCACCCTGACTTGGTCAGGGAAGGACTTGGGGCTGCAGCTCTCGTGTATGTTTTGGCTTACCCCAGACATTTTGTCCAAGCCTCAGCTGACCACAAAACTGCATGTGTTAGGCTCGAAGGAGAGGTTAGGGGCAGTCAGTTTGTTGGATGTTTCTTTGCCCTATTTCCAGCAGCTTAAGGCTCCTGGCTTCACAGACCACTGAGATCTGAAAACATCACTGTTGTTCTCTTGTGCATGCAGGCAGTGATGGTTCTGGCAAGAGGCCCTTACACTGCTCTGTCATGTGGCAGGGCCTTTTCAACTTTACTGACCTCTCCTGAGTAGGGCACCCTACCAATATTTATGTATGAAGCTCTGCAACTTAGGGCTTCAGGGGATTTTCCCATGCCACATACAACAGCCGTGTATCAAAATAATGAAGGCATCCCTCATCTCCTGTCGAGCTCTGTTTTAACCCTAGTGCTGTATTTCCTGCACATTCCTGCGCTGCAGAAGACGATATGCTTTGGAGCTGTGCAAATCTATTTAACCAGCTGTCTTTGCCTTCCCTCTGCTATAAAGTCTAGCTTTGAACAGCCTCAGCTCATTTTATGTGCATGAGAAGTACAGCTTCAGTGACTGGGATTTCTCCAAGTCTTGTTAATTTAGGTACATTTCTAGTGATGGATACTCTTTGTTGAATTGGTTTTACTGTATATTTTATCACAAAACACTGCAGGGTACATGCATTAAGCAGCACTCTCTAAAACAAAGTATTCGACAGTACAGAAAGACATGCACATTTTAATTGAACATCTGTCCTAGAAGGAGCTGAAAAAGCAGTTGTCTGTCAGTAGTACTCTCCTGCTGTTGGCAAACACAGCGTTGGTCTCGCATGTTGGACCTTGTGCTAATTAGGTGACCTAGCTGTATTGGGTCCTATGATAGCAAAGGGCCATCAGCATTAGCTGTGCACTGTACCCAATATAATACACCATAGCGCTTTGTGCCAGCCGTAGGTCTGCTGGACCCAAGTCTAGAGCTTGTTGCAATGCTCTGGGATCCCAGAGATACCATGGCTCTGCTTGACAGCATTTCCTCCTGTCCCTCACTGTGAAGTGCCCCCCTCATCCGCCCCACAGACATGTCTCCATCACAGCTGACTAACTGCCCACAGCAGTAAAACAGGCTGACTGTGCCTCCTGGGTATCCTTTGGCCAAGCATAAATCCCTCTTTGGTTCTGCTGTCAAAGCACACATCAACAGCAAGGGCCTCTATAGCATCTTGCTGCTGTCTACCCAGTATTACTGCCTAGCCTGGAACACTGGGGGACCTTTATGGCATTCCTGCTCCAGTGGATTCAAACAAAAAGAGCTTTGTGTTTGCGTTGTGTGTCTTTATTTTAATGAAGGCATGCTTTTGCCCATGCTGCAGTCAGGAGACTAGCGGAGAGCAAGCACAATAAGGGCAAGTGGGCCAGGTCCTCCCTCACGGATTGTATTTAAGTGCAATAAATAAACAGCGGCTGTTAAATGTTTAATGCACCAGAGAGTGTCTTGCCAGCTTGGCTCCAGAGGAGGCCTTCCCTCCCGCAGGTCTGGGGAGTCAGCTGAGGGAATGGGGAAGTTTTACAGCAGTGTTTGCAAGCCTTGAATGCTAACAGCAGTGTCACTGCTGTGCTTAAATGTGGCTCTTGCTAATGAGATGGTGCCATGTATCCTCCACATTATAATCCATGATGCTGTTTCAGATTAATGGCAAGGTCTGATCCTGGGGACTCATATTCTCACTGACAGACAATTCGTGGTCTAATCAAGCCTGTTCCTACTGAGAGTGATGCTGGTCCGCAAATTCCTACCAGAACACCCGCAAGTGCTTCTAGGAAGTTGGAGCAAAACCTGAACAGACTCCTGCTTTTCATGACTTCTGAGTCACTTGAGGCACTCTGAGACAACAAAATCCCCCCACAAAAAGTGGGTCATATTTTTTCCCTGAAAGCTGTGTTTGCTTTTGCAAGAGTCTTCTAAAGGGCTTAAAACACTTTCAACTAAGCTGATTTTAAAGACTGGCAGAGTGGCAATGCAGGCTGTTTTTTGGAAGGCTTTAAGGTAGACCAGCCTTTTTGCATAGAAATGCTTTCAAAACACCTGAAAATAGCCTATGTCAGAACATGTTTTAGCCTTTTCCTTGTGTTCACATAAATTGGCACTGGGGATCAATAGGATTAGCTAGTTTACTACTAGGTGTTTGCTGGTCAAGATTTCTCAGTTAAGATGAAATTTAAGATGTGCCTTGCCCTGATGCTGCAGCAGATTACTTAAAACTCCCATCAAGGACTGAGCTGTGAAGAAGTGCTGCTTTCTGCTATGCCCATATTCACGAGCTCCTTCATGAATGAGAGAGGTTGTAAATTTGGGCCAATAGAGGGGAAAAGATCAGAAGAGGGGGAGAATGTATATAGACTAAAATTAGAAAATGGTTGTCAGCCTCATGAAGTGCCCACAGAAAGAGGAGAAAGATTTCTGTGGGCTTCAGCAGGATCAAAATGGGCAAGTAACCTTGAAAAAAATTCTGCATGTGAGATGCTTTGTTACTCAGGAAGTTTTTAATTTTACTGGAGACATAGCCTGGCTGGAAGCTTTCTATCAACATCTGCAGAACTGAGAGTTTTGACTAAACTAAACTGCTGAGAGGAGCAGATAAATACTTGAGGGGGGTATGCCCCAAAGCACTGCTTCTTACCCAGAGTGGATGACATGTTTGAGAAGAAAAATGGTCCAGCACATCACGGGCACCATGGAGGGACTGGTGGGCATGAAGAGCAGTCTCCAGGTTTGTTTCCAGCCAAAACAGGTAGCTTTGAAAAAGTATCATTGCAAGGGAACAGTAAAACTGTGCAAGCACTTTTCCTTAATAAGATTGTTCTGACTAGCCTGAGTGGCCACCACTTCTTCAAGCAGGAGAAATTAAATGGTAGCTAAATGCTTAGCTAGCCCTGCCATCCTGCTGAAAGGTGAAGGGCGCTTTATGATGAACATTAAAGCCCCGCAGTCCTGTACTTTGATTTGGCGTCTGTCAGTGCCTTCTTTGCGCTGCCAATAGCTTAATTAATTTCTTTTTCTTTTTCCTCTGCCATACTGTGCAGCTTGTTGAGTAATTGCATAGCTGTTCTGCTACTTTCAAATAGATGGACACCTGCCAGTGATGGTGTATAATCCTTCCCCAACACCAAGCAGATTGTCCTGGGCCACCTTCGTCAGCACGAGGGAGTGGCTGTCTGAAGAGGAGGAATGTGGCTCCTGCTTAGAAAAGCGGAAATCACATTTGCATCCTGAAGGTATTATTGGAACCTGAAAGGGCTGCCTAGAGATGTGGCAGGGCTGCCTGACCTGCTGGAGATTTGCTTTGTCTTGGGGACACAGGCTGAAATCCTGCTAGCCCTGTGAAATGGCTTCTGACTGCCTCCTATTCCACATATTCCTGCTTGGGAATCCAGGGACATGAGACTGAGGGAACAAAAGCACTTGTTGGCATGGGACCCTCTGCTCTGGTGCTTTCTAGTACTCCCCCCAAAATCACTCTTTCATTACAGATAGGGTGTACTGCTGAAAAGTGGTGGAAGGGTACAAAACTTCAGAAACTCTGCAAGGCCCTTCTCATCCTTTGTAAAGTAGGGATGCCCTAATGCTCCTGCACTGGGCTAGGTATTAGTATTGGTGGTTCATGTTCAGCAGTATCTGGGAACCTGCCTATAGTTTTGGGTCCTGGAGCAGAATGACAGATATTGTCTGCATTTGTTTTTCGTAAAGCTTTCTGGGCACCTCTCTTGCCTAGGCACCTACAGCTGGAGGGTGGGTGCTCCTGCAGTTGTATGGTTAATTACATTAGGTATGCATTTTAGCTGGTCCAAGAAGGGTTCAGACCTAGGCATTTCTTTTTCTTCTTGAAATAGCAAGTCAGCCGCTAGCCTCACAGGCTGGAACAGCAGCTAGCTTGGAAGCAACATCTCAGGGACACAGTAAAGTCAAACAGATTTTTATTGGACAAAAGATTGGGTCATGTTCGGTGCGGGCTTTTTAAATAAAACCACTTCAAATAGACTCATATTTTTGGGGGGTATTAAAAAAAGAAAGTCAGATTAGCATCTCATTGCCAGTCTGAAATTATGGACTTCAGGCTGGGGACCAGACTGCCAGACCAGCATGTTCTATTTATTGCCAGTAGCAATTTCCTTGGCTTTGCAGAAGCAAGAGGTGTAGACTGAATGTTGTAATTACCCTGGAGGTTACTGAGGCACTTTCTCCACCCCACTGCAAACTGTTACAATGTGTGTGCAGTAACCAAAGTTTCTTGTAAAACTTGTAAAAATGATTTTGGGAGTAACAGTATGTCCTCCCTGCTTCTGCTTGAAGGTCAGTGGTGAATTATGCGCATCGAAGAGACCTAGACCACAGTCAAAATCACATGAAGCTCCACGTCTTTTTTCTGCCTGCCTTCTAGTCATTTATTCCTGGAGGTTGTTAGGCAGCTGCTGTTCCTGTGTGTGATATGAGTATGGCAGAGTACTCATGCCACAAACATGTAAAAGTGCAATCAGAGCTATAATTTGTTCCTCACCCAACCATGCTATCCTGCATTCACCATTCACACCAGGCCAGATAAGAGAGCATTCCTCCCTCTACTAGTCATAGAAGAATCTGCCCCCTTTCATATGCAGCACTGCAAGAGTTTTTCCTTGCTTTCATTACCAATTTTCTTGAGTGTTGAAGGCTACAGACTCTCTGGGGTAGAGAAAAAGGGCCACAAAGAATCTCTGCTGACTCCCACATTCTCTGCAAGCACTTGAGGCAGCAGGCAGAGCATGGCGAATGCGTATTCCACTGCTCACCACAAGCTTTGGAGGTGAGGTTACATGTCCTTGCTTGTACCACTTGGCAACCCAAGTCTTTCAAGACCCAAATCTTTCATCTAAGCTGCTCGGCTGTGTTGAGGCAAACCTCACTTTCACACAAATAGGATAATCCTCCTTGCCGATTAATGGCTGTTATCATCGTGCTGGGTAATGCACAAGCACAGACCATCCATCCTGCGGATACAGGAGACACAGTTTGGTGGCGTGACTGTGCTTTGAAGAATCCCAGTGTGTGTATGGCCTCTGACTGCACAGACTAATCTAATTTGTTTAGCTGGCACTAATCAAATAAGAGGCAACAAGAACTGCCCCTATTCTTTCTCCAGTAATCTTTGGTTTTCCTCCTGTTCAGCTCTTCCAATGCCCCCTAGATGGCTGCGTATGTAAATTCAAAGGATGTTTGCTGTACTTGTTGGCCGCTGTGCTTGATGCCTTCTGAACTAAAAAATGGTGTTTTTTTCCATAGTTTTCAATGGGAGTTGGAAAGAGCCCACAATAATGCCTTCAGAGCTATAAATCTTTGGTACATGAAAAATCATGGCAGCTGCCCTGTAAATAAGAAGCCAGCAGGACCTGGGATTAAGCCCAGGCAGTCTAACTGGCTGGAGCTGTTAGCATGATCAGCAGCACATACCAGATGTATCCCCAGATAACCAAGGTCAGACCATGAGTTGGAAAGGGTATGAGATCTATTACAGAGCACTTGTCTGACCTCTGCTAATAAATAGGAGATAATAACTTGGTGAAACTGAATCCCTTATCAAGAGTGGTAGCATTGCACTCATTCTGAAATGCAACCACAAACTCATCTCAGTATTAGCAGCATGCTCCAAGCTGCAGTCAAATGTGCTGAACATGTTTTCTCTGTAAAAAAGGAGTTCCTCTAGTGCTATGCAGTGAGGACTAGGGAGCTGGGTTATTCTGAGGCAGCCCCAAGATATCTGGAGTCTTTCTTCCATAGACACTCTGCTCCATTCCTTCTCCTCCCATCCCCTCATGCCACACACCTCCCCAGTACTTCATTCTCTTGTTCACTTATTTTCCCAGCCCCCTTGAAGGCAGTGGGTGCATTTCCTCATGTATGTGCTGGGGAAACTAAATGCATTGTGCATGCCATGGCTCTGCTCAAGTGAATTGCAAACTCTGACCCGCCAGCAGTTGCTGGCTTGCAGGAGTTGCTGGCTAACCTGCCAATGTTGCTGGCTTTGCAGGAGCTGCTGTGGGGGAACAAGTTAATCTGAACTTTGGGAACTCAGTGCTGTTTTTTTTTTTTATTTTTGTAGTATAACATTCCTGCTGATTTGCGGCATCCCTTCAGGGCTCCTTGTCTGCAGCAAGAACCTGCAGCTTGTACCAGGGTAAGGGAACAGGTGTTGATGGAGCATAGCACTTCCTCAGGTCCACAGGGCTCCTTGTCAGAAAGAGAGGCAGCGTTGAAATTAGAGGAATCTCAAGGCTGGGGCTCAGCGGGTGCCTGGGTGTCAAAGCACAGAGAAGACAAAGGTGGCTGACTGCCACCTTTGCTTCAGCCCTCTTTTGGTATTGACAACGTGCATGAAACAGCAGACACCTGCATTCTCTAATGGGAAAGTCACTGTTCCATCTGTGCGCATGTGGTGCCCAGCTGTCCACAAGCAAACTGTAGATAGAAGATGGAGCCCCTTCCTTCTCTGTGCCTTTGCTGAGCTAGGAACGTGTGCTTTTCCCTTCTGAGATCCCACATGGTTAAAATCAGACAGGGTCTGGGCCTTGAGTTTGTATTTTCTCTGGTGCCTGAACTATGAGAGACTCTCGCTGCTCTGACAACAGCTCCTGCCCCTGAACATCTCTTCTTGCCTGCACTCAGTGCTGCGACAAGCTCTACTCCTTTTCCTTAATGGCAAGAGTATATGTATTTTGTGGTTAAACCCCAGGCAGAGGGGAAAAGGTTGGGTCAGTAGAGGTCGCTGAGGCATTATGGGTTGTACCTCTCTCCAGCTGAACTGCGTGCAGTGCGGGAACACAGCGGAAAGGAGACACTTGGCGTAACAACCTTTCCTACTGTCTCTGCTTTCCTCATGCTCCTCCTAGTAGCCATCCTCTCAGGGTTGCTTTACCGGCCCCAGATTTTCCACTCTAGCTCAAAGGCCAAAGACCAGAGCCAAAGCTCAGTGAGGGCAGCCACTAGGAGAGCTGTGACAGCCTTGCAGTCAGAGTGGTGCATGCCTGGGTGCTGAGGTGATGTCCAGGCTGCAGGCTACCACAGCCAGATTTGATGTTGGAGGCCAAATCTGCTGCCAGGTAGGCTGGCAGCAGATTTGGCAGTCTAAGTGTTACAGGAGAAAGGTGTACTACAGCCCACTGATGTGAAAACCAGAGTGGACCACTTATGAGAAATAATTCTGTACAACCAAGTTCTGCTTCTTCTGAATTGATCCCCCAGGTGTGTGGTCTAACAACTAGGCTGAGTAGCCAGGAGACAGGGTAATAAGCCACAGTCAAGTGATGTTATGGGTAAAATGAACATGATGCAGTTCTTCATTAGGATTTTTTCTTAACCTCTTCTCCTGCATGTGCAGTTCAGTCTGTTTACTCCTGCTCATTCATGTCTACAGGTTTCTGTATCTGAAGTCCAGGGAGATTAGTGTTAACTGAGAGCTCATATGCAGTTTAGACATTCTGCTAGTGTTAGCTGAATCTTCTCTAGAAAATGCTTTTTTTGAGCAAAGTGGAAACCTTGAACAATTGATTTTTCATTGGCTTCTATCCCCTCACAGATACTGAAATGGTGTGTTAGTGGTGGAGAGAGGGGAATATCCCTTCTTGCAAAATGTGCATTGTCCTCTCCCTGTTTCCCCACTGTTTCCAGCATCAGAGTCAGGGAGATCAGTGACATTTTCCACACCAAAATGGATATTTTCAAAGAAAATTCATTATGGATTTGTTTTGCTCAGAGGTTTTGAGAAATTTTAGAAATCGTTCTCTTCTTGCATGTGATATGACTTCTTGCAAAGAGCCCTCTGGGCTCTAGCACCCTGTCCCACCATCCACAGCAGAAGACATGAAGTATGGCATAGCTCCAGCAATGCTCTCCACCATGGTCTGCCATGCAGTCAGTGCTTTCCTCTCTTTCCAGCAGCTCATGGAGAGGAACAGGCTTTGGCTGAGCTCAGAGGCAAGCAGCAAAAGCATTTCAGCCACTAGCAGGGTTTTAGAGCAGCGATAGCTGGGATGCTATGGTGGTTGACCAGGATTAGGCACTCTGTTCTCCCTGGTAATTTTGTGTGCGCATACATCTGTAGCAAGCAATGGGCTTGTGAACACACTGAATGCTCTGGCTAGTGGCTCTGAGCCTGAGAAGGGACTGAATGGCACAGGTGGAGATTTGGGAGTGCAGCTGGGATTGCACTGCCCCCCAAACCCAAATTTACATCCCCAGGCCACTGGGGAATCTTGAAGGACAGCCCTTCAGTGACAGGGCAGGTGAAGCCGTGGCTGCTTAAATACAGGTCAAACTCTGCCTATATACAGAGGGCAGAAGCCTGAAAGATATGAGGTGTTTAAGGGGATGTGTGCTGCATCCAGCTCTCCTCTTCTATGATGATTAGGTGCCTTCATCTGCAACCAAAGGCAACTCACTTCCCTGCCTGCCTGCTTCCTGGTATCAATAACCTCCTGATGCTGGTTGCAAAATGTGCAGGGCACATCTGCTTTGCTTCCTGGGGCGGGTGCCTCAAAGGGCTGGCTGCATTGGGTGTGCACGTGGGATGAATTAGTGGTGAAAGTGTGTATGTAATTAAACACCTGGCAGGTCCTATAGTGAAGCATTCAGCTTTCTCCATGCCACACAGGGACAGGTCTCTCTGCCTCGGTGTTGTTCTGGATGGAGCTGCCATGGATGTGGTGAGGAAAGTTTCTCACTCGTGGAGGGTAACCCAGCCTTCGCTACCACAAAGTAGCTTTTGAGATGTGTTTTATGTGGGGATTCAACCCGTTAGGAAAAGAACAAAGCTAACCTAGAGGGGGGTGCTGTGGGGGGGAGACCATATCTCATTAAAAGTCATCTGGAGAAAACTATCCAGAATTAGACACAGATTTTGCAGATCAGCTAATTGTGTCATTAAGCCTGATGTGAGCCAAAGGGCAGGCAAATATATCTCTCAGCCATGGAGGGGGTGGGAGTAATGCTATAAAATACTCAGAGCTGGGAACCAGCCATCTATGAACACCCCCAGCAGTGAGCAGAGCTGTTTGGAGGCGATGTCAGCTCTGCCTTGCCTGGCACTTGATCCTCACTAGAAAGCTATTTGTCCTGTAATGTGTAGTGGTGATGGTGGAGAGGGCAGGAGCCAGCATGAAGCCTGGTTTAATAGCTTCTCTGAGAAAGCAAGAGCAGAGAAGACTCATACTCCTCACACACAGAGGGGATGGCAGAGTGCATTTCTGTCGCGTGGTATCACATTACAGCAGAGTGATGGTGTGAGTCAGCAGGCCAAAGCTTCAGACAGCAGCTTTACCGGAAAGGCATCAGATCAAGCAGCAAAGGCTTCAAACAGAGAAGGGAACTTCTTTTTTCAGAACCCTCTCTCCTGCCTCCCCGCTGGGGATGTAGGCACATAGCAGCATGGGAGATCTAACAGGGCTCTTCAGTGACACTTGCTGCCAGGAAATCTTGAGAACTGCTTCTCTCTACGTTTCTTGAGACCTCTTTAGTCTCAAGGCCCTCACCTTTTGTCACAGGCCATGACTGTGCCCAAGCTCCAGCAATAGGGGTTCAGAGCAGAGGTTACACCTTGCAAAGGGCTTGTACTGTGCTGCTCATCACTAATGTGAGATTGGCCTCTCAGTCTCAGACACTCTGCTGACATGTTACCAAGCGCTGCATCTCTGCGTCTGTGAGAGATTTGCTATCAGTAATAAACATGATTTCCCCTGCAACAATTTATTGTTCAGCTTTTTCTTTTTTTTTTTTTTTTAAGAGTAGAGCAAGCCAGAAGGAGGGGAGAAAGACACAAACCCCAAGCCACATTTCTAAAGCACAGAGGGACATCACAGCTCTGAACTGAGTGTGAGCAACTTGCTCACAGTCTCATAGGAGACTGGTATGGGACATGGCTCTGGTGCTTACTACTCTGCTGATTTCTGTGCTGGCCCATGACGTCTAGGTGTGGTGTTCCCACACCCAGGGAAAGAGCAGCTTTCTGGTCTACTCAAGCCCTTAAGCATGTATGGTTAGAAAAAGCATCCTTGGTCACTGGGTTGAAAGCAAATGTGTTTGATGTCTAGATCAGACATCTCCTAGCTAAGTTTTGGGCTACCAAACCAGAATCAGCCAGCCTAAGGAGATTAGAATTGTTGAGGTATTAAATCATTGTCTCTGAGGATAAATAATTGCCAGGGGCATTTCCTTTCTCCTATTTTCTATATGTTGTGACCTTCTCAGAGGCTTTAGATGAAAGTTGCCTCAGCCTAAGCAGAGAATTTTTGAGAGCAGCCAATCCTGGGAAGAAGAAAGCAGGTGACCATTGAGTCCTCACACAGGACTTGCAGTCTGGGTCTGCCATCAATCTCCTTGCTCTTGTTATGCTGCTGCTGTGCCTCACTTACCTGGCTGATTTCTTTTCTAGGGCACTTTGAGATCTTTGGGTAAAAAGTACGTTTCTGTTATTCATTTCTTGAAAATGTGAAGCCATGGGCAGGGGCTAAGCTTGTTTTTATACACAGCACTTTCATTCAGAGCCAGAGGAAGAGTCATCTGCTCTGCAGACCAGATTCAAAGGGTTCTCCTGCATTCCTTCCATTCCTGGCTGAGCCAGCTAAAGTAGCGGAGGAGACCGCCCCCAGCCCCAACACCCCTTGGCTGCCAGGCCCAGACATAGGAGAGAGGTACCATAATAAGCACTTGACTGGGGAACTGACAACCCCTTCTCTGTGTTCAAATACTGTCTTTTAAGAATACCTGCCACTTCATCTTCCAGCTATGCAAAGAAAGGGAAACTACATTAAAAGGTAAAGTCAGTAAAGAATGACATTTATAGTAAGATAGAAAAAGAAAGTGACTCACACACTGGAGCCTAAGGGCAAATTCAGTAGCTCCTGCACCTTAGTCGTCTCTGCTGGTTCAATCTGAAAGATTCCTCTTAAACTCCCATTCCCTTTTTCAGTGAAGTATTTCTCCTACGCTGATTGACTCTTTCCCAGGAAATCTCTGAGCAAACGCAGCCTTCCTGGTGTTATGTATCCAGGACAACCATTGTGATGAAAATATTTTTTTTCCCTACATTTGGTGGGATGTTGGTCAGGTGGGATAGATTCTTCTTCATCTTCAGCCTTGACCATGGCTAGAATGATTAGTAAAAGTGCTGACCCTCCAACCTGTCTGTGTAGTTCCAAGGAGAAATAGGTCTTATTTGTGGTTCTCATTTAGGTTTTGTTTTTGCTTTGTTATTAACACTCTCTTAAAAAATTTGAGGTTTGCTTCCTAAGATGGGGTAGAGATGGGATTCCCCCAGGCCTCTGGCCTTGTTCTTCATCCTCAGAATGAGTTGTGATGATGCCTCAAGGACAGAATGGCTTTGGGTGAAGAGCTGGAATGATTCCTACAATTTTGAGAGGCTACCAATGTTTCAGTGTTTGGCAAGTCAGGACCTTCTAGGTAGTATTCTTCTTAATGGGGCTGGATGGCCTAGTTTTGTCCTGGATGCAAGGAACCACATTTTGTTCAATGCAAAGAAGGAACTGGGGGAAAGCTCATCCTCTCTTAAGATAACTTGAGCCAATATAGCTGTGGAGCTCTTGTTTTATTTATCCATCCAAGTCTTATATTTGGACCTCATTTGATTGATGGCCAGGCCCACAGGAAAAGGGGCAGTAGCTGGTCTACACAGATGGGTAGAAAAAACAAGGCTCTTACACTGGAAGATCTCAGTTGCATCTGCGTTTGGTGGTAGACTCACACTTGGGGGAAAAGAAAGGCTGCTTGGGATCATTTCCATAGTGCAGAGGAGATAAGAGCTGCTTGACCTGATGGGAAGGGGAGCCCTGCAGAAACTCAAGAAGGAGCAATCTGAAAAACAAATGTGTTTTTCTTTTAAATGTTGAAAAATGCACTCCTAGGAGGAGTAATTCTGTTTAATGGTGTATGTGGGATTATGTAGAGAAACAGGCAGGGCCGAACTGGGAGTTCAGGCTGATACATCACATCTGCCCGCCTCCCCATTGATGCTTACTTCCTTGCAGAACACAGCCATTTCTTTTCTTGTACTTTCCTGGTTACAGACTTGCAAGAAGCAAAACCGAGCTTCATCATAGTATCTGAAGGCTCACAGCAAAAACGAATTGGTTTCTGATGCAGAGAGTAATGCAGTATGTTTGGGTCTGGGATACAGATGATCCCTTGTGGTGCAAAATTGCATTTTTAACTGTTGCAGTAGCCACATGGTGATGAAATATCTCCAGTTCAGAGATGCCCCAATCTCAGCTGGTGTAAATCAGCATGGATTCCTCTGAGGCTGCACTGACTGATTATCTATCAGCTCAAGATGTAGCTCACAATTGTGTGCGTCTTGCACGTGCACAGCAAAAAATGAGTGACATCTTGGAAAACAGGTTTGGCCATGGCTGAGCAGGTGCTGAGATATCTCAGTTGTCCAGGTATTGAAGAGCCATCCAAATCCTGTTACCACTGTTTTGAACCCAGCAGAGAATCCATCTGAATCCCTTGAAAAAGCATGCATACATTAACAGAGTGTAAGTGTAGCTAATGGGATATGGAGCCTTTCAGATCTAAATTGCTGGTTCAAATCTACAGCAGGACGATGGCAGTAGTTTTCAGGAGTGAGCCCCATGTTCTTTGGTAGCCTCTTTGAAAGTGGTCACCTTGCATCCCATGGAGCTGTGCGGAAACACCTCTGCCTTGGCTGAGTAGGCCAGAGATGGTGTACGACTGGCACCAGTGTCGAGGTTGTTACAGACAGCTTTGGGATGATATCGGGGGCAAGAGCTTAGATGCCTTCTAGCACGATGCAGGAATTTGCGTCAGACAGCTGCAGGTGACAGAGATGAAGTGGTCCTGGGTGCAAAGCTCACTTCATATCATGGGATACGAGCTCTTGAGCTGTAGTGGAGCAGCATAAGAAGCTGTTCCTGCTTCGTTACCACCTTCTGGTGGGTAACAGCATGGCTTGGCTTTCAAACTAAAGGATTTCTTCCCCCCCACCCAGTATGTTCATCTCTTTAATCACTACTAAACTCTTTGCTGTCACTGTTGTTGGAGGAATCCATTTTTAATGGAAATCAAATGAGCCTGAACAGTGCCTGTTCAGAGCTAGCATGAATCAGAGGAGCAAAGCTCAGCAGGTCTAGCTGGAGACTGCCACAGTTACACTCTTGCACTGCTGAACAAAACCAGGTGAGATTTACATCTTGGGCCCATCTTGGTTTGATGTAGTCCCCGTGCAAACTTCTTGACTAGATGTCATTTGGCTATAGGAAAGGGCCTGGTTAGGAGATGTCACAATGACTTAATACCATTAGGATAACAGTGATCTAATGCATCTAATATCACTGGCTGCAAAAATGTCATTTATAGTGTTGGAAGTAAGAGAGGTGTTTGTATCCTGCTGTAGGATGCTCATTGCTGGGGAGAATGCTGGGGCAGAAATGTCCCTTTGGGGGTGTGCAAAGGCCTCATGGCATCTGGTGAAGTAGGAGCCTGTGCTCCCTCTAGGCTCACTGCCCTACCTACCCCACAGGCACTAACCTGGGGAATGCATTTCCCACGTGAGCTTTTTCCTCTGGGGAGTGAGAGAGGGATCTGTGCCCCACACCACCCTTCTCATATGCTCTGCTGCCACGCTGTCAGCACGTAGCCAGAGGGCTGAGTGCCCCCCTACAGTCCAGCCTGGTGTCTGCTAGCATTATATTTTGGGCATTCACCCTCTGCTGAGCTGGAGGCTGGAGAAGTCCAGCCAAGCTGGATAACTTTTGGAACAGTACTGAGCAAATGTGAACTGAAGGCCAGGAGGAAGTGGCACCTCTTTACATCAAAAGCCTTTATTTCAGTGTCTGCTTCTAGAAAACCTAAACCTCCCAGGCTGTGCTCTGCTCCCAGGCCTTTCTTCCCCCTCCCCATCCCTGCCCTCATCTCCCTCTCTCTCTGCTGAGGTGAAGTGACTACACAGTAAATCTATTAAAATATTAATGCAGAAGACTGCAGCCCTCCACTAAAAAGTGTGGCCAAGAGAGAGGTCATTTGTCTGCAGATAGTTAAATCAATATGTTGCTGAATCACTCTGCAAATTGAATTGGTTGCTGGGGAGAGGGAGCCCTGTGCAACTTTAGCTGTTAGGCTCTCTCAAGCCTCCCTAATGTTAATGGCTCGGAGCAGGCAGTGCTGATCCACGGCTGGCCACTGCTCTGGGGGACACCGTGTGAGGAGAAGAGGCTAGGAGACCCTGGAGCCTGTGGGTCCAGATGTATCTGTCCCAGAGCTTGCCAGTCATCAAGTAGATGCCCTGTTCCTCTCCAGTGGGGTGCAAAATATCCCGTGGGAAAGACATGCCTGTGATTGATTGCTCCCTGGACTGTCCCTATCTTGGCCATATTGCTTTGCCCTTGGATCATGCACTTTTCTTTGAGCACTGCTGCAATATGTGGTGTTTTCAGTCCTTAAGGAGGTTGAGCCTGGTACAGGCGCTGCCAGATACGGGGCGTATTTCATTATCTCCAGGCTCTGAGGCGTGATAGACCCCAGTTTAACCTCTGGGCAGTCCCACAATAGTAGGTCATCAGACTTTTAGCCCACAGGTATTTCCAGGCTCTTATCTTCTTTAATCATAACTTGGCTGAGCAAGCCTTATTGAACTCTGTGAATCCCTCCACATAAATCAATTCCTCCAGACCCCTGTTGTTTGTTGTTAATCAGCTCTGAGCTTGCTCTGGCTTGTCAGCCTTTCTGGGAATGGCCTGCCATGAGCTCAATGCAATCCAGATGAAATTATCAGAGTCCTATAGAGACAAAGGATTACTTCCCTGCTCCATGGGCTGGGGTCTGTCCCTGCACAACTGCATTGGCCTTTGTTTTTCTGCCATATTGCCTTGCTGTGTGACAGATCCAGGCTAATCCATCAATGAGTCATACTTCATATGGAGCAGAAATAATGTTAATAGACGGTTCAAAGGGAAGGAACTCTCTGCCTTGTACAGCTGAGCAACATAAGGCAGGCAGCAAGGTCAGCCCCGGTTAATGTTGCTGCTTGCAGGTTCCTATGTGCAACAACTGGGGCTGAATTTCCTCAGGTGTTTTGTGTGGCTGCTGGGTAGAGATCATATGAATGCTAAACTTACTTTTAGAGAAGTGCATTGCATATATATGCTTTTGGGTGAGCCATAGGATCTCGGACCCGTGACTCATGTGATACACATGATCTTGTGAGCCAAGGGCTGATACATCAAAACTGGACTGAGGCCTTAGCCTGTCTGTAGGGACCAGCCATGAATGCAAGACAAATACAACCTTCTTATCAAGGGATAGGTGTAGGAATATACCTATATATTGCATGCATTTCTTGGTCTAATTCTATTCACCTTCTATAGATGCTCTAGACCCAACAGTGGCATGAACACGGCTTGTTGCTGCTCCTTACGAGATGGAGAGCCACCTTGCTGCAGGAGATGCTCTCAGTCTGCATATGGGACTGGCTGCCTGATCTACTGTTATCTATCTGCTCCAGGGGGACCTCCTGGTAGAGCTTGCTCAAGGTTCAATCTGTGGAGCCAGTGGAAGAGAGAGAATGATCCTAGTGGGAAAGAAACCTGAGTGTGCTGCCTGGTGTTTGCTCTAGGCAAACAGACCCCTTCATCCCGCAGCATCTGTGAGGGCTGGGACCATGCACAACGAGTGCCTTGGGAGAGGAATGGACAATGATGAAAGTCACTCTCTCCTTGGAGGGAACATCTGGGTAAATAAATACCTTTGAGGGAGATCACAAGGAGGGAGATCAAAGTGATTGGATAAATGAAGGACCTTGTTGAGAGAAGGATGAGACATGCCTGGTGTCAGCCAAGAAGGACAACTAATGAAAGGAGAGAGTTTAACAGAAACAAAGATTGGTTACGTACCTTCTGAGGCAGAAAGGGGGAAACAGCTGAATCACTTCCAAAGTCTCAGACTGGAGCTGTCTGTCCACAAGCAGTGTGATCTATTCTTGAAAGACAGTAAGCGCCCTAATACACCTGGGTCCGTTGTAAACTTTGCTTTTGTTTTTTTTAACCAAAATAATGCTTCTACTTTGTCCTGTGCATAGCCAAGCCTAGTAACCCCCTGGCATGTGCTCTGCTGAGGGTGCCCAGCCAAAGATTGAGTCTGCTGGAAACACAGCAGGCACTCCAGAACCTCTACATCAGCAGAGATGGCTGATGACAAAATAATAAAAAATCAGGTCACACAGCGATGGAGATTATAAAGCAGTAAGGTTAATGAAGAAATAAAATAGGCCAAGTCAAAAGTCCTTAGAAATAACTGCTCAGAGTGGTTAGTAAAGCAGGTGGAGCATCATAGCCTCTGTGACTGTGACTGCTTATCCATGGAGACAATGCTGACTGAGCTTTAGTAGAGTACTATGCATGTTAACTAAGGACAAAAGTGTTAGCATGTATAATATAACTCTGTCCGGATGGATTTCATACATGTGCTGGGTGGGATGAAGCACACCTGAAAAGGGAAGCAGAGCTCCAGTATTTGGCAACATGGCTGGGCAGATGTAATGCGTGCCTTGAACTCAGCTAAACTGGAATGTGGTAACAAAGGACATTAGAGTCCCCAAATGGCATCCCAACAGGGAGCCACACTGTCCATCTCTAGTTTCCAACAGCGACTAGGACCACATGTCTTGGGGGAAGGTTAAAGAAGTCATCAGGCAGGTTGAAGGATCCTTGTCTCACACCTCTCCTGTAATCTTCTCCTGTACTGTTGACTCCACACAGCTCCATGAGTGAATGTGTCTCCCGAACCTCCCCCCTTGCAAGCTTACCCAGTACCTCCATTGCCCAAGGTGGCTTTTCAGCGTAACACCTCTAAAGACTGTGAAGTGCTCAGGCCATGAGGAAATTAGGTCTCTTCTTTAACCAGAGCCTTTCTTTCTGTCCTCCTGGTTATTTAGATCAAAACAGCTATTTTCAATCTGAACTGGCATGGCTGGGTGTTGTGAGCGGGATTTCTTGAAGCAATAGCTGTTGTATTACCGAGATCTTCCTCCACTTGTACTGTGCCTTCTTTAGTATCACCACCTTGCTAGACAAGGTGTTTTCTGGTGCAAACTGGTGGCCAGTTTTTCCAGCTGACTGGCTTTCACAGTTGGCGTGGGGATAATGTCTTAGCCAGGCGGTAGGAAGAGGAAGGAAGTGGTGGAGCGTGCTGGAGCATGTTTTTCACACACTAATGAGTGAGCGGGAAAAATCGTCATTTTTTTGCTTGAAGTGAGGGGTTAAGCTTCGCAGAGCATGGGGAACTTTTTTTCCATGTGTTATGTTTGTCTTTAAACTGGTCATGCTGCTTGACAAGGTAGGATCTACAGAGATGCACAGGCAGATGCTTTTCCTCTCTCTCTCTTGGAGGAAGGCAACATAACTAAAGCTTCCTAGTGTCTAATTAATTTTCACTGACTCCTCATGAACAACTGTCAGTGGTGCAGAGGGCTGTTAACTTAATCTCTGATCTAAGACTTGTCAAAGTGAATATGAGCCTTTTCAGTCACTTCAGCAGGCTTTGGATCTGGCTATCAAGAACTGAGCATGTTTTTAGCATCCAGATTCATGGATTTTCTCACTGCACAATCAGATTTTTGTAATTATTACCATTCATGTCTCCCCACCATGTCTTACCCAACTATTTATACTCCAGCTGTCTAAACTCCATTCCTCTTTCCTGAGTTGTTTTAAAAAGGGTTAGAGTATCTCCCTTGTTTTGTTGCATGAGGAGTTTAATTTCTCTCACCAGTGAGTTTGCTTTCATCTGCCTCTTGTAACCAGACTCACTGCAGATCTAAAATCCCTCTCTCCTTTCCCTGCCCTAAAACCTTCCCTGCAGCCAGACTGTGTTTACTTGACAGCTTAGTTCAGGCAGCAAGCCAAAAACCTCAGTGAATTGTTTTTCAGAGAAAGTTCAGCAGTTTTGTTGTTTGGCTCTTGGAAAGTCAAGTAAATCCTGTTCCTGATGAAGGTGGGCTCGCGTAGGATAGCAGAGAATTGTCTTGCACACTCTTGCTCATGTGCATGCTCTAAGGGTAAGCGAAGGATCTAGGGGCAGTTTGCAGTGCACAGCTCATCCAGGGCAAGGAATCTGCAGCAATATGCCAGTTCCCTCCCAAGCCGTGGCTTCTTGATTACTGACTCTCTATCAGGATTTCTCCCCCTCACTCTATGAAACTGGAAATCCTGGAGAAAAGGCTTTTTCCAGGCTGTTAATCCTCCCTGATAGCCTAATAGTTGTGATCTTCCTTCTGCATCCTAGTTCCAGGTCTATCCAGAGCCTGGAAGAGAAAAGCCAGGTGAACTTATTTAAAGGCTAATTTGTGCATGGATTAAAGACCCAGAGTTCCGTGAATTCCTGAGCTGTCCGTGCCATCTCTAATCAGGGCTGCTGGGGTGGGAAGACACAGGGGATCTGAGGCCCTACTGATAACCATTATCTGCGCATTTTATATAGAATCTGTTTAAGTGGACCTAAAAATGTGCATGTGTGCACATGATGCAGGGGGATATTGGTTTTTTAAAAAGAGTAACATATCACTGTGTGTTTCTAATGACAAGATAAGCCTTTTCCAGCTATGCTGATCTTAGGAAGTACCTAGACTTACTTCTGTGTTTTCAAATGAACCTGAGACCTTTCCTGATTGTGCTTTTTATTTCTATTTCTTGCCCTATGTAGTAATTCTGTTTAAATCCAGTTGTATAGGACAGCAGTTTGGACCTTCAGTGGATTTGGGATGTCGCTATCCTAACCCAGGTTTAGCTCTTTCTCTGGGGAAAGGATTTATGCCGGTGGGGTAGTAGGCAGGAGAGTGATGAGAGTGAGACTGGTGACAGAGCTGCTGGTGGTGTCAGGACAGCCTCAGGCAGCAGAGCTGAGCATAGACAGCTTTAAAGAGCCAGGAGGGCTTTGGAGGTGACAGGCCCAGGTGCAGGAGCTGACTTCTTTAGCCTAGGGAATAGCAGTGCGAGGCTAGATTTTTACAATGGGAGACAAGGCCAGGGAGGAAAACACCACAGTGCCAACAGGCTGGGACTAGGGCAGAGCTTTTCAGGACAGGCTGTGAGCACCTGTGTAAGAGGAGGTCAATACTCATGTGTGGCATAGCGTGGTGTCTGGTTACAACTTCTGTCGTGATACAGAGTGGATTAGGAACAGGCCTTGGGGGCTGCAGCACGTCTGATGCTGTAGATAAGCTGAGTTTAGACCGTGCTGACCAGCTGAGCTCATCTCGGCAAGGAAACTATGTGCCTGATGCAACTCTGCTGCCCTCCTCGCTGCATGGGGCCATATCTGGGAAAGCAGTATGCGCCAAGCATAAGCCAGCTGCCTCGGCTGCCTTTTCACCTCTCTCCATATCAGCTGCCTTTCTGGAGCTCAGAAGCGTTCTGCTGCTGGATCGCCCCACTGCCCTGCTTGCGGCATGTGAGGGAATGGAGGAGACAGGAGCTATGGCTGTGAGTGGGGAGACACTTCTCTTCCAGGCGCAGTCAAGCTCTCGGGAGGACGCTTGTCAGTGTGAGTGTCTTCGCTGTCTTCACTGATTACACTGTAAAGACAGGAGCTGGACGAGGATAAAGAAGCCTGCCTGAGGGAGCAGGAGATGAAGTGGCATGCACAGGAGGGATGATCTGAACTTTTGTCCACAGCCTGGGCAGAGCGCAGAATGCACAGTGCTACCTGCTTTCAGGGCTGGAGTGGCATTGATCTTCAATCACTGCAACAAAAGCCATGGTGTTATTAAGAGTCCTCAGGGGTGTTTAAAACTCTGGGCTACCTGGCTCACACATTCTGTTAGTGCAATACAAGGCACTGAGGAACTGCTATTGTCTCCTGTGGTCCACCAGGACAGTGCAGTGGGAAACACAACCTTGCTGGGAGCTTCTGGGTGGCTAGATGTGGACTTGCTGCCAGATCAGCTCTGTCTGTGGAGGCAGCTGATACAAATGGGGAAAAGCCCCCTTGGCAGGACCTCAGGCCTACCTTGTTACCCTAATAAAGCCTGTGTTCAGGAGAGCCTAAGCCCACCCTTTTCTCTGGTGGTGAAGGTCAGTGCAGTTGCTTTCCTGAAATCATTTTTTGTTTTTCCTTCCTGAGCTGTAGGACATGCAAGAAAGGACCCCATACCAAGATCCCTGGAGACAGGCAAACTATTGTCCTGAAAACAAAGGAACTTTTCCTCAAATGTACCAGTAACAATTTGTAGTGCCCAAGAGCCTTTCTTCATGCTGCACCAAGCTTCCTGATCTTTTGCAGGGTATTCATCTGCTCTGACAGCTCTGCAACTTAAGCTCCTAACTCTTGCTGATCCCCCAGCAAGGGTCCAAGTGAATAACTGAGGAAGCCCTCAGGACCAGAAAACATTTAGCCAGAAATCATGAGGTATGCATTCCTCTGCCCCTAGTCCTCAAAAAAAGCAGTGCTGCCGTGTTCCTGAGAGCCCAGGACCAGGACAGAGAAGGAAACCAAAGCTCATGCAGTGTCTTCGTTCCTTTCAACAGGCAAAAAACAATAACATCCAGGGCACACAGTGAACAGCACATGTGCAGCTAGAAGTGAGGTATCTGCTCACATACTCTGTGATGTAGGAACAGAAACAACAGATAGATTATGGAGAAATATTGCAGAACATGTCCATGATTTCATCAGCATCTTCATAAGGGAGTGTCTTTGAATTTTCGTT
The DNA here is from genome assembly GCF_036370855.1 of Dromaius novaehollandiae. Classification (NCBI taxonomy): domain Eukaryota; kingdom Metazoa; phylum Chordata; class Aves; order Casuariiformes; family Dromaiidae; genus Dromaius; species Dromaius novaehollandiae. Next base: position 46,270,973 of record NC_088104.1, read on the forward strand.
TTGGTTGGAGAAGGGGAGAAGGAAAGGAATGACTGAAGTCAGCAAGCAGGTTAAAACACCCACAGAACAGTTTTCATACACTGTCACCTACTAATTTCCAGCAAAGATACAAACTATCAGACTCCCCTGTACCTCAGACTAGTCCGTGGGAAAATGGAGATGCTCAGACACAACATGCAGTTAAGAATGTGATTCCACATGTCTCATCCAAATTTCACTGTCATGGATACCTGCTTCACAGGGAAGTGGAAAGAGCTCAACCTGAGAGTTGTTCAAAACCTCCTGGGATTGTCCAAAATTGCAATTGGAAATGTGGATGCTGTGGATGCCTGCTTACCTTATCCCAACAATCCCAAACTGCAGAGAGCTTTTTTTCCTAGGAGGTACTGGCCCTTCTCCAAGCAGAGGAGGACCAGATGGAGCAGTAGCACAGCTAGAATTGGAGATAGGGGTGGGGGAATCCGTTAAGAAGCTTGCTTGAAAATAGGATCATGTAAAGCAGCTGTTGCTTCAAGAAACATTTGCATTGCTAATTCCAGAAAAGGACAGGATGGGGGCTAATGTAGAAATCAGGCCTGAAGACCAGATGTGTTTAGACTGTATTTTGAAAGGTTAACAGGTCAAACCTAGAGACACCGAGAGCAAATGGAGAGGTCTGCCTGTTAAACAGCACAAACATTCGCTGCCTGGCTTTCTTATGGACACCGCTTTGGGCCAGTTTGTGGCAGCTCGGAGAGGCAGCATGTTTGCCTCTTCAGCTTCAGTACTGAGGATTCAGAATTTTTCCTGACACATCTTCCTCAGCGTGTTACCAGAGCTGACTCTTCTGTATATCAGTTCTCTGTGATGCAGATATGGGAAGACACATCATTAGGTAACCATTTATATAAGTGACCTGACATGGGTTCACCTTCCATTGAGATTTCACAGCTGTGAAAGCCCTCATACTGTCTTTGACCTGTGGCCACTGAGCCAGGTATCTACTGCATTGCCCCAGTCTAGCTGAACTGCCAGTAGTGCATGCTGACTTGTACAGACTATATCAGTGCCCCACTGAAACGAGTAGGAGCTCTGCATCTGATTTCCCAGTAAGGTATTTGCTTCTGTGGATTGCTATGGAGATGGAAGCCAATGTGATAGGCATCGTACAAACAAAGTAAGACAGTCTGTGTCCTGAGGGACTCAATATAAACTCACAGAGTGCATGCTTTGATAGAGGTTCCAGGCACAAATTTCCCATTAACACCATCAAATGGTGCTGCTGTTTAGTGCTTTGAAAACTGATCTCACTCTTAGGAGTAGTGTTGAGAGGGAAGAGAAAAACTCTAGCAGGAGAGCAGGATCAGTGTGTGGAGAGAGCCATTCCCACTCACCAAGGATGGGAACTCGAGTCCTCTCTACAGCCTGGTTATAGCAGTCCTTTATGATGTTGTGGCTCAGTTACTGAAAACCTTGTTGCACAGGTATGCCAACATTTATTTTCCTTTTACGGTGTGCTGGTGTTTTACGCAGAACTTAGTCCTTTCTATCCGGTTATGAAAACATGCTGCAGGAAACTTAGGATTCAAGGCAAGTCCTAAACACAATACTAGGAGGAACTTAGTATTTAAGAGTATCAGTCAGTGCAAACATGAAGGAGACTGTTTACCCTTTGTGCTGACATAACAGCCTGGCAGATCACATATACAGTGAGCAAAGCTATAACTCACAAGCACAACATATAGTTTATGTAATTATGCTGTGACAGCCATTGGCAGAGAAGCAGGGATTTATGTTCCGGCGAATGTCTAAAAAAGTGACTGTAGGAATTCAGTCTCCTAGGTGACAAAAGCAACAAATGGAAAATGTACAAAAAAAGAAGCTAAAATCTTCCATGGACCCTGCTTTTATTTTCAGAGTTGAGGACAGTAAATTAGCTTGTCTCTTGGAAGTCCTGCTTTCATATCCACAGAAATGACTGGATAGCAGGTGATACCTGGTTGATTCTTCGGTTGTTCACAGTGGACAGGTATCCTTACGAAAAAAGACTCCAGATTTTCCCAATGACAAATATGAGAAGAAATCTAGGCCTGAAGGACTAGTGACAAGATAATCCTTCAACTCTTGGTCACCTGGTTTGTATCTGACAGATGCCCAGAGTGTCAATCATTATCGGTGGGAAGCTGCTTGATGCCCTAAGTGAAATGAGTTGACTTTTTTCTTTCAAACAGATGATTGCTTTCACTGGAGATTGTGCTATTAGTCGACATTAATGGGAAACCCTCGGGGCTGTCACAACATGGGGAAGTGAATGGCAGACTGAGTGGAAGGATTGCCTCCTGTTACATGGCAATGACCCCTCCCATTGGATTTTGGAAACATGGGACCCTTTGGAACCCCTCCTTGCAATTCCCCGAAGTCTCACCACTGCCACAAGGGCAGGATGTGAGAAGGCCCAGCACAGTTCCTTCCTTCTCCTGTATTTCTGTCTTCTGTGTATAAGCAACCTAGGTCATTCTGAAACACGTCACAGGAGCATCCCTGGAGAGGGGAATCAAAATGGGATTAGACCACTAGCTATCTATAAGTAATAGCAGACCTTCCCATGGGGGAAAAAAATGCCAACACAGCCACCATGTGATCAATAAAAACAAACTGAAAAATGTTCTGCAGACTCAGCTCCTATTCACAGCTTTGTGGAGATCACTGAGTGACCTTGGGCACTCTCTGTACCTTACAGTCTCCATCTCTAAACTGAGGATAAAGACACTGAGAATTGCTCCAAAGCATCTTTTAGCCCTTTGTGCAGAATAAAACTGGCATTAATCTGAGAATTTATTGATGTGAGAAGAATATAAACTGCCCGTGGTGGCGCATCATGCAGGAGAAAACAGCTACCACTTTTATAGGAGTGTTCTTCTCCAGAGCCAAGTGAAGCATTGCAGCCCATGCTGAACAGCAGAGAAGAGTGAGCTGCTCCCCTATAAAGACTTGTAGGCCTTTCTGAGAAAAGACGGGTCTTAAGATAGCAAAAGTCACCACAGTTGTTTCCTGCATTAGCCCTCAGTCAAGCTGATCTCTGGGAGAATTTCATGCCCCTTTCATGTGCAGGCCTTTCTGTTTTCTGTTCAGTGCTCAGCAACGCCAGGCAGCAGAAGACTCTGGAGCAGAGAAGTTCAGGGCAAGGAGAGACCTGTTACCTTCCCAGCATGGTGCAGCTATCTAGGGTAAACCCAGACTTGGCTTTGGGCTGTTGCAGCAGAGGATGGATGGCAAAACAGGGCAGATGAAGGGCAACAAAACTGCAGCCTTAGACAAAAAATAAAGCAACTGCCCATTTGTTTCAGTAGCAATTGCTCTGAGCTTGGCCTGACCTGGCTTGATCCCCGCAGCTCTGCTGTCCTGGCTCCCCTGTAACCCGAAGGAGAAGCCATGCTGCTTCAGCCATCCATGTGAACAGAGCAGGGAGAGAGCTGGAGGCTGGTTTCATTCAGTCCCTCTCTGCTTCCCTGATATGTTCTTTCTGCAGGAGCAGGCACAAAAACTCCAACCAGGACAGGGTATGGGGAGCTCTATATTAATGCATCTCTGTCACTAGAGTTATCTAAGGACAGGTGAGATATTGGCCAGGGGTACCATAAGGAGAGTTGACCTACCTTGGGCATGGGTGGTGGACTAGGCAGAATTCTTGATCCTGTCCAGCCCTGTTTCCTCTAGGATGCTCTGGCTCTATACCTGGTGCTGGGATGGTTCATGGCTCTAGGCTGATCACAGCATTTTGCTGAATGGTGGTGGCCTCGCTAACCTGCACAGACTTCCGTGAATGACAGTGAGAGGGCTCTGATGTTTGCATACTGGTTGGGAACATCTCGTGATGGGTGTTTATCTAATAGCACTGCTGGTTGGAGGTATAGGGTTTGACAGCAAGGGACAGCTTTTGCTACCTGCCAGGAGTAAAGCACTCCTGTAATAATGGTCTGTTTCTTATATCTCAGGCATGAGTTTTTCTTGGATTTGATGCTCTTGGTTTAGAGCCCGTGAGAGCAGTTCTAACCTCTGTTTGGTGCTTTCTGGAGGTGGCTGTATCTTCGGGTCACCACTGGACTGAGAGCCACCTGTGTACCCAGAATGCAGCACAGCCTCCTCAGTGAGCTCTCCTGCAAAGCAAATGCCCTGACAACCCCAAATCAAAACATTTTTGCTTCAGCTCAACAGGCTGGAAAGAAAGATTAGGCTTCCCAGGTGGAAAATTTCCCACAGAAAATATTGGAACCCTATTTTCTTTCTGATAATGGATGTTGTGACCCTCTCTCCCAAAGTTATTCTAGTAATGCCCCAGGATCCTAATTAAGACTGAGCCCAGTGGCTCTCAGCATTGTGCAAACACATGGGAAGACTCCAGCATTCTCCAGAAAGCTTCTCATCTAGTTTGGTTTAGGCAAATGCATCCATTGAAACTTTTTTTTACTTTTTCAACAATGGTACAATGGAGGCTTTCATCTCTACCTCTTGTGTGTATTCCAATGTCATGCCCTCTGCTTTCAAAGGCTTAGGTTTGCCTTTAATTGTGTTGAGAGCCTTTGTCTCTAAGCCTTTAATAATGGATTTTTCTCTGCTGCTAAAAGAAGAATTTTGTTTCTTTGCTGGCTTTTCTTCTAAAGCTAAAGTGACAGTTCCTTCTTCTCAGTGAGATTTACAAAGCTTATCTTTTAATTTTCAAGAGCCAAACAGCAAAGGGAAGGGGGGGGGGGGGAAGTGAAACGTCAGCCTTTTAAACACTGTCGCTAGGAGAAGGCTTAATGATCTCGAAATACATAAACTGCAAACTCTCGGGGTTGCTTGAAATTAGTTAGTTACACTAAACTGCTGCTCTCTGTGGAGACATGCCAAAGGCTGGGGCGGGAGAGGAGGGGTAAAGTCACCACTTTGTTGCAAGCCTGATGGTGCTGAAGCCCCCCTTTGCCATTCGAAGGGGCACGTGGATGCCTGAGCAGGCAGTTCCTGCCCCCTGCCCCACTACGGGGCCTTGGCACGCCAATGCCACGCAGTGCTGACTCCGTCCCTCCTGTCTACACTCTGGATGGGGCTGGGCAGAGCACGAAGTAGTGTATTGTCATTTTTGGAGGGGGGGATTTGAAAGTGCTTGGTGCTGGCTGTATGTCTCAGTTCAGTGCTGTCTGCAATCCCATTAGACACAGCGTGACTTCACAGCGGAGGCTTTTATCTCAGGTGTCCGGTCCTGTGCTGGGTTTTGTGTGTGGAGGCTAGTAGAATAAAAACCTCTGAGGGGGTCAGGGCTTCTGTGCTTGAGGAGCTGTCTAGCATGGCAGAGTGAGCCTCTCCCTGCGTTTTGTACAGGGCATAGCCAGTGGCAGGCAATTGAGGCGAGGGGTTGTCAGGTCCTTTGCTTTCACTATAGAAAAATAACCTCTAGGCAGTATGAGAGACAATTGTGTCATATGACTTGAGGCTATCTGCAAGTATTAGAAAGCAGAAAGCAAAGACAGACCACATGTTCCCTCTGCTTTAAACTCAACAGTGTTGCATCGGATCTTGTGACTTGGGGGATTTGCCTGGGGGTGTGGGGAGTACTGAGAGTCTATTGAACTGTGCAGACTTGCCTGGCTGAGGACCAGTCTGCTCCTGGTCCTGGAGTAGGTCTTGCTCTTGTGCTGGCCAATAGTAGAATTTGCTTGATGAATTTCTTTCAGAGTGTGAAAATGCAAAATAGAAGGAGTTGCTCTGCATCTAGTTCTCAGTTATTGCAATGGGACAGCTTGTCTTGAAATGTTGGACACCACAGAATATGAAGTACAGCAGAGAGAGCTGAAAAACAGTATTTTTCAGGCTATAGGAAACAATGCTGTTCTGAAACTTGAGTTTGGGCCTGTCTTAGACATAAGCAAAATTTCTGATGAACAGGAAGTTCCTCAGCTGTAGACCGAAATGGATGTTCGTAGCATAAAGACCTGGCAGGTTGTCTTTCCCTGCCTCAGCAAAAGTCTGTCAGACCTGAGTCACCATGAATGAAATGCTTCAGGCTTAACTATCCAGCATTTCCTAATGAAATTGTTTAATCTGAAGCTGTGACTGTCTCTGGGGTGTGCTGTGGGGCTGTGTAAGCGCAGTGCACAGCTTCACGTGGAGCACAGCACGTGCCATGTTTAACAAGAATCCAGCCGGCACTGCCAATACTACATGCAGAGAAATCACAAGGGAGGCTGAACAGTCAAAACTGCAGTGTTTCTGGTCCCCTTCTCTGATTCTAATTTGAAAGAGGCACATGGGACCCTTTTTTCTTAAGTTTTCCTCTGCAGCAATGCTGAAAGCGGTCAGATATTTCACTGCAGGAGCCATGGGTTGTGCTGCCGTGGGTTGTGTGCTTCGTTCCTCCGTATGGCTGGCCCTCAGCCCAGGCTGTGAAAGGACGAGTGGAGTGGAGAGCCCGAACTAGTTTTCCAGGGTACTAACCTAGGGAGGGAGTCCTGGGCTGAATGCAGGATCATGGAGGCATCGTGCTGTGCCCTGCTGAGAGCAGCAGAAGGGAAGTGGCTGCCTTCCGAGGTGCAGCTTGTGTTAACATCACTCATAGATGGCAAAGGTATGGCTTGTTGCCTTCAGCAAGACCTTCCATCCACTCCAGACTCCATCCATGCTCTAGTACCGCAGCGAGCAGCACAGCATAAATGTCTAGGCAAATGGCTGAGTATTGTAACCTCATTCAGTAAACAATAGGCTTCCCGGAAGTCACCTTTCACTTTAATTATTAAATAACTAGGAAAACAGCCTTCTATCTATCTCAGCTGCCAGCTTATGAAGAGATCCGAGCAAAGCCAACTTGATCAGCTAGCTGCCAAGCCTGTCAGGTTTCCAGCCTGTCTGTTGGCTCCTTCTCTGGAGCACTCTCGTGTGTCTCTGGGAGCTGTGCTCCATGTGGCGTCAGGGGTGCACAGAGCAGTGAATTAGTAACTGGAGGAACAGGCCCTCCGACTCAGCGCTGCCACTGTGGGTCCTGCCCGTCATTGCTCTGTGGACCTCTAGCTGGCAGCTCCCAAGAGTTGCCCACTCTGACACAGTGATGGAGAATCAATTCCTCCTTTGGACAGGAAAAATATGGATCTGATCCCCGCTGTGGGGACAGCTGCGACCAGTCAGGAGGTGAGGCTTCTCGTTCTCCAGGAGACCACTGCAGGCACAAGTCACTTCAACTCAAACAGAGATCATCAGAAATGGACAAAAGACTCACCTCCGCATCCTCTGTCAAGAGGCTCTTCGTGTCAGGAGCAGACACAAGAAGAGTTATATTCAGGGCAGAGGAGACCAGGGCTGGGAAGTTGTTCTAGGCACAAGCTGTTGCCTTGGCAGGAGCAAGCGTGTCCCTGGGAGTTAGCTTTGGGTTGGAAGGGGAGCCAATGATTACATACCAGATGACGGTGCTGGCAAGCCACAGGATGTCTGATACTCCTCCCAAATCCTTAATGGCTTTGTTTGGGTGAGTTCAACTCATTTTCCCACTTCTTCCCCTTCAGGATTGGAAGTGGGGAAAAGCTAAATAACAAATCCTGTACCATCTCTGTAGCTCTGTGCACTCTGTAGTTGCAAGGATGTTCTTGCTAAGGTTGATGTGTTCATTGCTACTGGGGTGCCAAACTGTACTGTCCCTCCAGGGGAGCACAGGTGAGAGCCAGGGTCCCTTACCTCCCAACCAGCACAGTGCGCAATACAAAGTCTCCCTTCTTCCTGCCCTGAAGAGGCTTCAGCTTTTAATCCCAAAACAGAAATTTCAACAAAATTCCATTTTTGAAAACATCTGAAAGATGCTGCTTTCATTTCAGAGGGAAGAAACTCATTTTGAAATCTCAAGTGCTGCGTGAAATGGAATAGTCATCTGCCAAGCAGCTCTGATGCCTACATGCCTTACAGTAATCATGACAAATTCTCATCCCAGTCTGACATTTGAGTTATGCAGTGCCATTTGTGAATATTGGGATGTTAGCTGAAATCCTTATTTAGCAGTGCAGGCTAGATTTGCAACTCTTAAGATGACTCCGTTGCAGTCCTAGTGCTTAGGCTTGTTACTCTAAAATCATACAGTAATATTTAACAAATAACGCACACTCCCATCAACTTGTATTCAAGGCTTGGGTTATTTTTCTCATCTTGCCATGCACAAGTACTTTTTCTTCCTGTCTTCCCTTTCCTTCTCCCCACACCCTGTCTCATTCTGCATTTTGCTTCCCTTCTTGTGCACAAAAAGACCAGTATGAGACTGGCCAAACCTCCAGTTTCCTCCAGCATTGCCAGGGTGATTCTAGACCCGGTCATTAAAGCTGCCTGAGCAAATCAGTAAGGATTGTTCCTCTCCACAATCATCTTTTCATAGTTGTGGTGGGCTCCAGTAAGCCTGAAGCAGCCCCTTTCCACTTGCCTTCTCTCCAGACCCCTTTCAAGGTCAAATGAGAAGGAGAATAGCCGTTTGAACCCAGCAATTTTATCAGCAGATCAGGGAGGACATTTGGTGCAGCGCTGGGATGGACAAGTAATACAGTGGCTCGCACTGCAGTCTTCTCAAAGGCAGCACCATATTTCCTCATGCCAAGCAGCTAACCAGACAAAATGTTGCATCTGAGCCAAGCAGCTTGTACTAGTCCAGACTTCCAGCTTTTGAAACTAAAAAAATCTTGCAGAGAATGAAAGGATCAGAAACCTACAGCTGCTGTAATTCATATGCTCTTTGATACACTCAGTTTCCCAGGGTCTTTACTCTCTTGACTCCCAGAGGAGCCTGCAGAGACCAAAGCAGCCTCACTTGCTCTGAAAGCAGGCCAGTTCCCAGGTAGGGAACTAGATTATTTCAGGTTTTTGAGGTGACTGAAGGCCGTTGATCTTTTCCCCTTCGCCTTTCTCTGCTTGCGGTAGGCAGCAGAGAAGAGCTTAGAGCAAGATCATAGCTGTGACGCTGCTGCTGTAACCCACAAAAAAATGGGCCGACATCATTGCTTAACAGACAGCGGGTGTCCACAGCTAGATGGGTAATTTTGGGCAAAGGGATCAGGGAGAGGGAGAGGCACTGTGCACTCTTCAAACAGTTTGGAGGCAGGAATCAGCTTTAAATGCTCCCAGTGTGGGTACTGGCATGGCAGAGCTGGTTGGGCTCTCTCCCTCCTCGTAGTTGGTGGCAGAGGAAGGCAACAGCCAAGACACATTGTCCCAGAGCTGCATGCTCCCGGGGACAGAGGTGCCCTTACCAGCCCATGCTGTTGGTGAGAAATACGGGTTTGTGCAACCAGGCAGAGAAACCCCTCCAGGCTCCCCCGGTGAAGCAGCTGGAGGTGATGCCATGTGGACGTGAGCAGGGGGAAGACTTTTGGCTTTCTCTTCAGAGTCTCCTTTTTAGGGTACTTTGTTCCAGCTGGTGCTGCAAACCTCCGATCTCCCATCATACAGCAGTGTGGATGGATCTCACCGCCTGGTTTTGTTAACAGTCCTGGTGGATGTTTTCCTCTTCACTTGGAGAATATCCCATGGGTTATGCCTGAAGAGCTAAAGCAGTTGTCTCCAGACATACAGTGTGCTTGTTTTTGCAGGAGGGCACAGACTGGAATCATAGCAAAAGGAGTTAGCTAACACTTTTTGGAGAGGACATCCTGAAATGCCAGTCTTGCAGAAGGTGAAGGTGCTGCTGCTAACCTATTCAGCATCCCCTGTCTCAAGGACCAGCACAGACTGTTTAGAGAGAGAGGCATGTGACTGCTAGAAAATGCTTGTCATGCTGGGAATTGACATAATGCCACAGATTTAATGAAGCAGCATCAGTTGGTGAAAGGCAAAAGCAAATGTAAGGCAATTAAGGGAGATTTGCTTTCTTTCTCTTTGGAGGAGAAGAATTATTTTGGTGTTTTAATAGTTATTGGCAGTCAGCTTTGATAGAAAAGCAAGCTCTTAGCAATAGACTATAAGTTATTCTACCAAACTGGACTCTCTCTCCTGCTCTCTCCTTGCTTTCCACCTTTGCAGAGCTGCAAACTGCTCTTACCAGAGGTGCTGCTGCTGTGGGCAAGGAAACAGCAATGTAATCAGCTGGCTGAACCCTGCATAAAGCATCAGGCAGTCATCGTTCAGCAACAAACTGTGTGATGCTCCCTGTTTCTTGAGCATCAAGGCAGACACTCCTCTGCCAGTGTCCCTATAGACTTTTCAATACCAAAATGCAAGGTAGATAATCACCTGCTAGAAGGGATTCAGAAATCTGAAGCTGAGATCCACAATCTTGTTTGAATGTCAGTCTGTATCACGTCAAGACAGATCAGACAGCATCAGGCTGGCTTACGAGACCAGCACCCCCCTTCAGCATAATCCATCCCCCTAGCTGTGCATATGAATGAGAAAAGGAAATGTTATTTCTATGGTGACACATCCTTGAGAGCGCCTAATCTGGATTTATTGAGGTCGTAAAACTGACTTAGCACTGCAGTACCTAGACTTTAGGATAAATAGAAGTCTTCTATTTATAATGCTGCCAATCTACCACCACTCACAAGAACTAAAAATAAAATTTTTTGCGAAGTAAGTTGAATTGATGGGTGCTCTTTTTTCATTGTCTACGAACTAGCTGCTGATCTTGTGGCATGCTGCACACTCACAGTGTTTGGCAGAAATTCTGCACAGCATTGCTGAAGTGTCTGCTATTTTGAGAGCTGTATAGTAAAGGTCCCTGCTCCCCTGATACTCCGCTTGCCACCTGAAAGGTCTGATCTGCCATTCTGGCATATGTGAAGAGTCCTGTCGTCTTCAGCAGTGACTCTGATGATCACTTTTGGGGGGAACCATCTCTTAAGTTTTGACTGCTACTGCAGTCAACGGTAGTTCCTGCTTGCTGTTTTGGGTGTCTGACCCTGTGCCTACTTGCAGCACCTCTGTAATTCTGGGGCAGGAATTATTAGCCCTGATTACTTAGGTATGCAATTGAAGCCCAGCAAAAGGGGAGTTTGCTGCACTGGGGCTGCCTAAACAGATGCTTCTGGTTTGTCTGCATGGGGCTCAATTCAAGTCAGCACAAGTCACCTTCTCCTCTCTTGCTAACCTAGCTTGAGCTTGCATCTGGAGATTTTGCAGGGTGGTTGCTGCTGGAGGCAATACGTTAGCAGCTGAACTGGAATTCAGGCTGCTGTTTTCCTGGTGCCTTGTTAGTACTGCTTTCTTCTCCCCTCTCCCCTCGGCTTAAAACAGCAGTGAAATCCAGCTGCAGTCTAGCCTGAGATGGCTACACATCAGAGCAAAACAATCCCACTTTTGTCAGGCTCTCACAATCCATCATATGTTAATCAAAGGCTTGTCTACATGGGGTTACCTAGGAGAGTTGATCGGGATTTACTTTTAAGTGATCTGTTTAACCTGCAGATAAACCTAACATGGATCTTCTTTCCCAGAACTGAAGTGAGCAGTATCTTCCAGTTATACTCAGTCTATACAGAGTTTAATACCAAACACAAAATTCTGTATGGAACATTAGGGCCATTTAATTAACCCATGTAAAAATCTGTATTTCTAACGGATACAGCCTAGCTTTCCCATGCCAGCCCACCCTGCACAGCGGAAGGGTCCGAGGCATTGTTTCCGCCTTGGGTTGTAACGTGGAACAGCATCCATGGTTTCTTCTCCTTGGTAGGAGAGCTGAGACCTTCTTGGTTTTATCAGTGACACTGTCATGGACAAGTCATAAGGCAGATACTTGTTATGTTTTTAGCACCCTTTCCTGCGGTGTCCAGCTATCGAAGAATCAGACAATCACAGAATGGTTGAGGTTGGAAGGGACCCCTGCAGATCATCTAGTCCAAGTCCCCTGCTCAAGCAGGGTCACCTGGAGCACACTGCTCAGGACCCTGTCCAGATGGCTTTCAAATATCTCCAAGGATGGAGACTCCACAACCTCTTTGGGCAATTTATTCCAGTGCCCAGTCACACTCACAGTAAAGAAGTTTTTCCTCATGTTCAGATGGAGCTTCCTGTGTTTCAGTTTGTGCCTGTTGCTCTTGTCCTATCACTGGGCACCACTGAAAAGAGTCTGGCCTCATCCTCTTTACACCCTCCCATCAGATATTTATGCATGTTGATAAGAGCCTCCCTAAGTCTTCTCTTCTCCAGACTGAACAGGCCCAGCTCTCTTAGCCCTTCCTCATAGGAGAGATGCTCCTGTCCCTTTATCATCTTAGGAGCCCTTTGCTGGACTCTCCCCAGTAGCTCCACGTCTCTCTTGTATTGGGGAGCCCAGAACAGGACACAGTGCTCCAGATGTGGCCTCAGCAGGGCTGGGTAGAGGGGAAGGTTTTCCTCCCTCAACCTCTGGCAATGCTCTTCCTAAGGCAGCCCAGGATACCATTGGCCTTCTTGGCCACAAGGGCACACTGCTGACTCGTGATCGGCTGGTTGTCCCCCAGGACTCCCAGGTCCTTCCCTGCAGAGCTGCTTTCCAGCAGGTCAGCCCCCAGCCTGTACTGGTGCAGGGGGTTGTCCCTCCCTCGGTGCAGGACTCTGCACTTGCCTTTTTGAACTTCACGAGGTTCCTCTCTGCCCATCTCTCCAGCCTGTTGAGGTCCCTCTGCATGGCAGCACAGCACTCTGGTGTATCAGCCACTCCTCCCAGCTCTATATCATCAGCAAACTTGCTGAGGGTGCACTCTGTCCCTTCATCCAAAGGCTATGAACATCACCCTGTTTGATCTAGCTACACTTCAGATGGCTCAGCTGGGGAGGCTGAAAGGGGGGATGGGTGCCAGGGCTAGTTCTCCAGCAGCTCTCCATTTGACATGTATGGTTTTAAGAAGTGACCTAAAAGAACAGCAGCTTCTCACTGACCAGCTGCTAACCAGGGCTGGCTGCCCACAGGCTGCTGGGAAACCTGTGGTCACTTTGATGTCCTCCCAGTGCAGATGAGAGAGCTGAATTCAGCCCACACCAAAGCGCTGTGTTGCTAATCGGGTTGGCAAGATTGTGTGAGAATCTCCCTATCGCACTGGGAAAGGAAGAATGAGGAGCCCTTGGTGGGGGTCTCTGCCCAAACCACAGCACACAGGACAAGTCCCTAGCACTAATGCCTCACATTTAGTGCTCACTTGTGTTCAAAGGACAGGCTGAGTGTCTCAAGTTGAAAGGGCAGGTGTGCACTCTCTATGAGGCTGCTGGGGCTTAGGAGCAGGCAGGACTCAGCTGTGGTTCGCTGCCTGCAGTCCGCACTGCTCCCCGGGAGATCTGACCCATGGCAATTCCTGAACAAAGAGGGACAGGAAGGAGTGTCCGTCCCAGCACTCGTTTGGGTAAGTCTGCCACTAGAGCCATGATTTGCACATAATAAACAAACAGTTTCAGCTGCAATAATAAACCACAGTTCCCAAAGTCCTTTATTCCTGTGAATTCCCATTGCTTTAGGAGTCCCATGGGTGAAGCAATTTGACAGAAGTCTGCTTAGTGTCAGCACTAGATGTCCTGTGTTTCAAATCCCGTAGTCCTTTTTCGTTGGGTCGTGGCTGTCTGTCACCCTCATACTGCCATCCTCCGAACTCTTAAAAGTTGTCCACCTTGAGGCAGAGATAAGAGCCATTCTGGTTCTAAGAAGGGGCATTTTCTGAAGTCACAATTTCCGACCCACAGGAAACCTTGACAGCATAGCTGTCACAATTTGAACTAGGGTGTGGACATCAGGCCTGATGCATCTGGAAGTAACAGATGTCGACAGTCTCCCGTTCCCTTAAACTCATGATCAGGTTTGTTGGTTTTTAATTTTGTCTTTTTCTATGCGCGACTTCACTTAGTTTGGAGAGAGCATTTGCCAGTTAGTCATAGGGGAAAAAAATCTTTCCCGAGCATGCACTGATCCTGTCCTGAATGTTGCAGACACAGGTTCTCATGCAAGCCAGGCTGTGTCATCACTCACAAGCCCTCCCAGTGTAATACCTAACCTGAAATAGTTGTGTCTGACTCAGCCTTGCTCAGAGCGAAAAGCCAGGGGGCCGGCATGCAACAGTGCTCATCCAGGATTCAGGATCAGACCTAGCAATGTGGATCCCAGCCAGCATCAGGAGAGCACAGTGGCAATGCTGGTGCCCAGACAGGAGGTTGGTTCTCCTGTGTCTTTTGGCCCTGCAGTTTAGGCTCTTCAGCAGGGTCTCATGATGTTGATGGAACAAACCTTTTGGGGCAGAGCTAGATATCTCCTTTCTGACATTTTTTTTGCAAGTACTGTTCCAGCTGAAGTTGAAGGGTGCTCTGACTGAAGGGGAGGAGCCACTCTCTTCCTAATCTCTACTTGTTTCAGTATTTGACAGTGCTGTCATTTCAGGCATGACCCCCATGAACTCACTGTGCTGGGTCTTTGAGCCCCTCCATCCGTTCTCACACACAGATACCCAGGTGCTTGGGCAAGCAGCTACGTATCTGCTTTGTTGTTGTCTTAAACCCATCCTGTACTTGGGGAGACATGGGAGGTGGGAAGTGGCTGTAAAGCCCCAAAGCTGAGCTGTGGTGGGGGCACATGGTGTGAGGCAGCATCCCAGACGGCTGAATGTCCTAACACCAAAACAGCCCCCTTAAGTATGATGGGCCTGAGAAGAACCAGAAGCAGGTGGCCCTAAGTGCTGCTTTACAGAATAGCTTACTAGGGAAACTGGGGGCTTGCAGGATGCCAGAAGCAACATACCAAGCTGCTTGATGACTCTGTGAAAGGTCACACAAAGCCAAGACATCCCAAATCCTAGATGCAGTAGGCTCAAATGGAGCTGTAACCCTATAAAAAGCTCCTAAGCTTTCCCGTGATCATCACTGCCTGCCTGTGGCACCATGCAGGTTCTGCCCTGGGAGTTTCCCTCACCTAGATCCCTCAGCCTGGCCCATCAGTGCTAGTTAGTGAGCCGTCGCTCACCCTGAGCAGCCCTTCACCATACATATGTGGGAAATTCCACTGGCAGAGCTGCCCTAATTGCCATCCCCAGAACATGTGCCTTCAGATCTTAATAAAGCGATCAGAAAATATGCATCGTAAAACTTCCAGGCTGCACAGCAGGCACAGCATGCCCCAACTGCATCCAGCAAGTATACACTGCAGACCTGGGAGTGCAGGAGAAGGGGATTTTAAGAGTTTCATCGGGGTGCCATGGCCAAATTTCTGTTTGGATTTGACTCTAGGGTCCCTCCAGGGACCCCATATGAGTCTAAGCATTGATGGGGTTCAGTGCAAACACTGGTAAAATCAGCAGCAGGTTGAAATTGAAGCAAGTTAAAGGCGGTATTCTCAAGCTGCATTTAAACGGACATGGAGCTGCTTGCAAAGGTTTCAAGCGCAGCTAATGGAGCAGAGCTTGTCAGGCAGGCAGGTGGCCGCTTTGTGGTAATTGCACAGTTGGGCAGTCTTGGAGAAGAAAGCCGGAAGGCCAAGTAATTCCAGCACTCAGTAAGTGCGGTTAAGCACTGCCATATGGCTTCTTTTACACAGGAAGAAGTACACAGGGACTGAGCCATCTCCATAGCTCTTCCTTTAAACTGAACTTTCTCCCAAGAATACTAGAAAGACTCAGTGGTCTTTGGGTCACTGAAGTTGCAGAGGAAACTGCAGAGAGCCCTGGGAAAAGGAGCCACAAGGAAGGTGAGAACTCCTCATGGCTAGTATTTCCATGGTCTTTTACTCTGCCTCAGTTATGTCTGGAAGGAGGCAGGTGGAAAGAGGGCAAGGCATTTCTGAAATCAGCTATAACAGTGCAGAACCTGAATAGATGAAAGAAGAGGGAGATAAAACTTTATAAAGGATGGATGATAAAACCCTGCAATGTCAGATGTGGAGATGACAAGAAATGGCTTCTGCTGGCCAGGTATTGTTTTGACCTTTTAGAAAATATTGTCACCAAATAAAATATTTGAAAACTTTTATTTCCTGCAAGGCTTTTGATACAACTTGGGAGGGAAGGGGCAGTACCTTCTAAAATCTTTTTTTTTTTTTTCCGAAATCTCAAGTTATTTCTATTGCATGTCACCCACTCTACCATAACTTCCTTAAATTGCAAGTTTTCCGCCAGCTCTCTAGAGAAGGCCTCTTCGCAGATCCAGGGCTAACAGCTTTGCTCAACTACTGACCAAATCTTGGTCTAAGGCTTGTCTACACTTCCTGAGATGAATACCATCCACCTTATAGGGAGCTCTTAACCACAGATCTTGGACAATATTTCAAATATACCTTCTCCTCAATTTAAAGTTGAGGCATAGGTAGGTAAAGTGTGTGCATACAGTCACCCAGCAGGACAATGGCAGCACCAGGACAGAAAATATTAGGATTCTCTGCTTCATTTAATAGAGCCATTGCTTTTGTCCCCAGTGTCACCATTAGCTAGCCTGTCTTAGCCCTTGCACCTCCATTAACCTATCTGGCACGGGGATCCCAGCGCAGGCAGAAATCTGACTTTCTGACAAAATTTTGCTTGGGTCGGTCTCTCTCTGCACGTGGAGAAAGGGAACCTGCTCAGGGACTGAGATACAAGACAAGATATCATTCAAAGAGCCTGGAGAGCAAGAGGTTAGGGAAGCAGCAGGGTTTGTAAGTGATCTCAGTGATCATTTCTCAACAGAGAGAAGGAGAATGTGCTGGGGAGGCTTTTTTGCATGACGTGCATTCTTTGCTTCAGCGGGCTCACAGGAAAGGATGGAGGATATACCAGAGAGACAGCCGGCAGGTGGGAGGAGGAAAGGTGCAGAGAATTACGGCAGAGCAGGGCAACCAAGTAACTGGCATGTTTGCAGGCTGAGAATTTTCAGGGCTAAATGATGGAATTTGCTTATTTGTAGCAACTGGGATTTCACTGTCAGAAGATTTCTTCTCCCCCATACCAGGCCTCCTCCAGAGCTGAAAAGCAGCATTGCTAACAGTTCACCGCAATAGTTCATTGTTTGTTTGTTTTTTCGTAAAACCTCAGCTCTGAAATCATGTAATTGTATGAGAATATCTGCCTTAGGCTTTTCAAAAAAGTCTCTTTCAAAAAAGTCTGTGACCAACCCCACAGGTAGACAGCAAAGCTTTAAAGCCATGAAGGCCCAGAAGGCAGAAGAAAACAAACAACTGTGACCAGTTAAAACCCCCTCCAACAACCTTTCGTCTTTTGGGGACATTCACAATACTGGAATGTATGTGGCTGGCAGGACTGCAAATCCAAACCCCAGCTGTCAGTGTTGTTGAAATAAATGTCGCTATCTCCATCACTGCACACAAACTGCGATAGTTAAAAGTTTACTTTTGGTACACTCCCCTCTTCTCACTCCAAAATCGTCCATTTGTGGCGAAACTGCTTTCCTGCTTATGGAAAGTGTCTTGTTTGACGTGAACATTGGAAGATGGCAATAGGCACAGCCTGGCTTTGACAGTGTGTGTGCTGGGGGACAGCTCTGCTGCCTATGGGGTGGTGAAGGCCACCAGAGGCTCCTGTGCAGGCTGGACAAGCCAGACCCTGGACACATGTCCAGGCTTTCAGCTCCGAGTGCAGTCTCTGCACTTCTTCCCCAGCTTGATTCAGGTGGGGTTGGAGCTCTCATTTCTCTTTCTATCTTCTCAATTCTAATATATTAATTACCCGCCTTATAAAAGCCCTGCTGATGTCCTTTTCTCCCCCTGGGCTTTGCTTTCTTCCTGGCTAGCTGTAGCACTCATGTCAGGGTTTCACTGCAGCACATTGCTACTTGGTTGCCTGTGCCTGCCCTGCTCCATGGCTCTGCTCCCATGCTGCGTACGAGAATTATACAAAAGCCCATCTATTTGGTTTCTTGTCCCCAGACTGCTTTCTCATAGAGGCATTTCAGTTCAGCTTTCAGGCTCCCTGGATATGTATCCTTTCTTCTACTCTGAAGCCATGAGGGAACGAGACCTGCCAGCCTCTGAATCCAAATTCCTGGGTGTCAGCATGATGACAGGAGTGAGGACCTGAGGGGAAAGCCTGTCCTGAGACTGACAGTGGCATCAGTATAAAGACATCACATGTTACTGCCGGTAGCTGAGAGCAGTCTAATGGGGTTTGCCAGCAAAAAACTCACCTTTCGTATGCACACATGCAACAAACCCCAAAGTGAGTTTCTAAACCTATTTCTTGACCTCTCACATGAACTTTCACTAGTGCGAAGCCTCTAGTAAAGACTCAGCAAATGCCCCTTGCTGCTCTAGTTTCTCTTGGTCCTTCCAAAGTAGTATCTACAGTGTCAGGTCTCTGCTTTTCCCATCAATAGTTTCAGCTCTCCCACATACTTTTCCTAGCCTGGCCAGGGCCTCACTTCTCAACATTACCACTTCCCAGCATCTCTGCTGTATGCACTGTGCTCCCAGTGCTGTTCTCATAAGTTCAGGCTGGCAGTACACCCCTGCCAATTGCATCTGAATTGCTGTGGCTCTTAAAGCAGGATTGGCACCTGCACAGATTTTTCTCATGTAACTATCTCCACGTCAAGCTCTTCCATGGCATTACTTGGTATTATGCGTGTGTGTAGTTTTAAGAACGTAGAGTAAGAGAATCAATCCTCTGCCACTGAGTCCATCCGCTCCCTCGATGGCTTTGCATCTACGATACAGATATTTCTGAACACCTTTAAGATAGGGCAGTCTCTCTTGCAGCATGGGCAGGTGAACAGGAGTGTACTTTGTGAATGAGCTGAGGCACAAGAACGGGGGAAGCACCGCCTCTCACCACTGGCTATGAGCAAATATTGCAGCCAGGCAGATAACAAGGGGCCCAAACTGAGAATGACAAGAAGGATGATTAATACGTGGGCAAAGGCTGCCTGAGATCCCTGCTCCAGGCCCTGAAGAGAGAGTTGTTAGAAACGACTTACCAGATACTGTGATGGATGGGGAAAAAAATCTAGCAGGCTGCAAACCAATATTTGTTCTTCTAATTGTTTTAAATTCCCATGGCATAATGAACATGTGCATTTCCCTCACCCAGCACTGAGCTGAGGATCACTTAGACAAACACACGCATGCACCGATGGAATACAAACAGCACCGCTCGCCCGTGTAGTGATCCGTGCAAAATCCTGCGAGGTGCTGGCTGTAGGACCGGTGTTTGACATGACTGCTTGGCCTGCCTCGCAGTCTGCGTGTGATTCCCAGCCTGTCTCTCTCAGATGCTCAGCGATGCCTCCTGACAGTGGCAGCTGTTTCGTTGTCTACTGAACACATTTACCCCAGCCCGGGAATGTGTGAATGTCACTGGGGTTTCTGTTCTACTTGGCTGCAGCTGAGTTCAGCCGTGCCGTGGCCTTCCTGCTCACGCTGTAGATATGATTGCTCAGCCCTGTCTGAGCGTGCCATTTATTGTAGGCTATTTCTTTGGAAATAGATGCTCTGCTCCTTAAACCTAGTGTCTGGCCTCCGCAGATGCTGTAGCAGTTCAGTAGTGCCTTGAGCTTTCTGGGGGTAGTTCTTAAATGCTGCTGACTACTTGAACCAATTTTTCACGAGCAGCCCCAGCCTCTTCATGCCCAGGGCTTTCTTTGGCTTGTTTCCTATCTCCTAAGCTTATTCTTTTAGTGAACCCACCACATTCCTTTGACACAAGTGAACCCTTCTATTCAAGAGACTCTGGCTCATAAATCAAGCTGGACTGGTGCAGAGACTTCCTCTGAAACCATATCCTGGGAACATGGACTGTTAAGGTCTTGCCAAACTACTTGGTGGCTTTCTGTGCTGCTGACCTGGCCATTAGTGGCTACAATAATTAGAGGGGAGCACGAGGTCTGCATTTGAACTTCAGGGGAGTCCTAACTGGATATAAATTTGAGGGACTGGGCAGGTTTCTTTCCCTTTTAAATCTTCCTAATGGGGTTTGGTAAAAGCAGAGGGAGAGCTACAGTGAGTGGTTTGGTAGCTAGAACAAGAGAAGAGATATCATAACGGCTGTGCGTCTGTATCCCTCTCTGCTATGGACTAGCTCCCTCTCATAGGACTCTTCAAATGCAAAGGGCAGACCCCAGTAACTGTAAATTGTATTGTGGTGGGGCAGTGCAGATCTTCAGCTGGTGTAAATCAGGCCTTACAGACTCCTAAGGCTGCAAAGAGACACTGCAGAGTGAGAAGGGTGGTCCCAGACTGCAATCCCTTCTCTCTATGCAGTCTGTTTCCAGAGGCCCTGGTGAGTATAACTGTGGCAGGAGGCAAACTTGGGGAAGAAGAGCTGACTCTGAAAGTACCTTTGCAAAACACTTGATGGCCCTTCTATGGTAATGGTTTTCTTTTCCCATGGAAGTTACTAAAAAATAAACACTTTTTTACCTAAAAACAGTAGCATGTTTTTATCTGCCCTTTACACTTTTGCTGGACTCCTTCATCAATAGGGTCCTGCAAATACTTGCAACTTGATTAAACTGTGTTAAACATGTGAAATGTTAAACTCCGTATATTTGAGACAAGGACTTTCAGCAGCTGAGGCACCTTGCAGACTGGGGAGATGTAAGCAGCCCTTGTCTCTGAAGTCTGAAAGGCCACAGCTCCAAGTCTTCCAGACACCTCTTTTCCTTGTGCTTCTTACTTTGGGTGGCTTTTACGCTTGTTGTCAGCTCTGTCCTCTCTTGTTATATATGTGAAAGGGCCTTTATGGCTGAATTTGCAGCCCAGCATTGCAGCAGTGTAATCTGTCCTCGTATAGATGTTTGTCCTCAGACTGCTGAGCAAGACCACAAACATTCTTCATGAACACAGCCAAGAGTTTGTCACTCCTGATGGTCACAGATGAAGTATCACAGTCCATCTCCCAGTCTGGGAAGAGATTCAGTCAACCCAAATGCTTAAAATGAGGATCAGTTCTCCTCTTCCTCCTCCTTTCCTCCCTGTAGTTAGACCAAGTCTTCCAGGGTTTCCTCTGCAGCTGTGAGTGGCTAGAAGTCCTCACTTCTTAACCTGAAAACAAAGACCTTCAATGATGCCGTGCCCTCAGTAACTGGAGCTTTAGGGAGCACCATCCAGTATGCCTCTGTCTATCTTGACTCCCATGTTGTGCCTGTTTAGTGCAGGTCTGTTTGTTACAGATGCAAAGTAGCTGAAAGCCAGGTGAAGAGAAGATGGGGAGTGAAAGAATACTATGCTGGCAGGTGCATATTAGCCTCTGTGACAAAGTGAGGAACTTGCTTCCAAGGGACCACTCTCGCTACATCTCCAGGGAAGCCAGTGGCCCCGAGGCCTGCCTTGCACTCTGACCATCCTTCCCAAAATCCAAGGGAGAACCTGTTGGGTTTCTGCTTGTTTTTCAGCTCAGGACCAGACTATGGATAAACCTGGTAGCTGAGACCTAGAAGGGAAGAGTATCCTTCCCCATACAACTGCAGAAGAGAGTGAGAACCTCCTTCTGTTGACATATGGTGGAAAAAGGAGCAGATGATAGAAGGGGCACGTGGGTATCCTGGAAACATATCTAATTTGCATTTGTTGGTTTGATTGTTTCTGCTTGGATTGAAGTAGAGCGCTGTTGAGCCAAGCCAGAGAGCAGCCAGGTTACTAACGGGACAAGAGCAGGAGTGGCTCACGGGGTGCGTGAGTGGCAGCACACTCCCCTGCGGTGTGGGAGAGGTGTTGCAACCCTGCAGGGCTGGCATTGGGCGCACTGGGACCTGGCAATCCCAAAATGGGACAGTGGAGTGACTGCTTTCAAAGGAGGCAGCCAGCTGGCCTAGCAGTTGCCTCAACAGGAGATCAGCTGGAAGGGGTAGAAATAGTTCTGGCTGGACTTTGAGAAGGCGGAATTCAGTCCCGTGTGTTGTCCTCTTTGCTTCTTTTCTCCTGTCAGTAATGAACTGTTTGTTGAGTCCGTTGGCTCCTTTGCAAGAAGGGGAAGTTCATTCACTGAGCATGAAGCAGCTCAGTTTAACTTTCCCAGGTTTTTATTGACGTTGAGGTTTTTATTGGTGACCTTTCAAAGCAAACCAGCCCTCAATGTTGCCAGTGAAGGCAGAAAGGTTACGTTTGATTCTGACACAGTAATTTGATGGGTGCCGGTGGCTGTTTCTTTCGCCTCACTCCTGGCTCCGTGCAGTTTTAATGCATAGCAACTGTGTCATCTGCTGCACAAACAGAAGGGAGGAGGAAAGAGTGTCGAACCAGTCCAGTGTGTAGTGAAGTAAAGCTTAGCCATACTGGTTGGATGCATCAGGGGCAAGGACTTGTTTGCCCCAGAAGTCAAGTCTTGGGGATGGGAGGAGCAGGGATGTTCTCAGCTTAGTCCTGTCCTTGTTCAGATCCGTGTGAGGTCTGCATGTAAATGCAGGTTCCGGGATCGCAGTCCAAGATGGTCCTCAATGACTCTCCAAGTAACATGTGAGACAATATTTTGCTTGCAAGGGAAGATGCCCGTGAATACAGTGTTTCTCTGAACTACAAGCAGGCCTCAGAGCCCCAGCCCTTGGATACACAGGATTGGGGTTTCAGTACCTCTCTTAACTCCCTGTCCAGAGTGTGCATTTCATAGAGCTGAGTCCCTCGGTAACTTGTTTTTCCTAGCAGTTTCTGCTCTTTTCTCGGAGGTAGAAGGGAGAACTTTGCTATCGTCTCTCTCTTGCAAAGACAATGGAGTGAATTTTGTTTTTCAAGAGACAAGATCGGGTTGCAATCAGTGCAAATAAAATCCTTTGTCCCAAGCCACTGGAGGGAACTAGGGTTCTTCCAAAGCTTGCTGGGATACTATAGCTGGCAAGCTCCTTATCAGAGCTGTGAGATCAAAGTGGGGAGGGGGCCCATCCTGAGATTGCTCCCTCCTGCCCCTTGCTCTTGCCATTGCCATCTGTCATCAAGAACCTGTAATGCAATTCCTACATGGCACCTTTGGATAGAAACAGATGATGCAAAGCCAAAGGCTACCCAGCCAATTTCACTGCAGTTTCTAATAAGGGCATGCTGGTGCCTGTGCCTTACAGGCACGTTATTAATATTAGCAACCTTCAAAAAATTGCTGCTCTGTTCCAGCTGCTCTTTACTGGTAAGAGTAGTTTGAAATCCACATTACCTTTCTTTATAGCCTCTAGCCACACGTCTTCTGTGAATTGAAACCTCCCCCACTTAAGGCAAAGAGCGAGCAAAACCTCATTGAAAACACCCACTGCAAGCCCACTGCAATGGTTTTGTATTCTGTAGTGCTGGACAAGGTGTTGTAGGGCCTTGTCCTAAAATCTCCCTCCTAGACCAGTTCCAGTTAGCCAAAACAATGTTCTCCTTTCACTGGGATGTTTCAAAGTGCACGTTGCCTGCATGCTGCTTTCATTTTGCAGATCAGAAGGTGGAAACTGAGGCAGCAGTGGGGACAGGGAATGGGTGACTTCTGCAGGTCACAGTCCGAGCAATAGTAGAGCCTCAGCTCGGAAGGATCCATTTCTCAGCAGACAGCATGCTACACTTGGGAGCACTCCCTTCTCTGAGAGTAGCCAGACATCCAAACACATGCTTGAGTGGTTTTCTTGTGAGTAAATGTGTAATGAAATGTGCAATCATAAGAACAGATCTCACAGATAATCTTCCATGGCGGAAATATACCACTTATTTTTATCCCTATTTCCTGTCTGTTAGCCAGCTAATTATCCCTCAGAGGACTTTCTCTAAGACTCTTTTGGGAAAGCAACTTGGCAAATGTTGTCTGAATATCCTTGTCCATTTAAATGAGAACAGAGGATTCAGTTTTAGTATTTCTGGAAAAAGTCTTTTTTGTGAGACTTTTGTGTTGTTTTTTCCCCCTAACTGCGAAAAGCTGCCAGTAACAGAGCTTTCCTCTCTGGATCTTCTCTGAGCCATGATACATGTGCAAATAGCAATCTCTGCAGAAAGATCATTGAAAAGGAGGCACTTGTATTCCAGCATGCCCCTGCATAAAATGCCTGGAAACCTGGGCTTGCTGCAAAGTTGCTTGTCCCTTGCTGAAGCCCTTGTCCATGCCCTGTGTCGGCAGCATGCTGTGTAGCATCCCTCTATTCTCCTGGATCGTCAGCCTTCCTAATGGATGTCCTTGAGGAAGCATTTAAAAATGCAAACCATTTTCGTTGCCATAGCAATGACTCTTCTGGAAATGGGCATAAGCTGCGCAGCCTGGGGAGGTCAGAGCCGCATTGTGTGTTGCTATGGATTTACAATGGGTGCCGGTAACAGGAGTGCAAGTCTCTGCCGGATTCCTCGCATTCCTCGCTGTTGCTGTAGGGCTGTGTGGGGAATCCCACTGCTAGGTCCTCAGTGCCTCCTGAGGGGAGGCAGCCCTGGCTTAATTCACAGCTATCTCCGAGGAGGTTATGGCTGCTGCACATGGGGAGTGTGACTGCAGTTGCTGAACTCTTGGAGCAGCAAAATAGGAAATGAGGGAGAAGCAATTCCAGTGGTGCCAGTGCAGACACAGCTGGTATGTGCTTGGGTGAGCAGAAGGAGGTTCGTCTGCTGGCATAGGGAAATTCCTGGAGCAGCTCTAGCTGGCAGAGTTGATGCAGGTGGGTCACATGCTCTAGGAGTAGCTACAGCATTACACAAGATTATTTCTCTGGCTGCTGTGGTTAGTCTAGAAGTATAAATCACTGATAGAGCATCCTGCCCATTTCTACCTGGTGCTCCTTGTAGGTCCATCCTTACAGATCTCTGTGTGTCTTACCCATGTGCTTGGCAAATCTTATTCCCCAGCAAGAGGCTAATAATATCAGGAACAGCAACTGAAGGGGTTAATGGAGGCAACAATAGTTTCCCACACATATAACCAACCTGCTCTGTGGGAAAAGCTGCCATAAAAACTTACAGTCCAGGGCAAGAATCGGGCAGTTGGCACAGGGATTCCCCCCACCCAAAAAGTTTTCAGTAGGAGTCCACAGATCTCCAGATTTGAGGAAAAAAAGGAAGCCTTCTACTTCCTTCTCCTCCTCTTCCTCTATACCTCTCTTCCACTCCTCTGCTACTCTGAGCTCTCCAGAGGAGCAAATAAGACTTCAAAGTTTCCTGACAGGCTCACAGTGATCCCAGGGCTGCCATGTGAAAATGCTGAGCACTATGGCTTCATCCTCACCGCAGAACTGGCTGTGCACTGCCCTCGCTGCTAGGCCCTGTCCCTTGCCTTTGCTTTGCCATGGACTTCCAGGGACTTGGCTCCATCATCTCCAATTCTCCACTTGCAGACTGACCCTGTTAAGTAAGACAAGGTGATGTGTGTGCTACTTCCCACACCGTGCTTGGGATGAGACCTGCCAAATTGCTGATTTAGCATTCAGGTCATGGTAGGGAAACCTGTCCAACCTCTTGAAGCTGAAGAGTCAAGTGGGAACAGAGGAAAATGCTGGCAGCAAACTCACTGCAACCCTCACCTGCTTCCAAAACCACAGCTGGCAGATGGTAGAAATCAGCCGGATTAATCTCAACCAGCTTGCAGATACTGTTTTTATGCAAATACATAGGAAAAGTTGGGTTATCCTTTTAGATGGCTGGCAGCACAATAGGAAGCTGTGCTGCTGGAGCCGAGGAAGAGGGCACTTCCAGACCAAGGCCACTCACTGCTCCCCATCAGGCATGGTGTGGAGCTGCCAGACTTTCTGCCATGCTTTGCATGAGTTCCTACATGTGCTGCAAGAGTGCACTCATTCACAGCTCCCTGAATGGGGCCAGGCCTTTGGCAGCCAAAACCACAGAGCCTGTGGATTTCCTTCCGCACTGGAATTGCATGTGAGAAGGGGATGGGGAGGGAGCACATGTTTTGACAGTTATGAAGGTCTGTGCCAGACAAGATTGCTGCTTTTATAAAGCACAACATCTGCAGTCCCTGTATTCTGAATGCAAATGTCCTCTTTGGGTGAGGCCCTAGGGAAAAGCTGCCAAGGCTAGCAGTGTGCTACTGGAATTACCCTCCTATATTCTATTACTCCATCTACAAAGTACACTGAGGGGTAAAGAAAAAATCTCCTGGTTTGGGCATTGCTTAAGTGCTTGGAGGGTCACTCTTCAGCTTCAAAACTCTTGTACCAAGCAGAGGAAGTGGCTTTATCTCTGGTGCAGCTTAAATAGTGGCTTTTGGGGTTCTGTCCTCCCTCCTAATTCTTCTGTATTGCTTCTCAAAAAGAGATGGTCTTTTTCTAGTGAGTTTATAGTCTGTGCACCTAACCCAGGGGGACCTCTGGACTGTAGTCTGAGCACAGGGACGTGTGTGCTTTCCGTGACTGTGGTGCATCAGCACCCAGTGTGCCAGTTGGTGGAACTTTGCTTAACGCTAAGAAGGGCATACACCGTGGACTTCTCCTAATTGTTTTGCCTTCTGAATCTCATGTGACTTCATCAGACATTTAATGCACCAAAGTTTGGCTTGGGTAACTCCTTCCCTATACCTCCAACATTTTTTCTGATGTTGCCTGACACCCAGGCACAGTTAAGTGGATCTCGGAAGACAGACAAGTTATTGCACCTTCATAGGTTACTGTGTGTTAGCTGAATTACAGCAGCAGGATGTATGTGTATGCTGTTAGGCTATAGGATGTGGGAGGTAGAAAGTGCTCATTTGAATCACTTTCATAAAACCCATTTTACCCTGTGTTGCAAAGTGGTATGGGCACAAGCATAGCTAGCTCTTTCAGAAGACCTGACATTTTATTGCCACGTGATCCTTTACCTGTGCTGTCAGGTCAGCCTTGGGTGGAGCACAGCAGTCATATATGTCCCAGAGAACCCATGTGAAGTGGTGTGGGGAAGGAAAGCATGCGTTACTAAAAAATCATCATCCCTTTTTTACCTTTGGTATGTTGAGTTAGCATCTCTCTATCTGGTGAAAGTTCTTTCTGAGAGCTATGTGTGATCACTAAAGAGCAGTAAGTGATGCCTGTGGAAGGATCCAGCAGTGACCCTTTTGGGATACGTAGGTGTTGTTGGGGTGACAGTCGTGTGACAGCATCCTTTTCCTGTGGTGTATTTTGGGGAGCTGATCCCTTAACAAGAATGCACAAGGTCTTGCATTTGCCTGTTCTTGTGTGAAACCTCTAGTCCTGCAATATTCAGTTATGCTTTTCTTCCTCACCCCTGTCCACAGGATGTCTACAATGTCCCCATGTGCTTATATGATCAGTGGGGAGGACTGCCTTGTTCTGTTGCACCATTTTAGAAAGCAAGCAATTCTGGCAGCTCTGTGCTACAGATGAGAGGCTAGCCTGGCTCTCAACCTGAGCAACTTAGCAGTGTTCTCCATTATGTAGTTGCTTGTGGTTTCTACTCTGTGTGGTTAAATACGCTGCTAATAGACATAACTATTTCAATCTTGGGGGGGGGGGAGTTTGAAGATCACATTTCCAAGCGTTCTTTTTGCAGTCTGTTTACAACAAAGCTATCAAGCCAAACTCTGTGCTCTGAATGTGGATGTCTGAACTGAGCCTTTTACAAGCACTGAGAAGTTGGTGTTCACATAGCAGCCCTCTGGAAACTTTTTACTCCTTGGAGGGAGAAATTCTCGTTTTGTTGAAATTCATGGTGGTCTTGACTTCTAGACAGTCAAGATGCTGCTTCTTTGCTCCCTGACACACATGACTCTCTTGTCCTTGCAAGACAGGGCTAGCTTTCTTGAAAACAGTAATCCATATTATTGCTCATTACTGGTATCACTAACCTGAGCCAGATTCAGTTTAGTTTTCATTTCAGATTTTAAGCTGAGTTTTGGACCTGATCTAATTTAGACTAAGTCACATTGGCTGTGCCTCATGCAGAGATGTTCTTCACACAAGAATGTGTCACTGGGCATTTGTGCCAAAGGAATGGGCCCCATTAATTTCCTTTCCATTTATAGATCCAGCTGCATGTCCACCTATTAAAAGCAAAGAGCTTATTAGTATAGAATTTTCTGCCTAAAATTTAAAAGTATCATTGACTGCTATACATACATGTACAAAGAGGTGCTTCCACTCACCTCCACAATCTAAGCTATGGACAGCTGCCCCATTCTAGACCCAATCTCTTGTTTCCAACTTCTCTGACCAACTGAAAGGATTGCTTATGTGGAAGGACCTATTCCAGTCAAAGCAAGTTGGGATAATGTTTTGAGTGAGCACTCACATGAACAGCTCAGCTGAACATCTAAGAAAGCAATACTGCTATTGAGGAATGCTGATGGACAGATGTGGTGGAGACAGGATAGGTTCGTAGGCCCAGCAATTTGCAAGGTATGTTACTGCCCTCTTCGGATATGTTACTGCCCTCCTCTAACCACCCAGTGAGTTCAGCATCTTTCCTATAACTTCTTGTTGAAGCCGTCTGTTATTAAGGATTTCTGAAATCTGCAGAAGGACTCCCAAATCTCCTGTGAAAATAAAGAGACTAAAGAAAGAAGTGAATGGCTTTGTGAGGAGAAGAGGATGAAGGTCTCTAAGAGAGAGGAAGGGTCTACCTAGGTGAGGACTCCAAGAAATGTTTTCCCCTTGTTTTCAATAAGGATGACTTTTATGGCTGCAGCCAGATGACTAGGCCCTTACTTGATGTGAAGCTCCCTGAACTGGATGCAGAAAATTAGTGAACATGACGTGAGAAAATGCTGGATCAAAAAAATAGCAGAGTGAGAAACTGGCAAAAGTTACAGATAGTGCTGTGAGGGATAGCTGGATTTCACAGGTGGTGAAGGGATGTGATGGGAGAAACAGCCGAATAATGCTGAAAAAATGCACAGACAATTTAAAGGAGCACTGAGGACCTTTTGGAGAGTAGAGCCTTGCAAAGCCAGCAGTGTCTAGGGAACTATACCAATGAAGCCATATGGAAGCTCTTGTGGGAACTGATGTGACCTGGTATAGGCCTCATGGGCATCTGATTATACCATCCAAAAATGCTGCAAGACCTGGCACATGAAATCACATTTTCGGTAAGAAGGAATGACACACTGCATTCATCTGGTCCTGTGTGAATGGAGCAATACAGCACCCATGCAGGAAAAGGTTTCATGGAAAGGAGACAGGGACAGCTATAGCTTGAGTCTGATCCTTCTGACAGAGCTTAAATAGAAGAAGCCAAAATAACTTACTACCTTTTATTGATAAGTGATTTTTCTTGAAGTGCTTGGTACCTTGTCCAATGGGGAATGTATTAGCTAACTTGAGCATTACTAGAAACAGTTCTAGTGGGTAGGACACTGGATAAAATGGGGACAACCGGTTGTGTTCAGAAGTGAACAGCACTGCTCAGGGATTCATTCTGGAACCTGTCTTCATCAATATCTTCCTTAATGAGCTGAGAAAGTCATGGAGAAATGTGTGGATCACTTTTGAAGATGAGAGAGTTGAGAGCATTGTCAATATGGGAGAGGATCTGAATGTCACACAGGAAGGATGGAACAACCTTGGGGACTGTTACAGAAATGGTATGAGATACAATATTGTGTATTTGGGTCTATTAATAAAAAACTTATGTCGTTAGCTAGAAGCTCATCCATGTGAATTACCAGAGGAAGTGGGGTAGTAACTAACTGCAGGATGACTGTAGACACAGGTGGCTGTCAAACAGACATTCCCCAAAGTCTTCTTCTGTAGTCATTTGGGGCTACTGTGTCTATATATGTAATATTTACGCTCAGAGTGGATATAGTCCCTTTTCTGTCCTCCTGGTGAGGACATTCATGTTGCCATGAAAGTGCTGCGTACAGCTATTCTCACCCAGAAAAGCTAGTGTAAATTTCTAGTGTAAATGCATGCACTAGGGCCTGGGGCAAACTAAAAATTGGCAAGAAATAAAATTACGTCCTGATGCTTTCATTTTACCAGTGCGACATCCATGCTTGCAAGTGTGTGCTTGCATGGGTGCATGTGTATCTCCTCTAACAATCTTAGCTGGCTCCACTTCCACCCTTTCTAAGTCTCTGCTAGCTGCCTTCCCAGCTTGCCACACAGGAACGCCATTAAGGCTATCTAGGCAAGGAAATGATCCCACATGGCTTTTGCAGAATAATTTAATATTGGAGTAACTAACTTTTGTAACCCTTCATATGAGTGTTGTCAGTGCCAGAAGCAAGTGCATTAGTGGTCTAATGTTCCACTGTTGCTGCACTGGTCAAATTGCTCTCTGTAGGAGGTTTAGTCTCGGGGTTGCTCAGCTATAGTACTCTTTGCCTTTGAGAGGAGGTGAAAAGAAACAGGGAGAGAGTGCACTTTCAACAGGCTGCCTCCTTGGAAACGGTGTACGTTCAGCTTCACAAGTCCCTCTGCCCTGTGAGACTTCTCGAACTCAGACAGAACTTGCCCTGGCATAGGACTCTTTCCAGAAGCCAGGTTCTGAGTACAGATGACTTTCTGTATCAAAGCAATGAGCTCTTTGGGCCTAGCAGAATAAAGAAGAGAAATCTTGGCTTTCGAGGGAGTCTGATCTACCCTGTCGTAATGGGCATTACTCTTTGGCACATCTTCAGAGCTCTTTGTGTTTAGCTCCCATACTTCACCTGCAGCAACCAAGGTGATAATGGCAAGCAGAGACACCCTTGTTGTGTTTGTGAAACCCCTATGGGCAGGCATTAGCAAATGAGTCTATAAAGAAAGACTTTTCTCAGTAAAACTAAAGAAATCTCTACTGAGGACTCACAAAGAGCAATTGTGGGTCCTGTTGCTTGTAAGTATTTGAAAGGAGGATTTATTTTTTGCAACATGCAGGCATCAGATACTGTATTCAGTGCAAAGGCTGTAACATAAATCTCTTTTTCCACCGGGGCTGTTAACATAATCAAATATTCATTTACAGCACACATTGGCAAATAAAGGCTTGACATAAAGTAATTCAGCCCCAGTGTGTTCCGTTTAATGTGATTATTCTTCCAAGTAATCAAGCCGCCTTTGCCTAAATTGAACTTCCGATGTGAGCCCATGCTCACCTGTAGTGGTTATTGATTTACTGGGGAACTGCATCTCTGAGGGAACATGCAAAGTGGGGAACATGGCTGGCTAAGCCCTGCTGTAAATCTTCATCGTATGGCTCTGCCAGCTGTACTCACTGACTTGCACCCACTGAGCATCCAGCCCAGATCTACATCTCTACTGTGTTTGTCCAAGGGACAGAACAGATTTTAAAGATGCTGGAATCAGGGCAGGTTTTAGGAACAGACCAAGCAGACAGTTGGCTTGGGTGGCTGATAGATGGTGGGAACATCACAGCTTCAGTTGGAAAACTGAGGTCTCCTGCAGCAGTGATCCTGGCTGACCGTGTGGCCCGTGTGCCTGAGTGGTGCAGGGCGAGCAGCTCTCCCCAGCCCTGGCTGGTCTGCACCTCTCAACCCCAACTCACAAGCAGGGTTACCAGACCAGTGTGGCTGGGTCTGTGTGGGCAAGAAGCACATCCAAGTAGGGTGGATAATTTAATGGTGAACTCCTGGTGGCCTTCAGGCACTAGGAAAGCTAAAGCAACTGGATGCTATTTCACAAAAAGCCTGTGGGATTCCAGGCTGCCAGCCAGCACTGACACTGTATGACCCGCATGAGGCTAAATGAGAAGTGATTCCTGCACAGATAATAGCAACGGGCAGAGCTGGGAGATTTTCACTCTTACTGCTCTGGGACATTTAGAAAAGGGAGAAACTTTGTATGTCAGACCCTGGCTCCTGTTCTGATGCAGATTTTAGAAACAAGTTTACTAACACCTTTTCAAAGCAAGTGAGTGATCTCTGTCCTACAGGACACATGGCTAAATGGAGCACTGGTCTAAGCCTCATATTGACTGCTTTGCACCTTTGTTATGGAGCTTCTAAAACACAAATAGAAAATAGGCATGTAGTGTGCCCTGGGTAGATAGAGTGGCGGTACAGTCAGCAGATCATGAGTTTTATGAAATCTGGTCTTAAGGTCCCAGTGTTCAGAGACGTGGGACTAGAGAGAACCCCTCTGGCAATGAAGTGTACAGATTCCATGTCTGGGAGGAAACAGCTGTACAGATGTGATCAGATTTTACTCAAAGGCTCACACATTAGGTGAAATTAGGTGAGTTTTGCTGGTGTTCTTTGAGTGTTCTTCTTTTTAACACCATCTCCCAGCTGTGGGTGCCTCTCTCCTTGCTGCAGGAGTGTGGGCAGATAACGCCACCGTGTCTTCTGCTCTGCATAACTGTGTCCTTGAGTCCAGGCTCACAAACCAGCTTTGATAGCTTTTGTAGGCAATTTCAGACTGAGAGTGGGGGCCCTTGTTCTGTTCCAGCTGCATGTCCAGAATAAAAATGTTTCTTTCTTTCAACAGCTCTGTTCTGGGTGGCTTTAACTCAAATATGAAATGCGTTTTGTTGCAAAGTGACATCCCCCTGCAGGGAAGCTGACTGATGTCCCTGGACAGCCCTGGCTAAGCTGAGCAGGTCTTCTGTGGTTTTCCTGTGCTCAGCCCCTAAAGGGTACAGCCTTTTCCTAGTTCTGCCTGTGCTGTGATCGAAGAGAGGCTGCAGCCTGTACAGGGCTATCCGTTCTAGCTCTGCTGTTGCTAGTTTCAGCAGCAAAGCCAGGCATGCATTGAATGCCCTCTGGCTTTTCGGGCCTTTCAAGGCGGTTAGTCAGCACTGAGGCCTCTGCTGCTGAGATCTGGGGAAAGCTCCCGCCCAGGGACATTACCTTCTGTTTTTTTGGACACATCTGGCTGATCTGCACTCACACCTTCTGCTACAAGATTAATGTAGCACGAGGGAAGGGGTAGACCCTCGTGCCAATCTGCCCTGTCAGCAAGCTTTCCTCAGGTATGCTTGCCAGCTAGGGAGAAAGCAG
Organism: Dromaius novaehollandiae; assembly: GCF_036370855.1. NCBI lineage: Eukaryota > Metazoa > Chordata > Aves > Casuariiformes > Dromaiidae > Dromaius > Dromaius novaehollandiae. The sequence continues at coordinate 46,303,651 of NC_088104.1, forward strand.
AGTGATCAGAGATAAGATATCCAAGCAGCAGTGCTCCATGGGCCTGTCTCTGACTGTGGGCAGGGAGGAGTGCTGCCAGAGCATCCGAAAAACAAGGCTAGTAATCAGGGGGACTTCCCGAGCTCGGGGTGCACCCATGCATCCAGACCCTCGTGCTCAATAGCCAGTAGGGCATGACTGCCCAGGACATGCACCTGACCCCCTTTGTCCTGTGGGTATTTCCTATCTCCCTGATTTTCCATGGCTGCAGCATCCACAGCTTCGTGTGCTGCCAAAAAGCAGCTCCCTCAGTTTTCACAACCACTGCCTGCCTGATCCTTTTACAGGAGGACTCCTCATCCTGGCACTGAGAGCAACAGCAAGGAAGTATTCCCTTTTCCCATGTGCTGAGGTTCCCTAACACCCTGATAAAGCAGGAAAGCAGCTGTTGTGCCCTCTGTTAGTCAGACTCTTGGGCCCAGCATGTAGCAGAGCTGTTGGCAGGACCAGGGCCTGTCTGCATTAGGTCATTAAGGATGGATGAGACCACAAGGTCATGGGGGAATAAAGTTGCTGTTTCCAGATAGGCATCTCTCCCCTGATTTGGTAAAACCCTGATGGTTTTACTTTGCCCTTTGTCTTGTGCTGCATTGCCACAATTTCTCTCTGTCATGTCCTCACCGTACAGAATGTCTCTCAGTGCAAGGGTGGTAGCTGAGAAAAAGCAAGCTTGTGACTGTGAAACATCTTTTGTTAGTCAGCCGTAATCATCTCAGTTTTGAACTGGCCAGAGCAATCAGACTGTGCCTCTATTTACTGGGGAGGCAGGAAATGAACGCACGTCTAGCTAAATGGATAAGCCGAATCTGACCCTGCTACTAGGCAAGGGTTTATAAGTTTGTGGGGAGATTTTAGATGTGGGCCTGGGGTGCTGAGGGGAGTGGAGAGCCTGACAGCGTCTGCAGGAGAGTGGGGATTAGGACACGTAGGCCTGATTCCATGCTGAGCACTGGCTACCGACTGCACTTCCTCTGCACAGTGGTGACTAACGCGTTACAAAGGACCCAGTTACATTCCTGGCCCCTGCTCACACTCCTCCACGGCCTTCCAGGCCTGTGGACACAGCAAAGCACAGAGGGGTGAGCAGTGCCCCCAGAGTCTCAGGGATTTGGTAACTAGATTTAGAGTCTTGGTTTCTTGGTCTCTTTAGTGAACATGCTGGAGCATATCACTACCAGAGCTACGTCAGCAACTGCAGGATCAATCTGATACGCATTTCTGTGGCCTGGTGTTTTATAGCTTGTTTCTGGGTTCCCGCAGTGCAGAAATCCTCTGGCAGGCAGTACTCTTCAGTGACACAATCCCAAGTCAAATGGCTGTGGCAGATGCTGGATCTGTTTAGCAAAGCTGCAGGGGGGATATCAACAGAGCAAAACAGTCACTGCGAATTTGTCTGGGTGCCTGATTTATCTAGCAGTATTTCCACGTTGTCTTGGAAGGACAAATCTCACTGGTGGTATGATGAGTGTGGAGGAAGCACTGTATTCGGTGTTGTTTCTTACCAGTGAGAGATAGGTTCTCCATCCCTTTGGTGCCCTTATCCTCATAGACAAATCAGAGCTGTTTGCGATTCAGAGGCCCTGGCCAACATTGAGATCTTGTTGAATCTGTGCACGCACTCAGGAGACAGGGCTGTCGACCATCACCCCAGGGTGCTGGTCTCCTGCTGTCAGAGCATGGTGCCTGGGCGCCTGTCGACTTGCAGGGGTCAAGAAGCCTGCCTCTCTGCACCGTCTCTGCTAAATTGACTGCTTCAGAGTTCACCAATGTGAATATTCCCCTCTGGTGAGAGGAGGCCCCTTCTCCAGAATGCTTCTGATTCCAATAGGCAAATCAAAGGTTTTAAAAGAAAACTGAACCACAGGAGTTATCCAGTTAACCAGTAGCAGAGACACCCCATAGGCTCTGATCTCTTGATCTCCCAGCCCAGTGTTCCAACCTCTGGATCACATTTCTTTCCCAAACACAGCAATCCTAGCCTTTAAAAATCTCCCATAGGCAAGCATGGTGCTTTGCCATCTCTAACGCTTTGTTTCCCTCCTGCCTTGGCGCAGAGGTGCCCTGCTGATCACAGCATCCCAGCCTTTCAGCACGTGGCACTGGGCTCTGCTGCATCTCTCTGCACCCTGTTCCTTCCTCCTGCTAACCCCCTTCTCCTTTTCCATTGGACTAACAGACTGAGCTGTCTTCGCCAAGGCCTTTCTGTCTTTCTGTGTTGATTTTGAACTTGTTGGCCTACCAATATAAGCTGCTCCTTCTCCAGTTCATTATTTGGGCCTTCCCCATGTTGAAGGCAAATTGGTGAGATTGTTTCCCCATTAACTAACAGTGATCCAGAACACAGATCCAGAATCTTCTTTGGGAAACTTCCAGGAGAAGATCGAATCCCAGAATTTCTTTCCTCTAACCTTTCCCTAGTCATCAGTAACAGCAGTCTAGCGATCTCCCCTCAAAAACACTAAACAGTTAAGAACTGGTCAGATACTGTTCACAACCAGGGGAACCATGCCAGGAACTGAGAAGCCAGCAAAGTAGCATGGAAAAAATCCAGCTGCTCAGCTCCCCAGGCACACTTCCATGGCACACAGGCTTTCTTCCACACCTCACTCAGAGGTAGGTGATCAGTGGTGCAAAGTCCATTTAGAGGCCTTTAGCTAGCAGTGTCCCCCAGGGGTCAATACTTGGTCCAGTCCTGTTCAACAGCTTCATCAGTGACCTGGATGAAGGGACAGAGTGCACCCTCAGCAAGTTTGCTGATGATACAAAGCTAGGAGGAGTGGCTGATACACCAGAGGGCTGTGCTGCCATGCAGAGGGACCTCAACAGGCTGGAGAGATGGGCAGAGGGGAACCTCGTGAAGTTCAACAAAGGCAAGTGCAGAGTCCTGCACCGAGGGAGGAATAACCCCATGCACCAGTACAGGCTGGGGGCTGACCTGCTGGAAAGCAGCTCTGCAGGGAAGGACCTGGGAGTCCTGGGGGACAACCAGCCGATCACGAGTCAGCAGTGTGCCCTTGTGGCCAAGAAGGCCAATGGTATCCTGGGCTGCCTTAGGAAGAGCATTGCCAGCAGGTCGAAGGAGGCAAACCTTCCCCTCTACTCAGCCCTGCTGAGGCCACATCTGGAGCACTGTGTCCTGTTCTGGGCTCCCCAATACAAGAGAGACATGGAGCTACTGGGGAGAGTCAGCAAAGGGCTCCTAAGATGATAAAGGGACAGGAGCATCTCTCCTATGAGGAAGGGCTAAGAGAGCTGGGCCTGTTCAGTCTGGAGAATAGAAGACTTAGGGAGGCTCTTATCAACATGCATAAATATCTGATGGGAGGGCATAAAGAGGATGGGGCCAGACTCTTTTCAGTGGTGCCCAGTGATAGAACAAGAGCAACAGGCACAAACTGAAACACAGGAAGCTCCATCTGAACATGAGGAAAAACTTCTCTACTGTGAGTGTGACTGGGCACTGGAACAAATTGCCCAGAGAGGTTGTGAAGTCTCCATCCTTGGAGTTATTCAAAAGCCATCTGGACAGGGTCCTGAGCAATGTGCTCTAGGTGACCCTGCTTGAGCAGGGGACTTGGACTAGATGATCTGCAGGAGTCCCTTCCAACCTCAACCATTCTATGACTCTCTGATTTTGTGATTTTGTGAAATGTGCCCCAAATCCTGTCATTTTGCATGTGTGATTTGCCCTGTGCTAGTGCCTTTGCAGGGTGGCAATGCTTCCAGCCCCAAGCTTAGCTTGATCATCCATGCCAGCATATTTCCCATTCTTATTTCATAAGACATACAGTGGGCAAGCTACTGACTGATGGGGAGAGGGAATGTTCTCTTTGCTTGCACGCTGTGGATCCCATCTGCTCTCCTAAACAGCATATCTATAGCCATACTGAAATATGGGAAGCAATTCAGGTATCCTTTCTCTTTTTTTAAAAAAAAATACCTCAGAATAGCAAGCAGTGAAGCCCAGTTGTTCCACTGCATTTTTAAAACATGCAAATCAGATGTATTACTTTTCCAGCTTCTGCTTAAGGGCTTGTCTGTGTGAGCACCCTGACTTGCATAAATATGGAGAAATAATGTTTGCAAGTCCACCTCCATCTAAGGTCTTTCAGTGCAAAACTCTCCCTTCTTCTTCTTCAAAGGCAACTCAAGAACCAAAGGAGCAGTGTGGTGGTTCCTTGGAAATGGCTTGACAGAGAAAGTGGGAATGCAGCTGGGAAGACCCACATATTCTCACCTGAAACATTGAATGTAAATTGTAGAGAAGCAGACTTGTACTGGTGCACCCAGGAAACTATCCAGTGCTTTGGGTGGGCCTGTTACTCTCATCCTGTGTGTGATTCACTCTGGTAAAGGTAGTTCATTTGCACCTTTACAGAGAGTGGTAACGGATCTGCTCTGAGCTGCTGAAGAAGTTTAGCAGAAGAGCAACTAGACTGAATATTCATGATCTTAGCAGGAGGATGGGGGGGGGGGTGTATGAGTCGTCTGTGCATTTCCTCTTTTCACTCTACTTCTCCCTTGGGACTTTCAGCACTGACCACTCAATCCTCTCTCATGAGTATTTTCTTCAAGGGGATCTCAGGCTGTTTGAAGTTGCCTCAGCCTTATCTTGAGCTTTTGAGAGTGACAAGGGAGAGGAGGCAGTAGCAGATTTCAAGCCAGTCCATTGGTTTGCACTGTCCCAGGTCTCAGATGCGCTCATGTCTCCTGCCCAAGAGAATTCACATAAGTCTGGTAGGAAACTGGGCCTCCGAAGAGCGTGCAAGATCCTCTTGAGATTGTGCACTGTCAGATGGGAGAGGTTGGTGTATCCCTTGTAGTAATGTGAGATTACAGGACTATAATGGAGAGGTCTTGATTGATCTCGCTGAATAAGGTTGACTGCAACCTTAGGTAACAGTTGAAAACCATCTTTGACTTCTGAAGGAGGGACACAGGCCATGCGATATGCCCTAGTACATGCATTTACGCAAGTGCAACAGCCTTGCTGGATGGGAATATCTTTTCCTCCCTCCCATTACCCACGATGTTTTTTCCTGAGACATATGGCAACCAGAAGGTACCTGGTTCTGCCTTGGAAGGGTGGATATTGCCTGGGGTAGGGAAGTAAAGGTGGCCTGTGTCCCAGCAAGGGTGAATTTTTCAATCCCCCACCTTCTAGTGCACACATACCTCCAGCTCCCCTGCAGCTGATGTATGGCTCCTGGGGGAAGGGGAGAATTGCTCTGAGACACGTATATGGCCAACACCATATCAGCGTCGTGCTTATTGTAAGATGTTCGTCCTGCAGCCCCAACCAAGCCGATAAGTAGGAAAAGTCTGTGCCAGGCACTTACATCTCTCCTTTGCTCTAGACCTTGGACCTGCTGTCTACGGGTTTTTGCTTCCAGTGCAGCTTGGATTTTCTCCTGAGCAGACCTTATATCTCTGTTTTGAGTTCATCCAGCTGTTATCAACATATGTGCTTCCCTGGTGACTCATGCCCCGTTCCCTAACCACATCCCCTTCTCTCTTATGCCCCCACCCACCGCAACTGAGTCACTTGGTCTCCTGTTACAAGCCAGAAGCCTCCTTCTTCCGTCATGCATGTAGACACTTTTAGCTGAGTCCTACGTAAGCTCCTCCTAACTTCCTCTTTTGAAGCAGGGTATACAGTATGATCTTGCTGGCTGTTAACAGGTTGGTCCTGGTCTGCCTGTATTCAGCATACACTACCCAGGCTAGATCTACCCTGGCTCTTCTGCTCCTTGTACTGGCAAGGAGAATACTTTAATGCAGTGTTGTCCTCTCTGCCCCTCTCTGATTCCCCAGAGGGACCAATCCAGGCTTAACAGAAGTGGTAAGTACAGGTCACTCAAAAGCCATGGGCAGCAATCCCCAGCCTTTGCGGGCCTGTTGGAAGTAAAAAGTGGCTAAATGGAGGTGGGAGCTGAAAAAAGCCGGTGCTCTCATGTCAGTGGGCAGCCTGGCCTGTAATGTCTCTCTGCATTTTAGATCCAAAAGCTCTCACCATTTTCTGACTCTCTAGTAGCCCATGGAAAGTGACTTTATGATTGTAGCCCAGGTCCTGGTAGCTGAAGAGCAGCTCAGACTAATTGCTGCTGAACCCAATCTTTTACAAGCTTCGCTTCCCAAGTGTCATGTTTATGCACAGTATAAAATGCAGCCGCTGCCAACTTGCTTTGAAGGTTTGTCACACAGCCAGAAGGGTTCGGGTCTGCGGTAAACAAATCAGACCAAGCTGGTATTCAAGCTGGGTGTATATTGGTAGCTATTTTCCTTAATGCTTCCTGGTTATGGTCAGTGGTTTCATCTGTCACACTGGGCTTTTACTAGATTTTTTTCTCATTAATGGTCAGTATTTTATTTACCATCTTCCCTTGTGCCAAGTTTGTTCATTTCTAACTTAAAGTAACTCACGGAGGACAGTGATTTTTCAGTGAAATTCAGTGGGGGAGGAGCTGAATTCTCCCTGCAGATCTGAAATGTTACCTGACCTCTTTCCCAGTGTCAGCATCATTGATTAAAGAGCATTTTCAGCTGCTCATGGGGGACATTTTATCAGTCAGAGAACATTGAAAATCAAAGTGCCAATTTCCTTGCGTATGCTGATGAGAGAGCTGCTCTTGGTACCTTAATTTAGGCATACCTCTGTCCCTCTTTACTGTGTTAGATAAGATGAAATGTTCATGTAGTGTTTCATCTTCACAGTATCTTTGTAAAGCAATATAGTGTAACTTCCCTGGGGATAGGAGAGATACAGTGAAGCCAAAAACACAAACTTGACATAGGAACCATAGGAAGGTTATAATGGTGTAAAGCAGGGTGAATTTTTACATGGGTATCACTATGGTGACGGTATTCCTAGGTGACGGCTCTTGGGTTGGGGTAAGAAGTACTGGCAAAACTGAAATCCCAGATCCCTTCTTTTGGGAAGGAATATGATGTAGGTGCATTCCTGGGCTGGGGAAAGCTGTATCAAAGCCTGGGCCATGTGGTTTAGTCATCCTGAGTGAGAAACTGCCTATTCTGAGGTCAGACATGGTGGAGGGGGAAGGTGGACATCTGATTGGCTATGCTACTGAAGAATAAAGTGTAATAATATCCCCCCAACGCCAGCCAAAGTCTTTCACGCAAGCCTTCAAACCGTTGGATGTTTCTTGTAAAAACAGGATTGTTGCTCTGCTTGGCACCAGACGAGGGGGGCTGGCTCATTGTGTTTGTTTCCTTCCTTGAGCAATTTAAGGTTTTTGGACAAGCCATTGCTCTTGTAGCAGAAGAAAAGCAGTGCAGAGTGCTCTCGTGCTGTCAGACCAGGGGTGGCCTCCCCCTGACAGACGCCCTACATTGGCAGCAGCTTGGGTGCATGTGTGCACCTGAAAGCACTAAAGCCAGGAGTTGGCACACCAAAAATGTGCCAGGCTTGTCCTAAGCTAAGCTGGGGCTTAGCCAGAGTCCTGTGGGACATCTGTGGCAGGTGGATCTGAATTGTCCACACGCCCTCCCAAGCAGCCCATCATCGTCCCTGTGTGCTGGGAAGCCTGTCTAGGAGCACTGACCCTCGACACAGGGCCTGTATGAACACTTTATCGTGTGCCTGATTTATGCCAGAAGAAAATCCTCCTGATGTAAACACCTTTCCACTTGGAGAGCTAGGCTAATTACCATGTCCGTGCCTGATTTACTTGGCTTCTGACACATTCCCTTCACTGACTCCATTTTTCTCCTGCAGCATTCATATTTTGCTAGGCCATCCATAACTGCACCTATTCCTCTCCCCTCCCATTGCACTCTTCTTTGATCTCATTTTCTCTCTTTTCCATTCCACTGCTGCATCTCACAGATTTGTGAGTTCCCTTCCTGGCAGTCATCTCTGCCAACCTGTGTGTCTGGCTTCTTCCTTGGACTGGGAGTACTTTCCAGATCTGTGCATGAGTTGGTGTAAATACCTCCTTATCACTGCCAGACTGTCCCTCATGCAGAAAAGGAAAGAAGAAATCCTGTGTTTCAGTTTCCTGCTGGAGGAAGATAGTACTGTATACCTCCCAAAAGCAGCTGTTTAGCTCCAGAAACACTTTAAGATGACAAAGGAGTAGGACGTTCCTAAATTTTTGGATACTAGCTAGAAAGATGGCTGTAGGAAACCAATTATTGCTTAGAAATATCTTATATTTTACTGGTGATTTTCTTTCCTCTCTCTCCTCAGCTTCCCTTACAATTAGATGATGGAGGCTCAGAATGCATAGCTTGATTACAGTGATAACTTTCCTCAGGCATGGGTGCTGAACTATTGCGAGTTCAGGCCCATCTCTAGCCAGCCATGGGCTATTGGAGTGATTGCTGGCCTTCAGGAATGAACCTCACTACCCACCCTCGCAAGTGTGGAGAGCTGCTTAGTCCCTGTCATCACCAGAGGACAATACCCAGAGGTGAACCTCAAGATCCACAAGCGAATGCAGGTGCCCAGCTCACCCCAGCCCCTCGTGCTGTTTAGAGACCCACCTCCCCCTGGTTTCAAAGGGACTAAGTCACTCGTCATTCATTCAAAGCCTGATGCAGAGCAGAGGAATAAACCTTAGTTTCCTGGATCCCCAGCTGGTGCCATAATCTCTTCTGAACTGCCTCACTTTGTAGCATACCATGTGGGTGGAGAGCAGAAGGGGATATGGGGAGGAATGTGTCAGGCCAAGATGAGTCACTGCAACAAGCCTCAGACTTGGTCCTTCTTCTCTTCCTTCTCAAAAGAGGAGCAGATCAGTGTCCCCTTCACCTGCCTCCCCAGAAGAGGACCTGACCCACATCGGTTTTGGTACTGGCAGGACATGGTGCAAAAAAGTATCACAGTCTAGCTGCAGCCTCTAGGACAGCCACAAATCTAGTGCCTTTAGCACTGATAGGCCTTTCTCAGCACAGCAGGCACACTGAGAGTATATGAAGAGGGAACGTGAATGTAGGGCATTTGGCTTGGACATAGCTAGAAATCCTGAGCCACTTGCTTCTGCTGCTTGCTTCGTGGCAGGAAGAAGGATGTGGAGAGTCTCTCTTGGCTTTTCATCAGTTAGTCAGAATTGAAACTACCTCCCATCATGTCATCGCTATGTTTACTGTTGTCTCACTTTCACTATGGACCCAAGGACAATCTCGATGCTGGCTAAGATATGCTGAAAGCTCCCTTTTGGGTTCAAAGGAAGGAGTCCATCTGTGTCAGGTGGGAGCTGGGAGTAGCTGAGGTTACAGCTCAAGGCAGCTGGTATATGACAATGCCTGGAATATGCAGCAGTGGTAGAGGGATTCACAAATGGGCTTGGGGGAAGTGGATCTGCTAGGAAAGTCAGAAATGCTGCAGCGACTGTGACTGTGGGAGGAAGCAGAGAGAAGTTGTTGTTCATAGGAACAAAATTTGCTTGCAGGGCAAATGTGGGGATTTCAGAGCCGGGAACTTCCTGTCATGCTTCTGTTTCTACTGGGTTTAACCGCAACCTGTGTAAGTTCTCTGTAAATAAAAAAAAACTGGTGGGAAGAATCCTGCCTAATGCTTTACAGACACAACTCAGCAAAGCCTGGGTTTAGCACTAGCAACTGGCTATTATTAGGTTCTCTTCTTGCCCTCGGTACCCATGATGGGAGCGTAAATGCTCTAGGATGGGTGGCCACAACTGTGTGGATGCCTTGTTTTGACATGAGAGAGAAGCTATTCCCAAGTAAGACAAGCGTGGTAAAGAACAGGCATACATGACATTGCTGTAAGGAGATTGCTGCCTAGGCGGCCCATGGTGCATGTGTTGAGAGTAGGGTAAGCTGTTGTCTACCAACAGGATCCCATCCCCACATCTGTTTTATCAGTTTAGACAGCAAGATCTTGAGATCAAACAGCTCTCCAGCTTCATTTTATGCATCATCTGAACTTGGAGAAGGGCTGGATGGACCGTAGTCAGCTCAGCAGTTCCCCCCGAACTCATATGTTGCATTTGCTCATCCAGCATTTCTGCTGAGCTTCTCTGTTCCCCCTCTTATCCTCTGTGGGATCTCCCAGTTCCTGTGGCCTCCTGCTTGGTGCCTGTAATAGCTGAGATTTTGGGGTGATCTCCCACAGGTGTATTGGGCAGGTCAGGCGTGCTTAGCTTCTAAGATCGGGGCACTCAGTTCAATGTGGTTGGGGGGCCTCAGCTAAATCAAGGTGATTTTCTTCTCCCTGGCTTTTGAAGTACTGTACTTCAGCCTTTGCCTAAATATTTTGAAAGGAGAAAAAGCAGCCCTTTGGTGATAGTGGGTGTGCTATAAATGATAGTGGTACTTCAGGAGGGGCCAGCAAGGTAGGGAGATGGCAGGACGGTATCTCACAAGCCAGCACTCCCAGCTGGGCTGCGAGGTGCAGGGAGATGTGGCATGCCCGTGGCTGGATACTCTTGCCTCTGGCTTACCCACTGCCTGGATCCTGGCCTGGACACTCTGCCATTGTGGCCAGTGGCTGTCACACTCTGCAGCGATAAAACACCCAGAGGTCTGGGCTGAGGGTTTGGAGGAGAGTGTTTTGGCCTGTGAGGCTAGTCTGAGTGCAGCTTTGTCCTGGAGTAGAAAACATTGGCCATGCTTGGTGCTGATTTCCCCCTCTCTTGGTCCGTGGGGACAGTGAGCGTACGCAGGCAGTCTGCGGCGGGGCTGGACTGTCTGCGAGACGAGTGGGAGGGAGGATGGTGCAGGTGCAGCCAAAGAGCATCGCCACATCTGAGCCAAGTGAGTGTGGTTTCTTGCAGCCAGGAGAGTTGCAATGGGTTAAGCTGGCTCAAGCTTTGTGAACCTTTATTCTTGTTTTGTTTGCAAACCAAAAGCTGTTCTTAAAGATGAGTTTTTGCAGCCCCTCGGACCTCCAGCATCTGATCATCCCCTTTGCCTGCCTCCTCCGAAGACAAAGTAAAACAGAGCCACTCCGATCCCTCCCCCAGCTGCAGGTCTGTCTGAGAGCAAAGCAGTGGTCTCCCTAGTGGAGAATTCCCCAGGTGGTGGGGTGTTTAGCCAGAGGCAGGTGGTGCTCAGGCCTGGTGAACGTGCATGTGGGATCCCCAAGGAGGCACAAAGAAATGCTGCCCCCAGGCTGGGCCCCAGCTGCTCATATCAGGCAACTTGTTAATAGGGTCAAACATACAGGCTCAGAGAAAAGTTTAGAGATCAGTGAGAAAATATAAGGTCTTTGGTCTTGCTGCAGCTTTCCAACAGCCTTAAACTGACATGAAGAGGCAGGAAATGCTGCAGCACTGGGGATTTCCTTCAGCTGAAGATGCTGTAGGAAACTGCCTGCAGAAGACCTTCCTCAGAGCCCAGGTGATGACCAGCTGGAGGCAGAATGGAGACCAGCAGCAGGGCCATGGAGCCACAGTTTGGGACAGTGCTCTATCATTGACCGTTCTGGGAGGCTATTTCCTTGTTGGGGTAGCAGGATGATTCATTGTATCTATATTTTTTGCAGCCAGGAGTCCCTTTTCCCAGTTTGGTGTATATCACTGGGTTATAGCAACATCCCCTGGTGGCATTCTCGTGAGATGTGTGCTGTGTAAGTACCCAACAGCGGGAGCTCTCCAGGGCCAGGGCACAAAGTGGCATGCCAGAATTGCTCTCTGCCCCTTCTTCCTTGGGGTTGTGAGGTCTTGCTGAGGTTGAGAGGAGCAGGACAGGATCCTCCAGCCCTGCCTTTCTCCCCACGTCAGGACTATGTGCAGAATTAACTGCCTGCCAGCTTGCTTGCTGCAATCCCAGGCTTGCCTGGGGCTCCTGTACAAAGCTCTCTTTCACCTTGGAGCATCCAGAAAACATAATAGGGCAGCAATTACTGGGGTGGGTGCAAGCTTGGGCCTGGGAGATATGTGGCAGGGAGCCAATCACTGTTAATTAAGCATGTTGCTGTTGGCTAGCCTGGGCTCTTGCTGCCGTGCAGGAGTTTGCATGCACCAGCGGAGCTTTGTGGCTGCCTGAGCCCTGAGTGGCTGCTTGGAGCTGAAGGCGCAAGCATGCTTGGATCTGGGTTAAGCCAGAAAGGCTCAGACCAAAACCTCATGCTCGGCCAATCCCACTCAGATTTCAGGCCAGGCTTAGCTTGCATGCTTTCCCCAAGATGGAGATGAGGTGTCAAGCCAGGCTCTTCCCTTCTTCAGAGGCATGGGGTTGTGCACCCCTTCCCTTCTAAGTGATCCTGTGATGTTTGCACGGGACCTCAGGCCAGCCCCTTGTGCTGTCTGTCCCTCCTCCCCAGATCTCTTTGCTCTGTTGCAGACATGCACATGCCACAGACAGGACACTGATCTCCACTGTGGCTCCTCAGTGCATCAGTGAGCAAAGTGGCTGGCAGCAGGGAGTCCTGCAGCCCTGCAGAGGCAGAAAAGCTGCTCAGGGCCACCATCCGCCACAGCTGCTGGTCAGAGCTCAACTTCCCCCGTTTGTGGACATGTGCTGAGACTCTCCTGAAACTACTTTTTGCAACTGTTTTGTGCTGTCTGCTTCTGGCTGAGCCCAGAAGGAACCCAGTCTGCCTTGTGGCTTCCCTACCTGCAGTTTCTGAGAGAGAACTGGGAGACATGGAGGCCTGAGGTCCATCAGAGCGACATGCAAGCAGAGGAGAGCCCTTTTGAACTGTAAGACCAGAGAAGCCTCTGGTTTGGCTTCAGTTTGGGACAAAGCTGGATCTCAAACCTGACTTTTATGTCAAGTATCTGCTCAGCTGTGACAGGGACAGCCTAAGCCCTCAGGTTTCAGAAGCACTTGGGGACAACAGGGTAGATTTCAGTGTCAGAAGGGATTTACACAGCCAGCCTGTGCTGTGTGCCGGGATTGGACTGTGCCCCTGAAATACATGCAGCAAAAGGGATAGGTGCTCTTATTGATGGAGCACTGCTTGGCCTTTTCTGGGTCCCAGACAGGGACTTTGCAAGGGGAAGGGAGAGCTGCCCCCCGCCCCCCTCCTGCCAAGGCCAAAGGAAGCTGGAATGGGATGCACGGGGACTGTCTCCGTTCTCCTCCCCAGCATTGCCAAGGAGTGTTGTGGCATTTCTGGCCACCAACAGCCTCTAGCGACAATGTTGTGGCCTGTTGGGAGAAGGAATGGCTGTGCATCGAAGTGATGCCCACCCCATGCTGTCTCAGCTTGTCTGGTAGCGAGCACTCTGCAGTGTCGATGGGAGTCCATATGGGGAGGGGGGCCTCCGTTTCATAATTTGGAGGGCTGATCAATGCTCCCCAAGTTCCCACACAGCTGGGGAGATCCTGAAGACCTAGGGCATGATCCCTGCTTTTGGGATGCTGTGAGAATAAGGTGCCAGGACCCCTTTGTCAGTGCAGGATTGGACATGAGCACCCACTGTGCAGTCCTTCTGCAGATCTCCACCTTAGTTAAAATTTTTGCTCAGTTTCAGTTCCCCCATGTCGAAGAAAACCTGGGGCTCGGGTTTTTACTGCCATCTCCTGTGCAGGATAAAGTCACAGCTCTTGCCCATCCCCTCCTCACCAGAGATTGCTGGATAGGCCTTTGCTCACAAATATGAGGGTGTATGGGCTGGGGGGGACTTAGCCCTTGCTAGTTTGGCTAATCATGATATTGGGGTTAATAGTAAAACCCAAGTGGAGGAAAAAATAAGGCAAAGCAGGGGTGGAAAAATGCCACGCTGCCTTTCTGTGGCAGGCTAGGAGCAAGAGGCTCCAGGTTGCCTGCCCAAAGAGAGCAGCCAGGCTCCCAGCACTGCAGCCTGCTCAGGAAATGACCTTTTCGTTAGGCAGTTCTACGCAGCTCTAATTAAATTACGGGATTAGAGCCATCTCATTCCTCATTCATCTGGTGCCAAGCGCTTGTTCCAAGGGAGTGCCCTCCATTAAAGAGAAAACTGCCCTCATAGCGCTCTGTACCATCTCATCAAGAGAGTTCAGGCAGCCACAAAGTCACTCCTTTATTGTACTGCATTGCAGATAGGCTATTTGGAGCAGTGTGACCATGTTTCACTGGCTGGCAGTCACTTAGGCCCTGAAATTCTCTGCTTCATTGGTTCAAGGCCTTCCAGTACTTCTTGCTGGATTGTCTGAGCAGAGCTCTCTTCAGTCCTTCCAGTAAGGCAGCGTCCGATGAGAACAAGAGGGCTCATTGATTCCCCTAAAGCAAATTCGTATGTGATCTCCATCTTCCTCTCCACAACCAGGTCCTTGTCCATGTGTCTTTCGGAGAGTTTTTGGGGTGGATAATCCTTTACTTGCTGCTTGTAGCTATGTGATAATCTGCTCAAGGTCCTAGTGGCAAAACTCCTGAATGCTTTACAGTGTGGTCTCACCCAAGGGTCTGAGTAGGACCAGAGCCTTGCTGGACAAGATGCTGTATAAATATAATAATGTCAGCAACTGTTAGGAAGGGAGAAGAGTGCACAGGTTTGGGAAGTATCTGACCTACCAGTGGAGCTGGGAGTAAGATTTTACCCTCTAGGAAACACAGTCAATCTTAAAAAAGAGATCACAGCAGCCAGAAAAAGAAGAAGCCACAAGATGCAAAACGGAGTTCCCTTGTATTTGCTTTTGCTTTGTGTAGTTCTTATTTGATAGGTGATATAAATTTCCTGTCCCACAGCGGAGCTCTTTCTGGGCTCTGCCTCATGATTAGAGATATGGGTGGTTTCTTGACTTACAGATTTGTTTTTCTTCTGTTGCTTCACAGGGATGTTGCCAGGGAGGTAATGGCTCTGGAAGGAAAGGCTCTTCTCCTTCCACCACACTCCTTGCAACATGGCCCCAGGAAGCACAAATTACCACCACACTCTGGGGAGCCAGTTGAACTATAGCTCACTGAAGCAAGATCTTTCTGAAGTGGCCACATACAGAAAACCAGGGACTCTCCTACACATTGGTGCCCCCATGCTCTCCTAGTTATTAAGCATATTAAGCACAAACACAGCAATAATTAAAGCTTATTCCTTTTGTCAGGAGAAGATGTATAGGTGATCAAACCGTGAAAGCCTTCTGAATCCTGTGATGATAGAAATGGACAGTGAACATTGCATGGATAGGGAAAGAAGGATGAATGGCTGGAATTTGCAGAGAGTACAAGATGGTAGATTTACTCATGTTTTTTCAGTGGAAGCAGTGATTTCTACAGAATTTCCTGGAAAACTGAGAGTTTTATGTATAGGTGTAGAATATATCAATTTTGTTTTGGAGGGGAAGGGTTCGTTTATGGCCAGGTTAATCACAAATGAGCTCTTTTGTGGTTTTCCTTCCCAAGCTCTCTTGCATGTGCCAAGTTCACTGGCCAGATACTGCCTCCTGTAATGCCCTGCACTCTCACCTCAGCTTGAACTCAGTGCGTGAGCCACATATACAGAGAGCAACAGGAGAGCTGGAGCTTTTGCTGGGATGCAAAAGGGACACAGGGCACCCGAACGACAAGCGCCAGAGGCAGCACAGCAGCTCAGGTGCCAGAGACGAACATCAGATGCTGTGCAAAATCCACAGAAATTGGCAAGCTGAGAAATTCCTCCCCAGGTAGTTTAGAGGCAGGTAAAAACAGGGCAGGGATTCTGTCTGGTATTCTAGGCAAGCTGCACAGTGCCCCAACACAGGGAGGGTACTGTTAGCCTTGCCTACACCACCAAAGAAAAGCAGGCTGCCTTTGGCATGACAGAAAGGGGCCCAGATCAACCTTCTGGGCTGTAAAGCATCTTCCTGGTGAGGACTAATCAGAGGAATACATCTCTCTGAAAGATTCCTGCTATGTTATTTGCTAATTCCTACTTCCCACTGGGCTGCTTGTTGCAGGCTGCAATTGGGAGGCCCGTTTCTGCTGCATTGCGCCACACAACCCAGCTGGGGGGAAGCAAGAGGCAAGGACTGCAGGCTTTTTCCAGCTTTATTAACTAGCTTTTTATCTGCAAGGCAGGCACCCAGTTTCTCTGGCCATTTGCAATGTGCTGTTTTCTCCAGCTCCTAACAAAACAGCAATACAAGGTCATTTTGGCTGGGTCTTTGGAATAGATAAAACCCATGTTTCCCTTGCTCAGCGTCCAGTGTGAACCCCACAAAAGGTTTTCTTGATGATGCTGTTGCCAGAGGGCCCATGGAGTGAGATTAATCCAGAAGACCTCAGCTCTCTCCCTTATTTGGTCACTGAGCTGCATAATTACTTTTGGAGAAGTTGTTTCCCATCTTCTGCCCTTTCTTGGCTGGGGGAGTAACATGTCTTAGCTTTAATATACTGTCTTCTGTCCTGGATAAACTCTCAATCTCTTCTGTTTTTGTAGCGTTAAGTAGAACTGAGCAAATCCTGCCTGAAATGAAGCGTCTTCCCACAAATTGAGTTCATCTGAATCAGTTTTGCACAGGTTTGAACTAGTTCAGCTCACCACAGGGATGAGTTGTGTCTTCCCAAAGAAGCCAGGAGAGGCCCCAACTTCAGGCACTCTGCCTTTCAGTCATGCCTTCTCTCATCTCTGCGTTGGGGCTGGGAGGAGGGGGTGGGCGAGGGCAAGTGTACGCGGGCCAGGCCCAGGGCAGGCCTCCAAAGCACCTCGGAGTCTGGCTGGTCGGTCTGTTTCCCCTCCAACCTACTGCTCCCCTGTTTGGTCTTCAACATCTGAATTGAGGGGTAGGGCAGATGGAGCCAGACCCTTCTCAAGGGTATGGAGAGTTAGGACGAGAAGTAAAGGACTAGTTGCAGCATCAAAAATTCCTGTTATATGCTAGGAAAAAATGTTAATGCTGAGGGAGGTCAAACACTGGACCAGGGGCTGAGAGGTTGTGGGATGTCCATCCCTGGAGATATTCAGACTTCAGCTGGATACAGGCCTGAGCCACCTGATCTAACTGGACCTGCTTTGAGCAGGGATTTGGACCAAGGACCTCCAGAGGTCCTTTCAAACTCAGTTATTCTGTGATTCCTCTCCCCTGCAGAGCCATGGTGCTCCCCTTTCCCCCTCCTTCTTCCCTCTTCTGTTGGTCCTCGGCCATGGGGAGAACCCACTCACCCCAGCCACTCAGTCTGTAGGTGACTGCACCCCTCTGATGCTGCCATGATCCCAACCACAGCTGCCAGAGCTGGATCGGCACACAGAGAATAGGAGGGGAGCCTTCAAGGATTCAGAGCCAGAACCAAATATTTACCCTGCGCACAGCATGTCACAGGCAATTAAGGTAGCTGAGCTGAAAGCAGAGTGCTGAGAGAAGCTGTTTGCTTTTCAAACTGGACTGGCAAGTGCATATTAAATTACCTGCATGCCAGATAATATTTAGCCATAAATCTTATTAACAGTGCTCTGTGGTAATGCAGATGTGAAGGAAGGGAAATAAAAGGAAACAAAATGAGGAGGGGACGAGTTTAGAATGATAAAGAAGAAATGAGGTGAACAGTGGCTGATAGCTCAGGAAGCGGTTTGCAGCTGAAGATTTTGTAGGAAGGGCTTCAGCTCTGCGAGGAAATCAACTGGAACAGCTCTTGCAGGATAGCTCTCCAAGTGAGAGCTCTTGTTACAGAATACCAATGATTTGAATCCAAAATAAAGTGGCTACAAGTAGCTATTTCAGGAGCTTTTCCTGCACCAGGGCAGGAGTGGGGAGGTGGAGGGACCAGAATATAAAATAACACCTGCCTTATACAAGAGGAGCGATCTCAAAGATTTGAAGTCGGATGCTAGATTGCCTTTGTGGCAGAACTGCTGGGATTTGGTTTTCATTTGTTGCTTTGTTTTCTTTTTTGCCCTTCCTCCGATGTGAGAACAGATTGCTGCAGGTGTAAAATAACCTTAGAGTTGGGGGGGTGGGTATTTTGCTCCCTCGCAAAGCTATACGAATGAGTCCAGACTGACTGACCCACTTGGAAAGTGTGCTCAGGAAGGCTCCAGGAAGGGCTGACGGCAGTGAGAAAGAGAAAGAGAAAGGCTCTGTTTGCAGAGGACTGCCTGTTTCGCAAGCTGTCCGTGCCTGAGCTGGGGCTCTCCCAGGAATGGCCTTGTGCCGATGCTTTGTGCTATTGCTGCTGGTAGCCAGAAGCAATTAACTAGTAAATGGAGTGAGGACAAAAGGCTAGCATGAAATATAGCTTCACAGGAGGATGCCCCCAGCCCTTCCGTTCCCCAGCCTGAAGGACTTGGCTCTGGATTTATCTGGTACCCGGAACACACACCAGCCCCCACCACTGCACTTCGGCATTTCGATCTGATACTTGCAGGAAGCTGCGCAGCATCAGCACCTGGTCCTGTGGGCAGGGGTGGCTGAGACGATACCAGAACAGCCGGCCGGCAGCCACCAGGCATACTCCTGTTTGCCATAGCCCCATTTGCCAGCACGCTCCAGCCTTTGTTGCTAAACTTGGCCACAAATTCACCTGGTTCACTCGGGAGGAGCCACATTTGAAGGCTTTTCTGCGTGGAGATGGGCACCGTTCCATGCGCCGAACCATCTCGCTGCCAGGAGCAGCAGGTCCTGGCAGGGCCTGGGACAGGGCTGCTTGCTGAGCAAGTCACTTCCCAGCAGCCAGACGCCACAGCAGCCTCCAGCAATCTCTCCTCAAAAAAGTCAGCCTCCTTATGCGCCTGTTTCCTCCCCAGGAGCAGGCTGACGATGTGAGAAATCGTGCCTCGGGCATGCTGTTTTCTTAGGAGCGTGGGAGCAGATCTTGCAGAAAGCAAGGCAGCACCCTGAGACATGTTTCCAGCTCCCCATGAATCGCTTCCCAGCAATGCAGATCGCCCAGGCTTGAGCAGAGCCATTGCCCATGGCAGCCCAAAAGCTTCCCATCCCGTGCCTCCCTGCACTCCCTAGCTTGGCTGGGGACCACATGCATTCACTGTTAAGGAGCAGCAAATTCAAGCCATGACTTCACCTCTCCTCTCTGCTCACCTAAACGTGGAAGGGTCACACAAATCTGCTCTCTCACATGACCATTTAACTGGGTTTAAGTGGGACAAAGAGATTATCACCACCTTTCTCCCCATCCCACCTTCTAGCAGCCATGTTTTGAAGGCCGCTTAGAATGGTGTGGGCCCTGTGCTGTTTGCACTCAGCCCATGTTTCCTATTTCAAATGGTCCCAAGCAGAGAGATTGGGTCTTTCCCATCCATGCAATACAAAGATTTCAAAAGCTTGTTCCCAGCGTCAGCATAGACTTTGCAGGAGAACTGTCAGGATACATCCACTCATGTCAGAAGCATGCTTGGTATGGCAGCCAGGAGTGCTTTAAACAAACCTACATGGTGTCCAGATCCACACTGGCCATCTGTTTCCTGCAGGACAGAGTATCAGTCCAGGACGCTGGAAAATAGTGCTTTATCAGTCCCTTTGATTCTGCTTATCAGCCGGTGACAAGGGTTTTGGGCAGGAGGAAAGCCTGGACTTAAAAGCTGTGATCTGAACCCTGCTCTGCTGTTTGGGTCTGGGTCACCTATGAGGCTGGACAGAGCTTATTTTCAGATTCTGGCTGAGAAGTGGCTGAAATATGATTAATTTATACCTGGTAGAGCTGCAGGTCATGGCAGTCACAGCTGCTATTCTGGAGGAATTAGGGGGAGGCAGCAGAAGAGAGAAGAGAGTCTATTTTGCTCTTGACTTTTATTTCCAGAGGTACTGAAATTTCACGGAAACATCAGCCTGCCTTTATTAGGGGGTGCTAGTAAATATTTCAAAAACCCTTCCTTATCAGCGTGCTGTTCCCTTCCAAATATTGCCCCTGTGTCAGCGGGGTGTGCATGTTGCCCACAATGAAACAAATCCACAGTGAGGTATCCAAGGCCTCCCGAAATAAACTGGCATGGCCACAGTCAATTACTCGTCTGTGCGCAGAAGCTGCCCACGTGGCTGCCATGGAAGGAAATGCACTAGTTGAGACCAGCCAGCCATCAGCAGGACTGTATTGTTGTTCCCGACTAACAAACAGCCTTTGGGACCAGCAGCGTCCAACATCATTTCTGTCCTCTGCCATGTAACTCCGTAAGCAGGCCGCAGCAAGACACTGGCTTAGAAAATCAATGCGGCATCACTCAAAAACTGTTCCTTGCTTATGCAGAGGGTGAACATGATCCCCTTCTTTGACTGATGCTGGCCCTGGAGCAGCCTGTTGACTGGCTCATCCCTGCTAACATTGAGAGATAATTCCTGCCCTGCTCGTCCCTGCTATGTCTTGTGACGTGCTTTCTGCACAGACTGCATGTTGGTGGGGGAAGCGGATGGCTCAAGTGGATGGAGAGAGATGGTTTTTTGCAGCACTCTGTGGGAGCCTGCTATTAAATCCTGCAGTAACAGCACACTGGTCACAGCACATTAAGTGGCAAGGTCACCTGGGCATCTCCTGCCGGGACCTTGCCGGAGCGCAGCCATCATGCTGCTGTACGCCTAGTAGCTCTTTATTAGCTCAGCATCAGCGCACAGATAAATCTCCTTTGCATCTCTCCTCTCTGGGCTCTGGGATGGAAGCAGCTGTGGGTAACAGGGCCAAGGGCCTCGCTCCACACTGCCTGTTCAACAAGGACCGGGCTGCCTTGCTCCTCAGTGAGAAGCCATGGGGAACCCTTGGTTGGGAACACGCCGTCGGCACACGCAGGGATGCCCTTCTCTCCCCTTCGCACAGCCTATCAGTCCCCCTGACAAGCCAGTCAGACTACCAGGATTTTCTTTCTTGGTTAAGATTTTCCAGCCTTGAGGGCTTGGAAGTTGTACTGCACTGAAAGCCTGTGGGCTTGGGTAGAGAGCAAGTTAGGAAAACATCCTTTAAAGTGTTTTGTTGATGTGTTTACCCTACTTTTGTCAAGCCTCAGGGCTGATATGCAAATGAAAACAGTTTCAGCTGCTTTTAAGCTCATGAGGGCTGCTCTAGGCAGGCATCTTCAGGAAAGCTGATCTGAATTGACTTCCAAATTAGAGTAATTAAACCAAATGAGGTCGTTGTAGGGAAGAGCCTCTGGATGGATGGTGCACTCAGCTCAGGGTAATTGTCCAAGATGACATAATTTGCCACTGTCCCCTAAAACTTCTCCCTCCTTTCCATTTGCCTTGAGGTAATAGCATGTGTCTGGGAATTCTTGTGTCATAGTGACACGCTTTAAGTTTACGCTGTGATTTGTTACTTGTTCCTGTGCCTATGTGGTCCCATTTGGAATTACTGGTGCTGATTTGGTCTAGCTCACCTCATTTTGAGTTGCAGCTGTGTTAATCCTTCATAAGTGCATCCACACAGAGGTTTAATGCAGTTTAGCTAGGAAGTTGCACATTTAATATAGTCTAATGTTTTTGAGGCTCCCTGTGTGGGATGCCTTTCTTTCTGATGGATGCAGCCAGCAGCCCCATTAATACAGCTCATGTCTGCGTGGGTTGAAATCTCGGTCTGGAGCTGAAGGTTGCCTAACTCTTGCTGCCGTATCCCTTGTGGTCCCCAAAAGAGACCTGACCCACGATGGGACACACTGTGTACCAGAACAGTCCTCTCTGAGCAACTCCACTATTGCCCGTCTCTGGGCTCCAGGAGAGTTTAGGGGCTCACATCCCACGGAACGGGAAAAGACAATGAAGAATTGGTTATGCTGAAATCCTATAGCCAGCTGCCTTCAGAAGAGGTGTATGTCTCCTGTGCAAAACTTCTTATGGGTCCATAGTCAGGAAAAAAATAGGCTTCCAGGGATGAAGTGTTTAACAAGGCATTTTTAGGCAGTAGCTGGCTTTCCCCCAGCCCCAATCTGCCTTTTTTCTCTCCCAGTGTCTGCAATATGTGAGGAAGCTCCTGCATCCTTGAGATCAGAGCTTGCAAGGTGTTCAGAAGATTGTTTTGCTGTCAGAAACAGGATTTCTGACCGTTATGGTGCTTTTAAATGGGAAGTGTCTGATATCAAACCAGGCAGGTATTGATGTTGGTTCATTTTGGTTTGACTTCTGTATCTGCAGTCAGTGCTGGTCTTTTTGACTGAATGCACGGGCATGCATCACATCATGTTTTTGCTTACAAGGTGTTAGGCAGATTCAGCATTCCCCTGCATTCCAGAAGTGAAGGCTGCACGGATTGGGAGCGAGGTGGGATTTAGAGTCTTTCTGATACTGGAAATTTTAAAGCATTGGTTTCTTTACTCATCAAAGACAAAAGCCAATTTTGCAATCTCAGAGTTTCATGCAGGAGAGATCTGCAAGTTGAACCAGGAAAGAGCAAGGAGAAGAAAATAGTGAATGGGACAAGAATTGCCAGTTTCACAGTGATTAAGGAGAAATATTGAATTGAAATATTCCCTAGGAACAGGAAAAAGAACAAACCAGAGGAGCTGTCCCCACTTTGCGATTTGAAACTCAGCAGTTTCATCTGTCCTTGGGGCTTTTTCTGTTCCTCTGACAGTTTCTGACCTTCCTTGTAGAGCTTTTCAACCCCAGAGGAGGGTGAATATGGACCTCCTATGCTTCATCCCTTCCTCTTACCTTTGTCACTGTTACTTTCCCCCACAAATTGCCACTGTTGCCATATGTCGCAGAGGCCTTTGTTTTTGCTTTAGTGCCATATATTGGCATCTCAGCCCAGCAGGAGCGCTGATGCACTGAGCCTTATCAGTCCTTTGCATACTTCATATTCTGGCCAAACTGGCCAGAGCAATCCCTTTGGGAGAGACTGTATGTAGAAGCTGAAAGCTCACTGCCTGCTGGGAGTTAGCTCTCAAAGTGGGCTTTTGCTCCTAGATTAGCCACTGCCTTCTTGTAAGGCTTGGAATTGATATCTTTTAGCAAAAGCAGATGGTGCAGAGAGGGGCTATTGGCAGCAGCAGGTCAGATTCCCAGCTA